>NC_092873.1:385213102-385514436 GCF_028372415.1 Notamacropus eugenii | reverse complement strand
ATCATCTTCACAGCTCTATGGAAATGGTAGTAGAAAGGAAAAAGGACACTCTTATTAGCCCCCAGTTTAAAAAAGGGAAAACTGAGGCACAGAGAAGTTAAAAAAGATTAGCCAGAATAACAACTGTGAGTCAGTCTTATCTTCAAAACTGAAACAAAGCTCTCCTAACTTCCCATAATACAAAATAAGCCATATTTATAATTTACAGAGCATTTCCCTCACAGCAAGCTTGTGAGGTAGGTAATGGTACAAGATTTTTTTATGTCTATCTTACAAACTCAAGGAGTCCCAGAGAGGATCACAGAATCATGGAATTTGAAAGTTGAAAGTGTACTTAGCAGCCATCTAGTCCAAATCCACATACAAAAGACATCCCAGCTGTAACATATCGTACAAGTGGTCATGCAACCCCTGATGAGAGAAACCATCAGCTCTGAAGGAAGCCCATTTCATTGTTGGACAGCCCTAAATATTAGGAAGTTTTTTTCCCTAATGACAAGATTTAATTGGTCCTATTTGAAACATCCACCCATCATTCCTCATTCTACCTCAGCAGCAAAATGTCTAATCAGTCTTCAACATAATACCCCTGCAAATACTTGAAAATCGATATTACCAAGTCTTCTCTCCTCCTGACTAAACCCTCCCTTTTCCTTCAGCTTATCTTC
Organism: Notamacropus eugenii; assembly: GCF_028372415.1. Taxonomy (NCBI): domain Eukaryota; kingdom Metazoa; phylum Chordata; class Mammalia; order Diprotodontia; family Macropodidae; genus Notamacropus; species Notamacropus eugenii. The sequence goes on along the minus strand of NC_092873.1, from coordinate 385,513,768 downwards.
ACATAGCACAGACTCAAGGCCATTTTCATTTACACTCCTCATTGTCCTCCCTTCTATACTCCCCAGATTATCAGTATCCTTCTTAAACTGTGACTCCCAGAATTGAACAATATATTCCAGATGAGGTCTGACAAGGATGAAGTGCAACAGAACCATCACCTCTTATATTCTAGAAGCTATACCTCTTTTAATGCCATGTAATATATTGTATCTATTATAATTCATGAATTGAGAGTTAGGAGGAACCGTATCAGTCTATCCATATTTATCAAGTGCCTGCAGTATACCAGACACTGTACTAAGCACTGACAGTACAACGAAATCTATGATTGTTGGATCATAGATTTAGCCCTGGAAATGGCCCTAGACTCCGTTGTCCAGCTCCCTCACTTTTTATGAATAAGGAACAAGCTTAGAAAGATTAAGTGACTTATCTGAGGTCACATAATTAGTAATTAGTTGAGCTGGTATTTAACTCTGGTCTTTAAAAAAAAAAAGGAAATTCTTCTTTATTTTTCTAGTACTATTCCAACCTTCATTGATTTGTAATGTCTTTTTTTTTTTCCTACATTTCCAAACAATTATCCTGTATGACTTCCAGGAAATGCAATAGTCAGAATCTCTTCTTCATAGTTTTGAAGAATCCAAATAATCCCTAAATTTCCTTTCCTTTTTCTGTCTTCCAGATTCATCATTTATATAAATTTTCCAAATTTTTTTCTAGTTGTTTAATTTCCAGGGCTTATTTTGCTTCTTTTTCTGTTGTCCTTCTTCTTTGTTGCCCTCCAATGGAATCATTCATGGTATAACTATTTTAATAGTTTCTATGGATATTTCCAAACTATTGAGTTTCATCATCATAGTGTTCTGAAATGTTTTAGTTGTACTCAACTCCCTCTATCCTTTATTTTGGGGTGTTTTTGCTATTTTCAATTCTGCCTTCAATTCCTTCAGTATGCTTATTATCCATCATCTTGTGTCCTGCAGGATTTTGTTCTTGGTGTTGCTTGAATGTATTTTTTTTATAGAGTTTCTAGCTTCCCTTAATACTCTAGGACTTTTTTATTGTATATGCATACCTCCTTTTTTCACTCATTTTTTTCAATGTTTCTGAAAAAAAATGATTTTCTTTGAAGGTTCTAACAGTTTTGCTTCTTTGAAGACATTTCAGTTGCTACTATGAGGATGTTTCCCCTAAGATCTCTCACTCCTCCATCTTCCTAGAAGCCATCCTTAACATCCAGTCTTTCTCACTCCAAAGCCGATGCTGTATCCAGTACTCATGTTACCTTTCAGAAGGAAAAAGAAAGAATCTCATATAGGAGACCCATATAGGTGAACTTTGGAGTAAAGCTAAAGCAATAGCCATAGATCTCTATGATTTTCCCTTAATTAGCAGGTGGCAACTTATTCAAAATTTTTCAAAATTGTTCCTAACTATTATTATACAGGAATTAATTTCAATTGGTCTAATAAAAATGCAGGTGACCAGAAAATAGGAAATGCAGATCCTAATCCTTGTTCTGATGCTACAGAGTTGTGTGACACCAGTCCTCCACCTTACTTCTCTCATCCCTATTTAACAAATATTTAAGTACCTAATATATACAAGGATCTGTGATAGGAACAGCATTACAAGAATAAAAAAGGACACCAAATTAAAAGATAATATGTCCCTGCCTTTGAAAGCTTCGAAACTATTAAAGGAACAGGGTATGTACAAATATACACCTACAGCCAGGTGATGCAATGGATAAAGTGCACAACTTAGAATTAGGAAGACCTGAGTTCAAATTCTACTTCAGACACTGACTACCTGTGCCACCCTAGGCAAATCACTGAACCTCTGTCTTTCTTAGTTTCCTGAACTGTAAAATGAGGATGATGATGGCACTCACCTTCCAGGGTAGTTGGGAGAATACAATGAGATCATGCTTATAAAGCACTTTTTTTTTTCATTTTTCATGTTTTTCCCCAATTACATGTAAAAACAATTTTCAACATTCATTTTTAAAACTGAATTCCAAATTCTCTCCCTCCTCACTCCACTCATTGAAAAGGCAAGCAATTTGATATAGGTTAGGCATGTGTAGTCATGCAAAACATATTTCCATATTAGATATGCTATAAAAGAAAACATATACCAATATAAAAACCCAAGAAAAATAAAGTTATTTTGAAAAGTATGCTTTGATCTGTATTCGGACTCCATCAGTTCTTTAGCTGGGGTTGGAAAGAATTTTTCATCATAGGTCCTTCAGAGTTGTCTTGGATCATTATATTGCTGAGAATAACTGTCATTCACAGTTGATCACCTGTAAAGCACTTTGAAAACTTTACAGCTTTATAGAAATGCCTCTTCTTGTTGTTGTTATTTTTACCATTATTATACTGTGCTTTAAGCTAGAAAATTCCTGAGTACATTTAAAAAAAATGCACTCTCAAAAAAATGTACTCTCACAAAAGTACTCCCAAACAGAGAGTCTTGAAAAAGCCAAGTGCTGGAAATCATGTAGAGTCTCATGGAAGAAATGGTTCTTGGAAAAGGGAAAGGATGTCAACAGATGGACTTGGAAGAATCCATTTCCAGGAATGTAAGATGTCATGTGGTAGTGACAGGAAAAGATTGAGAAACAATGAGTAATTTGGCTCAAGTGAAGAAAATTGAAAGGAAGTAGTTTTCCTGACTGGGTGAAGGAAAGAGCCTTGAAATTAGGTTAAAGAAATAGACTAGAGCCAAATTTTGAATTGCTTTGAATGCCAGGGCAATGGGATACTATTGAAGATTATTGAGTAGAAGGAATAATGTCATCCAATTTGTGATTCAAGAAGATTGCTTTGATAGTAAAATGGCAAAGGGAGAGATTGGAGACAGGGAAACTCATTACAAGGATACTCTGATAGGTCAGGCCAAAGATGAAGAGGGACTCAGCTAGAGTGTGGGAGAGAAAATGGAAGGAAGGGAATGGAGGAAAGAGTTTTAAGAGTGGATGCTAGGGAATAAGGTAGAGAAATAACCACAGGGTTTTAAGCCTGACTGACTTGATGAATACTGATGTCATCAGTAGAAATAGAAAATTTGAAGTGAGGGGCTAGGTCTAAAGGGACAATAATGGTTCATTTTTGGACATATTAAATTTGAGGTTCTGGCATAGCATCCAAGCAGAGCCTAGGAGCTAACTGGAAATGCACATAAAGGTTGGGACTACGTGAATAAATCTCATTATCAGTGGGTTCAAAACCTGGCTCTACCATTTACTCATTGGGTGATTTTAGATAAATTGTTAAAATCTCTGTCTCAGTTTCTTCATTTATAAAATGGGCAGAATAACACTTGACTTACCTACCTCACAATGTTGTTGAGAGACTCAAATAAAGTACTGTGTGACTTTTCTTTGTAATTCAATTCAATTAAACAAGCATCTGTTATGTTTCCTATAAGCCAGGAAATGCACAACCATAAAACTGATGTTGCCTACATGTTTTTCTGGTAACCATGAGAACATCAAGCTTCATCGTGATCATCAGTAAGGGCATAGAGGGCAAAGGAAATTGAGATGGCAGAATGAGCATTTTGAATCAGAAACCCCGTCAGAAATGATAAGTCAGGGCAAACAACATGGCTATCCCCAGAAGAAGGCTCTATCTAACTCTGATTCAGTCCTCGCCTGCAAGATGTCTCTACTTGAAGGACCCTTTGGTTGTATGGAAGAAGGGAGAGGTAACAACAACAGGTGAGCTAAAGTATTATGTGCTACCTCGAATACCACATCAGATCTTAAGGGATTTTTAGAGTACTAAGGAAGGGCTTCCCCAACTTAAGCCATCAATCATATTAGCTCAGCAAATCTTAAGAGGCGGACTTCCCAGTAGGGTGCCACCTACACACCATTTTCTCTAAGGCTCATGGGGATTCCCCCAGCTCACTGCCATCCCCAGTAACTTCCTGGTGCTTCTCCACCCTTAGTGAACATGAGACTTTGGGGGAAATCAAAGACATTAATCCTTAGAAAGAGGATAGAGAACTCTGAATCGGTACATATACAAGTTGATGAAAAGAAGCCAAGAATCAGAAGTGACAACTGAAGCAAGGCCTTAGAAAAAACAAAGAAATGGGTATTTTAAGCCTAAAGCAGAGGAGATGGAGAGGGAGAAGGGACTGTCCAAATCTAGAAAGGAAATAGACTCATTCTACTCAATTAATTAATAATTATTTATTAAGTATTTACAATATGCCAGGTGTTAAGTACTGAAATAGAAAAAAATGGGGCATTCTGCCTCTCAGGTAGTTTACATTCTATTGGGGAAAACAACATGTACATTAACACATATATTGGGAATAAATTCAAAATAAAAATAAAGTAGTTTAGGGAGGAAAAGCACTAGCACAGGGGTGCAATCTCAAGACTTTATGTGGCCTTGTAGGTCCTCAAGTGTGGCCCTTTGAATTCAATTTTGTTCTGCGAAGTTGGATTCAGTCAAAGGGTCACACTTGAGGACCTACAGGGCCACATATGGCCTCAAGGCTGCAGGTTCCCCACCCCTGCACTAGCACTTGTAAGGATCAGAAAAAGTTTCAAACAGAAGATAGTCCTTGAGTTGAGTCTTGGAGGAAATAAAGAATTCTGCAAATAAAAGATAAGAAGGGAGTGCATTCCAGACATGGTGAACATTCAGTACAAAGACGATAAGACAGGAGATGTAACGTTCTATGTCAGGAGCAGCAGCAAGGTTAGTTTGGTGAGACCACAGAACTCCCACAGAATTTAGGAAGAAAAATAATTTACAATGAGACTGAAAAGCTAAGTTGAAGACAAACTGAGAACTTGAAAAGTCAATGAGAACAATGTACAATTTATCCTAGAGACAATAGGGAGTCACTGGAGTTTCTCCTCCTCTCCCCTCTCATCTCCTCTCCCCTCTCATCTCCTGTCCCCTCTCATCTCCTCTCCTGGGGTGCTCTACCCAGGGGAAGGTACGCTTCCATGGCCAAAAGCTCCTTTTCTCCTTTGGGTTTACTGACAAGATTTCTTTCTCAAAGACAAAGCCTGAAACCCAATTCACTCTGGAGTTCATAGATTGAACAACAGGTCTCTGCCCACCTAGCACAGAACGAATGTAAATACTAAATAGTGACTGTTTCTCTTTTCCCCAGAAACCCTGAAGGTCTTCTCCCAGCTTTGTTTTTGTTTTTGTTTTTTATTAAAAGGGACCATCCCTCAAGTAACTACTTAAAGAGGCCTATTCATTTAATAGTGTATCTCACTCAAAGTGAGACTCTGATGAGACCTTAACCTAAAATGGCCAGGGTCCCACACTGCATGCTGGGCCATCTCCAGTCATCCTGATGAATAACAGACCACTGGACCCAGATGGCTCAGGAGGAGAAAGTGAGGTTGGTGACCTTGCACAGCCCTCCCTCACTCAAATCAAAGTCAACTGCAAGGTCATGTCATCATCTTAATGTCATAGTCCTCTTCCAGAACAAAGGACAAACACAACAACAACCACAACAATTGAGTAGGAGAGCGAAATGATCAGACTTGTGCCTGAGGAAAATAACTTTGGTGGCTGTGTAAAAGAATTGGAGTGAGGAGAAACTGGAAGCAGGGAGACCAATTAGGAATACAATGTAATAACCTAAGTGAGAGGTGATGAAGGCCTGAACAAAATCAGTGCCATGTGAATAGAGGGAAAGGAATAAATGTAAGAGACGTTATACAGGCAAGATTTGGCACCTGATTAAATATGTGTGTATGTCCATCCTTCGTTGCCAAAGAAGACCATGCCATCAGAGAAATAATGACATGACTTACACTTGACTTCATTTGGAGTGAAGGAGGGCTGTGCAGGTCACCAGCCTCACTTCTCCTCCAGAGCCATCTGAATCCAATGATCAGATATTCATCAGGATGACCGGAGATGACCCAAGATGAGGCATTTGGGGTTAAGTGAGTTGCCCAAGGTCACACAGCTAGTGAGTATCAAGTGTCTGAAGTGAGATTTGAACTCAGGTTCTCTTGACTCTTACACTGGTACTCTATCCATTGCACCACCTAGCTGCCCAATTAAAAATATGCAGGGTGAGAGAAAATGAGGAATCAAGGAAAATATCAAGTTTGTGGTTGTGGAGGCCTGAAGGATAGCAGTACCCCTAACAGAAACAGGGAACTTTAAGAAAAGGGATGGATTTAAGGGGAATGAACACAAATTCTGTTTTGGATTAGTTGTGTTTGAAATGTCTGTGGAACCTGTAGTTTGAAATATACAGTAGACAGCAATGTACAGCTGACACTCCAGAGAAAGACTAGGATTGGATATATAGATCTGGGAGACATCTTCATAGATGGCTCATTAAATTCAAGGAATCTGATAAGGACACCAAAAGAAAGAATAGAGAGGACAGAGTTTTGGGGTACAAACACAGTTAGGGAATATGATGTGGATGAAGAGTCAGCAAAGGAGACCAAGAAAGAACAATCAGACGCAGGGAAGGAGGAACAATAAAGGGCACAAACACAAAAACCCAGAAAAGAAAGGGTATCTAAGAAAAGGAAGAGGCCAATGGTATCAAATGCTTCATAAAGGTCAGAAAGGGTGAGGGATGTAAAAAGATCATCCAGTCTGGATATCTACGTGCTTTCCTTTCCCGAAGGAATGAAAATATATATGAAATTAATTTATAATTTATTTATAATAATGATTTATATCTTATTTGGTTCAGCCAGGTTACATGCTCTTATCTAGCCAGTGAGCATCAAATATGCAGCCTTTCCATTTTCAAATGAATGGAAAAGCCTTGATTGGTTGGGACAATTGTTCTACTAGAGTCATCTAGAGGCAAAAATCTGAAGTTACATGAAATAGACTCAAAGCCCTATAAGAGGCATCATGACTAACAAGCATGAAAGAAAAAAGAAAAACAACCACATAAATAGTAACTATTGACATGAACGTTCTGATAAAAATTGTACTGTTTTAAGGTACCATTCAATTGATAAATAAAATCAAAAGTATACAGATGTTCCATTTTCATCAGACATATTTGTATTATGTAATATATTATAAAGAATATTTTAAAGTGCTGCACATTTATCAGGTCATGAAAAATTTTCTGCTCAGAGTAGTGGCAGGTCCATATAGCTGTAAAAAAGAAAATAAAAATAAAGGCAACATTGTTGAGTAGAGATTTGTAATAGCGGCTTCAGAAAGTTGGAGACAGAATCACTTGTAAAGAAGTAAAAGAATTCATTCTCTCAAAGTTGAGAAGTGCCTGATTCAAATTAAATTACACTAATGTGAGGTTGACTCAGTTGGCTCAGAAGGATGATTTTCCAACTCTTTTAATTAGCAAGAGAAAGCTATGTGATCCCAGACAAATCACTTAACTCTGTTTGCCTCAGTTTCCTCATCTGTAAAATGAGCTGGAGAAGGAAATATCAAATGACTACAGTATCTTTGCCAAGAAATTCTCAAATGGAGTCATGGAGAGTCTGACATGACTAAAACGACTGAACAACTACCACTAAGGAAGAATGGAAGCCGATGTTGAAATGCAGAGTTAGCTTAGTAACTCAAATTCACCAAATCTGAGTGTGAATGGTGTGAGGGTGAGAGGGTAGAGGACAACATGCTCTTTTCCCTTTTCTCAACCCGCATCTTTCTCCCTCCAACACCCTCTTTTCCTTTAGAGGGTGACAGTTAAGGAGCAGCCCCCACTGGCTAGCAGAATAAAACAAAGAGAAGAAACCCAGGACAAGCAGGCTAAGTGAGCCCCACCCTGGGGTGGAGCACTAGTCAGCAGGAACCCAAGCTATGCAGCATCTTCATTCACTAGATGAAACATGGAGGGGCCCAAGAGCATGGATGAACGAGGATGAAGAAATTTAGAAACAGGAATAAGGAACTATCTGAAAGTAAGGGGAAAGAGGAAGATGACCCAGAAGCTTCCTTGAACAAAAAAAGCCAGTGAAATTCAGGCATCCACAGAACTGAGATGAAGACAATTCCACACAAGGGAAAGTGGAGGAAATAATGTGCTCTTTGTTAAAATGCTTGGCATAGAACCTGAGAAATTGGTACATCTTTTCCTAAAGGAGAAGAAAACTCAGGTTGTACGCTGTTCATGTTGCCTTTACTTGGCACATGCAAGACTTTCTTAGAAGATAGGAAAAAATACACTGAAATCTTCTTGAGACCTTGGTTTAAAGACTCAAAGAAAGGGGCATTCCAGATTTTTTACAAAGTGTGAAAAAATAGTCATATCAGTATAGAAGATGTCATTAAAAAACTGGCAGGAATAGTGGGCTGCCTCAATCCTAAAAATGCCATCATAATCCCCAGTACATTATTGTGATAGAAATCATTAAAGTTATCTGCTCTGTGAGAGTTGTGAATGAATATATGTTGTTCAGAAAATACAACCTTCAGGAAAGTGATTAGGAGCAGTAAAAGTTGTCTCAGGAAAACCCTGCCCAGACTTCACAAGTAAGAAATGGAAAAGGGGCAAAACCGAAATTTGGAAATAGAGATAAGGAGAATCTCACATCAACATGACATAGAAAAAGAAAAATTATAATAATAATGCACAAGAGGGAGTAGAGTGTAGTCAAGAGAAGAGCCCACTTTCTGAGATGCAGATGGAAAATGAAAAAGAGAAAAATTTCTATCTGAAATTAAAGGCTAAGTTATGGAAGGATCTAAACCAAATGAAGAACGCGACCTGGTCTTAGAGAAAAATTAATCAGTTGAGGCAAGAAGGGGTGAGGGGAAAGGCATAAGTCAACGATGGATACAAACTTAACTGTCCAATTTGAGAATGTCATTGGGTAATGAAACAAGCTTTGAAGGTGAATTTAATCTGAAGTTTTTCAAAGTTATAGAAAAATTAGAAATACCATGCTATATTTTGCCAGCACTCTACTGAATCCATAGTGGACAGAATGTTGAGTTTAGACTCCCACAGGAAGTGATTAATTGGTTAAATCAGATTCCCCCAAGGCATTTTTCGTCATGTAAACTGGAAATAGTTGGGGCAATATCCTAAAATTCCTAAAACAGAATAGAACTTTCTTTAGAGACAAGAAATTTAAACACATTAGAACTTTTCATATAGGAGCAAGGTTTAACTTAAAGTTGTTAGATTCTAAGAATGTCCAGTTATCAAGGATATGTCTGGAATAACTTGGAAAAACGTATGCATATTATTAGCAGAATCATTTTGGGAAATGGGGAAGAAATTCCAGCCAATGCCCTGCTTCAAGAAAGAAGGTCTTTTTATAGTGCAGAAGCAAGGAATGTTTATGGCGTAGGGGAAAGGAATTCAAAAATCTTTCTTTGTGCCCCGAGGGTCACATTCATCTTTGTACCTTGTCTGTTAAACAAAGTTGTTAAGTTAGGCCCCCTTTACACATTAATTTTGAAAGCTTGAGAAAGAGAGCCTTTTTATTTTTAAGGTTTTTTAGATCTTTCAGATTTATTTCTATATTTTGCTAATGTCCGAACATCATACATTTTACATGAGCACTTCTTAACCAAGTTAGTCATTGATCTTGCAGCAGTTTTTGTGCTAGAATCTGGATTAGCTCACTCAAAGGTTTGTTTTCAGTTTTATAAACTGTTTCTTATAGTGACATTTCAGTTTTAAATGCCAAAATTCCAAGAGGGTAATTGTATCATTGGGTACCATTTAATCAGCAGCTCTAGGTAGCACAGTGTATAAGAACACTGAGCTTAGAATCAGAAAGACCCATCCTCATTGAGTTCAAGTCTGGCTTCAGACACTGACTAACAGGGTGACCCTGGACAAGTCACTCAACCCTGTTTGCCTTTCAGAGTAGTGGTAAACGCAACTTATCTTAAGGAGAAGAGTGTTAACTGTTCACATCTCGTAAAGTAGCACTTCTTTCATGTTTATATTGCATATAATGTCCTCTAGGCACATTTCTTTCATTTTGACTAAATACTTGACTATAATCTACAGTAAGATACTTTTTGTTTTTATTATTTATAGTTTTCCATAAATATAAAAGCAAATTTCTTTTACCAAAAACAAAAAAAGGTAAAAGACAGTGTGGTGGGCAGTGTTGAATTGACTAATTATAGAGCCAAGATTGGGAAGGGAAGAAAATGAGGTTAGAGCAGGAATGATGGCCTGGGAGATTCCTGAGGGGAGGAGAGATTAGAGGTTATGATAAGGGTAAAGAATAAATTTAGGAGAGTTAAGGCATGGGGAGAGATTCAATCCTAGGAAGTTATAATCAGATAGTTATGATCTCCCCTCATTTGACTGCATTTGGGGCATCATTTTCATTTCGGAATATCACATCTTAGGAAGGACATTGATAAGCTAGAAAGTATTCAGAGGAGGGCAAGTACCATGGTTCAATTTCCTGCCATTTGGGAATACAGATGAAGGAACCAGAGATATTTAAACTGGAGAAAAGACAAATTCGAAGGAGTGCAATAGCTGTGTTACTTCTTGACATTGGCAAGTCACTTGATGTCTCAGAGCCTCAATCGCCAGTTCAATAAAATGAGGGGGTTTGATTAGATGACCTCTAAGGTCTCTTCCAGCTCTAAATCTAGGATCCTAAGTATTTACATTCTGTCACATGAAAAGGGAATTAGAGTTGTTCTCTTAAAGGTAGGTATTTGGAAGGGCTGTGTTTTCCAAACTATAGCCATATATGGCAAAACAAACATACCCATGTTATGTAGTCTTCTATACTCTTTATGTGTATGTTTTTCCTTCTTTATCCCAACCCATTCCTTCAACACATAAGACTAGCCTTTTTAATATTTGGGTCACTTGGCTCCACATGAGTCAGGCAAAAAAAAAATCCATTCAGGCTTACTCCAAGCCTGGATCAAAGGAGAGGGGGAACAGTTTGGGATCGTGGAGAAAGGAAGAAGAAAAAACACGTTAACAGTTAGACTGAATTTCTCTGCAAAGGAAGAGGCAAGTTTTCTGCTGAGAAGGAGAAAAAGTGAAAGAGGGGGGTGTACAAAGACAAAAAGAAACTGTTCTTGATCTCAAGGATAACTGCAAAAAGATTCTAGATAAGATGATCTAAATTGATGGAGTGAATCTCAAAAGAGAAGAGGCTGCTGAGGGAGAACAGTAAAGAGAAGGTCTGGAAATGGCACAGAGGACTGAGGGATATAATCTTCCCTGAACACTAAAGAAGATATGGCCAGACATGCCACGGTTTTTCCCCTGAAGGGGCCAGTTTCCACAAGTGGAAGAGGATAAAAAGAGAGTGAGAAGAAATAAGGATAAAGTTACTGTCGTTGTTGTTATTTAACAAAGGAAAGAGAGCTCTAGAAAGTACATTGAAAAAGGAGGAGAGAGGACAGAGATTGGTTAGGAATAGGGCTAAGATGAATGGGGATGAGAGATTGAGGAACTGGCACTAGGAGAGAGGATTTTCCATATAGCAGATGGTAACTGAATCACAGGAATTGGAAGCATAGTAGTTTACTAGCTGTAGAAAAAAGGAAGAATCTGGGATACACACATACACAATGTTTATTTAGAATCACTGGTGTGTACACAAAGCACACAAGTGTACTGTGATGATGGAGGGTGGTGATTGTGTTGGGTTAGCAGCACCATCCTGTTTTCTCTGAAAACACTGGGTCACAGTATAAAAATGAAGAGGAGATTAGATCTGGTGCCTGGGTACATAAATACCTGAGATCTGATCTCCAAAAACCTCACCAAACTTGAAACTGGGGGGGGGGGGGGGGGTGCCTCATTCCAAGATGGCAGGGAATGAAGCATACTCAAGATAAAGAACCCATGTAGAATATGAACTTGACTCCCAATCACTTGGTTGGTTGTGGTCTTTCATTCTTGAGGAAGACCAAAATGACATGACCATGTTAGAGTCAAGTTACTGTGTGTCCAGCTATGGCTGATCAGACCAATATGAACTCAGAATGCTCTACCACAGGTCAGGCGCAAATAGTCCATGTGAATATTTGGGGTGGATTCTCTAAATTCATGCATCTCTTGTTTCTTTTGAACTATTTCAATTCTGCGTTGCTCATAGAGCACAGCACCTTCTCTGATGAGGACACACTATGCTAGGTAGTTCTGTGCCAGTGTCTCCCATGTCATGCAATCAACTGTCATCTAAATCCTTCATGATAGATATGATCCTGATAGCAAGAGGCCTGATGTTTGGACACTCTATGGTTACTATGGGGAAGGGTACTATTTTCACATTTAACTCAGAAATACAGGGCAGAGTTGGTATTGCCCCCACACATGATATTCCAGGGCAAATCTAGTCCCTGAAAGGAGTTGGGACTGGGCCACCTACCTTCACTGATGGAGAGAAGGTGACCCTTAACTATTTACAAAGCTCTTTGCTTACAAAACCTCTGGGAGTTTAGTAGTACAAATTGTATAACCCTGTTTTGCAGATGAGGAGGCTGAAGTTTTGAAATGTGAAGTGACTTTCCCATGATCACGCAGCAAGCAGACATCCAAGTCTAGACTAGAATAGAGGTCTTCTGACTCCACTCCTCAGCCTTGTAATTCTCTCAACTTCCAATGAAAGAAAGGTATGGGATAACTTTGGCTATCTCTATGGGTTAAGCTACATTGGCCTGGGTAAGAGGGGATAGTTTTGGAGAAAGAGAGGCTCTGACTCTTACAATTGCAGGAACAAAGCTCAGAAAAAGCTCAACCCTAGAATCAAACAGCTTGAAGGTGACTTCAGGTTCACATAATCCAATCCCATCATTTTACAGATGAGACCACTGAAACTCAGAGAAGGAAATGACTTACCCAAAGTCATTCAGGCAGAAAATAGTAGAGCTAACATTTGAACCCATATGCTCATAAGTCATAATTAAGTTCATTACACCATAGCTACCTCCTCCATGTGGTAATAACATGAAAGTAAGCACAGGTGATTCAATGACTGGAACTGGGAAGAGCAAGCTGCATTAGATAGGACCCCAACATCACCACAGACCCCAAAGGCAGACTAGCTGGGGAGAGTATCATTGCTATTCTTATCCTAGCTCACATCATCACCGTCATGTTATCTCATTCTCATCTTTTTCTATGAAACTCCGAATCAGTCCTGGGAAAGACTGCTAGCCTATGATTATTCTTTTAACTTTATTGTTTCAGAGACTATTGCTGAGGTGGATAAAATTATGGCTGTGGAGCATGTCAGTTCAACTTCCGTAGATTCACTGAAAACATCTTTGGGACAATTCGAGCAGCAGAGAGGATGATAAGGAAGATATACACATGGTTTTGATTTTTTTCCATTCAGTGTTTATATTTTTTTAAACTTTTCCACTTACTTTAGAGAGAGTTCAGTACAGTAACATTATTTGAAAACATTTCTAAATTTTTAAGGATCAAAATTCTCAATATATTATACCTGCCATTCATAAAGTGATTTACTATTTTTGAAACACTTTTTTCATTTTAGCCTCACAACAACCCTATGAGGTAAGCAAAGAACTTCTGATTCTCCTCATTTTTTCTGATGAAAAAGGCTAGAGAAGCCCAAGGTCACCTAACAGACTAAGGGCAGAACTCTAAGAACCCAGATTTTGTCCTTCCAGGGATGCTTTCCTATAAACCGTGCTGCTTCAAGGTACTTTCCTCCACCACCCACTGTTCTCTGCTTTTGCTCAGCGCCCTCCAAAATAGACACTAATGGGATGAGAAGGGACTTCCCTGGGGCATGGGGACCAGCAAGGGTGACAAGGGGACTCCCTCATACTGCTTCAGGAGGCAGAGTAAGCAGCTAGGGAGTGGGAGCATGGGGTTTGCTATTCCTTGGCTCTATGACTGGAGCTGCATTAAAGGCAGAGTGGATACAAAGTCTGGGACACTTAATTGCAGTTATCACAATGCACATTCTTCCTTTCTTATTCTGCAGGCCTCATGATAATCCTGAGCTGCCAAGGTCTACGCTAGCAGGATACATGCTCTCCTAGATCCTGACCAGCTGAAAAATATCAGCTGGGAGAGCCTGTATGTAGGTGGTGTACTGGGGCTAGTGTCAGGAAGACCCAAGTTCAAATCAAGCCTCAGATATTTCTGAGCTATGTGACCCTGGGCAACTTACTTAACCACTGTTTGCCTCAGTTTCCTCAACCATGAAATAAGGATAATAATAGGATTGTTATCAGGATTAAATGAAACAATATTTGTAAAACCAGCACCTGGCACATAATAGGTACATAATAATTGTGTCTCCTTCCTCAGATGAGCTCAGTTCATTTCCCAGTTTTGTCACTTGCTATCAGTGAGACCTTGGGCAAGTCATTCATACTTCCTGTGCTGTAGTTTCTTTCTCTTTAAATGAGCACGTTGGATTAGTGAACTCTAGGGTCCTTTCCAACTCTATACATATGATCCTATGATGATCAGTCTACACAAGTCCAGAGATACCCATTACCAGAAGGTTGACCACCATATAATTTATTTGACCAGAGCAATTTGCCAAACAGTCTACTAAGGGAAGGAGGGATTGCAATCTAAGTGAGTGAAATCACTATTAAAAGATTCATTTCTTTGGGCCTTGAGGTCTTTAAAGGCATGTCTACATCTCTAAAAGCATATCCACTTTTCAGGCCCCACATTCTACCCGCTGCACCACCTAGCTGCCCTAACAAGCATTCACTCCTCAGGAATCCACAAATGTTACAAACCAGGGCTAGATTTATTGTTTTGTTGATTATCTAGACTTAAAAAAAGAACCTGAGGAAATGTTAATCATGCACTTAAAAGTTTGTCAGTCATATATTTTTCAGTCAGTTGTTAAACATCTACTAGCACACATCTGAACAAATAAACTAGATCAGAAGTGTCACACAACACTCTTCAATATGACAGGAACCAGATTAAAATTTAATTGAGAAGAGACAGCTAGGTGTCACAGTGGATAGAGCATCAGCCCTGGAATGAGGAGGACCTGAGCTCAAATTCGAGATTACTAGCTGTGTCTAGTAACTGAGCAAGTTACTTAACCTCATTGCCTCCAAAAAAAAATTTAATTGTGAAATAATTAACAAAATAAATGAAAATATAATAATATACAGATAACATTACATTCTAAAACTAAGTCAACATGGCTTACAGGGATACCTTTATGTGGACTAGTGGTCCCATTTCTACTTAAATTTTACACCAGTGTTCTAAACACACCAGGACAGCCCTAGTTAATCCTCTCCAAGATCCCTACCACCTCCAACATTCTGGGACTTCCAAGTCTACTACAGGAGCTAACAGTGACCCAGATGAGAAGTTTGAAGCCTCCTACTCTTTCACTCATTATTTCCCTTGCTCCAAGGGAAAGTTCTTGCTAGTCCCACAATGAACCCAGTCAAAGAGATTCTCCACAAATTAAATAAACCAAAAAAAAAAAGCATTTTTTAACTCTAATCTCAGAGTTAGAAGACCCCTTGAAAGTCATCTAGTCCAACCAACACTTAAGCAAAAATTCCCTCTGCATCAGACCTGACAAATGGCCATCCAGATCCAATTGCACTTTTAGAAATTGTTTCCTGATATCAAGCTTAAATGTGCCTCTTTGCAAATTCTACTCATTTTGTCTTACCTCTGGGATCAAGCCTATTCTCTCCTTCAAATAATAGCACTTAAAATAAATTCTTGAAGAGATCACATCCTCACCAAGTCTCTATTTCTTTCATCTCAGTTCTTCCATCTGATACTCAGAGAGCATGGACAAGAGGCCCTTCACCATTCTGCTCTCCTTTAGATGGTCTCTAACTTATGAATGTCCTATCTTAAATGTAGTACCCAGAACTGAACACAGTAATTTAGATGTGTTCAAACCAGCACAGATCACAACAGCACTATCGCCTCCGTGGTCCAGATTAATTTAGTATAAAATGTCATTGGATGGAGACACAGAATGAAGCTCAGTGAGAACGTACACATCTCTGCAAGTCACACAATAAGGTGCCTGAGGCAGAATTATAAATTGGTCAGATCTGGAAGGGAGTTTAAAGAACATCTAAGTCAAGGGTTCTCCTTACCTGATGTCTGTGAACTTTGGGTTTGGTTTGGTTTTGGTAACTGTTTTTCTACATAATTAATTTCCTTTTTAATCTTGCGTATTTTATCTTATGAATTTAAAAACATTATTCTGAGTCCATAGGCTTCATCACCTACACACAGACACACAGACACACACACACACACACACACACATACACACACACACACACACAGAGGATTCTGTAACACAAAAAAATTAAGAATCCGTGATTCTAGCCCACCCTTATATTACAGGTTAATAAAGTAAAGGCTAGGCAGTTAAAGCACGGTACTAATCTTGGATCCAAGAGATCTGGATTTAAATCTCAGTTTTGATACTTATAGCTGTGTGTGATTTTTAAGTAATTAAAATTTAATTAATTCACAATATATAACCTCTTTGAGCTTAAGTTCTTTATAAAATGGGAGTGACACTAGCATCACCTTCCTCATAGCGTTATTGGGGGGGCAGGGTACAGAGCATCCTGTAAATCTTAAAGCACTATACAAATGTGAGATGTTATTGTTTTCACAGCTTGCCCAAGGTCATGTGGCTGGTTAGTGACAAGGTCAGAACTAGAACCCAGGATTAGAACTGAATTCCTGCACCAGGGCTCTTGGTACTACCCCACAACTCTTTATTCACAATTCTCTTTCTCTCTCTCTCTCCCTTTCCATCTTCCCCTCTCCCTCTTCCTCTCCCTCTTTCCTTCCCCCTCCTTCATCCCCTGTCTCTGTCCCTGTCCCTGTCTCCCTCTCTCCCTCTCTCTTTTCCCCTGTCCACCCCTCTCTCCCTCCTTCCCTTTCCCCAACCCCCCTCTCTCTCTGTCTCTCTCTCTCTGTCTCTCTGTCTCTGTCTCTGTCTCTCTGTCTTGTCTTTGTCTCTCTCTCTCTCCCTCTCTCTCCCTCCCACTGCTTCCAGTCAGTCAGTAGCTTTTACTGAAGTGCAAGGCACTAGAGTGGAAGCTTGAGCAGTCAGTGGAAAAGGCAGATGGAAAGGAAACATGGTCCCTTGCCTTTGGGGAACTGACAAATCTCAAGGGAAAATTCAGAATTCACAGAAAGACTAGGGCATGAATTTGGTATTTATTTTTATTTCTTGATGTAAGGTAGAATTCCCCAGAGGAATATAGGAAATCGTTTTCTTTTTTTGGCTTAGACATGTGATATCACTGTTATATTAAACTCCTAGTAGAAAAACTCCCTCTACCAATTCAGGTGAGCTCCTACTCTGCAAATTATAGTCTTGAGAGTTTCCTGGGTCAGTGAGAGGTTTGAACATTTTCCCAGGGCAATACAGCCAATGAGTATCAGGGGCACCTTGAACTCAGATTTCCCTGACTCCCAGGCAGATTTCCTGCCTACTGTGCTACCCTCATAGTCAATTAACTCTGATTATCTGTCAATATTTTCATAAATCCATTCAACAGCCAGGCATTAGCATATACACTAATAAATACACCCATGCCTTAGAAGGTTTCACTGAAACAGCTGGTGATGTGTAACCTGGAGAAGTCTTAGAGGGGATTTGATACATGTCCTCAGGTATTTGAAGGTCTCTCATGTGGAAGACCTAAGATTGTCCTGCTTGACCCCTGAGGGCATAACTAGAGCAATGGGTAAAAAGAGGCAGAGTTCACCCCAGTGTAAGGAAAAGCCTTCCACCAATCAGCATTGTTTAAAAGTGTAGCGGTTGCCTCTGGAGGTTGGAGGTTCCCCATGCTTGGAGGTGTGCAAGAGGAGGATAAGAGCTATCTAGGTCAGATATATGACAGGGAATTCCTGATCAATTATAAGGTAGACCAGATGGGAATCCAAAGCCCCTTCCAATGCTGAGATTCTGTGTCTCCAGGAGGGGTAGAAGAAGGTTTTGTAGAGATAATTAAAAGCAATAGCTCCATTCTCTGATAAGGATATAAGTAGTAAACATATAGCATGGAGGCAACACAAACTTTTAAATTCAATTAACAATAATAATAATACATAAAGATGATCTGGGTCCAGTGGCCTGATTTTCTGTTTTTATTAAAAGGGGCCATCCCTTGAGTAAAGAGGCCTATTCACTGAATGGGTGTATCTCACTCAAAGTGAGAATGTGGTAAGACCATAGCCTAAGGTGGCCAGGGTCTCCCATTGCATCCTGGGCCATCTCCAGTCATCCTGATGAATATCTGGTCACTGGATCCAGATGGCTCAGGAGAAGAAAGTGAGGCTGGTGACCTGCACAGCCCTCCCTCACTTAAATCAAAGTCAACTGCAAGTTATGTCATCATCTTGATGTCATAGTCCTCTTCAAGAACAAAGGACGAACACAACAACAATACTCATCTAATATGTACAGAACTCCGTTCTAGGGGCTAGAGACACAAGGACAAAAAAAGGAAACAATTTCGTCAAAAGCTTACATTCCATTAAGGAAATAAGTATTTATTAAGAGCCTGTTATAGGTCAGATGCTTTACAAATATTATCTCATTCCCATCTTCAGAAGAACCCTGAAAGGTAAGTGTTGCTATTATTATCCTCATTTTACAGTTGAAGAAAATGAGGCAAACCAAACTTAAGTGACTTGCCTAGCGTCACACAGCTAAGAACTATCTGAGGCTGAATTTGAATTCAGATCTTCTTGACTCTAGGTTCAGCATTCTATCCACTTTGCCATCTAGGAGCCTCAAAGGGTACTGCAATATGTACACAAATAAATACAAAGTAACTGGGAGGGGCAGAGAATGGGAGGGGGTTGTGGCAGAGAATACTAATAACTAATTAAATCTCACAGAGGAGAAAGACCTCATAGAGGAGTTGACGCCCACATTGAACCTAGAAAAAGAAAAGGATTCTGGGAGGTAGGGATGAGGAAGTTGTGCATTCCAAGTCTGTCCTGTGTGGCTTTGTGATATGCATCTCTCTGGATCTTACTTTCCTCACCTAAAAAAATGAAGGTGTTGGATTAAATAACTTCCAAGGCCCCTCATCTGGTTCTACTAAGCTATAAGTCTAGAACCACAGTTCAAGATGGTCCAGGCTAGTGATTAATGAAGAACAATCAGCAGGAATGAATGGAGATCCAGGAAGCAGCTTTCACTAAATGGAAGGTCCAGAGCCTCCCTTCCTCAGTGTGCTCAGAAAGGGCAAGTAGGCAGGCCAGAAGTGAAGAATTACAGCATCTCAGAATTGGAGGGGACATGGGCAGTCATCTAGATCAATTCCTTTTCCAAAAATAAAACCCCAGTGTAGTCACACAGCCTCAGCTTGAAGACTCTCTAATGGACTCCTGAGGCACCCCATTCTTGGCCAGGAAGTTTTTTCTGATCAAGCCTAAATCTGTCTCTCTGCACTTCTACCCATCGTTCATAGTATTGCCTACATGACTTTGAAGTGTAAGCACATTTTTTTTCCTGTTTGAGGTTAACTAATTTAAAAATATATGTTCAATAAACTGAACAGGAAGTAGGAGGGGTCAGATAGGTAGACAGGATGGACTGTGATCAGAGAACTCTACAGCAGCTAGTGAGAGGTAGGGTGGAGACCCACCACACACCAGATGTTCATTTTCTGTCTGATGCTGGAGTGCTAAAGCTGAGACTGCAGATCAAAGATTGAACGCCACACTGGACTCCACCCAGTCCAAACATCACCAGCAGTAGTTTATGCTGGGTCAAAATAGCTCCAACCCTCCCTCCACTGGTCCATTCTCCTGCTGGTAAGAAAGTGCTACCAGACTCACAAAGTGCTTGGTAGAGAAGGCAACAGGGTTTCCAAAAATGACATAAGCATAAGTTTGCCTCAGTTTCATTATCTGTAAAATGAGCTGGAAATGGAAATGGCAAACCACTACAGTGTCTTTGTCAAGAAAACCCCACAATGACATCATGGAGAGTCAGATATGACTGACATGCCTCAAGAACAATTAACTCTTGATGGAGTTGTGAACTGGTCCAACCATTCTGGAGAACAATTTCAAAGTATGCCCAAAGGGATATAAATTGTACAAAGGGATATAAATTGGATCAGAAGGACATCTTCTGATCCAGCACTGGTAGATCTGTACCCCCAAGAGATCAAAGGAAAAGGATCTATATATACAGAAATATTTATAGCAACTCTTTTTGTGGTGGCAAAGAATTGGAAATTGAGGGAATGGTCATCAACTGGGAAACAGCTGAACAAGTTGTGGTATGTGAATGTAATAGAATACTATTGTGCTATAAGAAACGATGAGCAGACAGACTTAGAAAAACCTGGGAAGATATATATGAACTGATGCAAAATGAATTAAGAAGAATCAAAGCACTGTATGCAGTAACAGTAGTACTGTACAATGATTACTGTGAATGATTTAGTTATTCTGAGCAACACAATGATCCAGGCCTTTTGATGAAAAATGCTATCCACCTCCAGTGAAACAACTGATGACATCTGAACCCAGATCGAAATATACTTTGTTTTTACTTTATTTTGGGGGGGAAGGGGACTGTTTTTACTTTTGCAATGTGGCTAAGGTGGAAATATGTTTTTGCATGACTTCACATGTATAATCTATATCAAATTGCTTGCCTTCTCAAGGGAGAGAGGAAGGAGGGAGAGAAAGAATTTGGAGCTCAAAATTTTTAAAAATGAATTTTTTAAAAAATTTACTTGTAATTGAGAAAAATAACAGAAAAAAATTAATTTTTTTAAAAACTATGAAATACTTGGCTATTCTGATCATCATAATGAACTAAGACAATTCCAAAGGACTCCTAATGAAAAAACACTATTCACCTCCAGAGAAAAACACTATTCACCACCTAATGAACTCTGAGTGCAAATTAAAGTATAACTTTCTTGCTTTACTTTTTTTCTTTTCTTTTTTGTTATATGGTTAATATGAAAATATGTTTTGTATGAGATCACATATATAATTAAATTTATATCATTTTACTTCCTTTCTCAGTGAGTCAGAGACAGGGGAGGGAAGTAGCAAATTTGGAATTCAAAATTTAAAAAGAAAATAATATTAAAGTGAATGAATTCTTAAAATATTAAAAATTAAAAAAAATAATTTTTAAAAAATCTCTTGCCACTTACATCAATCTTCTTGGCTCACATTTTGAGTCAGTCACAAAAAAAGCCCTAAGGGTCTAGGGAAATGAAAATTTTGAGGTGTGTTTCAGGGACAGCAAGGTTCTTTCTCTTCACCCTGGAACATCCAAATACTCAGGAATGGAAGTAGAAACTTTCTTTTCTCTGCTCAGTCCTGAGCAGAGGCCATTTTGCTGATGCCAAGTCAGCCTAAAGAATAAGAATCTAATAGCTGTTTATGGAAAGACAGGCATCAAGCCAGTTAAAAAGGCCTCCAAGAAACACCAAACACTTAATTACACTCCCAGTTGATAAGGGTGAGGCAGCTATAGGGAATGAACAGGGTAAGATCAGGTAACAGGTATGTCTGCAAATACCTGAGGGGATAGGATCTCCAGAGAGTGAACTCAGAATCCTTGCTCCCTCAGTAAAAATTTCTTGTAAGCAGAAAGCAGAGACAGATGTCCTTTTTTTGAATGGAATTCACACCAGAACCACAGAATCTCAGAATTAAAAGGGACCTCACAGCCATTTAGTTCAACCCACATCGAAACAATTATCCCCTTTTCCAGCATACCAGAACATCAAACGTTTGTTTAAGAATCTAGCCTTGTACAGTAAGTTTTTTCTTACAAACCTACCTCTGCAACTTCTACCTATCTGCCGCATGAGACCACACTAAACAAACCCTGTGCCTATTCCATTTAATAGATATGCAAATGCATGAAGATAACAATCATGTCTTTCCTTAAGGCTTCTCTTCTCCATTCCTTCATAGTGATAATTCTTGTGGGGCATGATCTCGAGGTCCTTTTCATCAACTTGGTCACCCTCCTCTAGATGCACTATTACCTGGAAATGTCCCTCATGATATATTAGAGAGCATTAGAGAGGGGTGAATATGACCTCTTACACTTACTAGTTATGCAACCTCTATGAATTTTAAGTTTCCTGGTTTGAGAAAATATAGATGATAACTGTAGTTACCTATCTCACAAGATTCATAGGATCACAGATTTAGAGCTACTGACTTTTTATGGATGAGGAAACTGATGCACAGAAAGCTTATGAACCCTAAGGGACACAAAGTTATTAAATGTCAGAGGCAGGACCTGAACCTAGTTCATCCTGACCCTAACTCCATTGTACCTATCTACTGTATTGTTATTTTCAGAAAGAAGTGAGACAAGGATTTTTGTTGTTTTTTGTTTGTTTGTTTGTTTTGAGGCAATGTGTTAAACGCCTCGCCCAGAGTCACACAGTTGAGAAGTGTCTGAGGTCATATTTGAACTCAGGTCCTCTTGACTCCAGGGCTTGGTGCTCTAATCATTGTGCCACCTGGCTGCTCAGAGGGTGCATAAGGTATTCATCTGATACTAGTACGATTTTCTAGGTGTGATCTGACCAGGACCACAGAGTGAATGTAAGCTTGTCCAGTCACATGTAAATTCCCTAGAGAGCGAGGTCTATTTTTCATGTTTTCATATCCCAGATACCTGGCACAGTGTCTTGCATTTAATAGACATTTAATAAATACTGTATTAGACTGATTTGGATTAAATCATCATCTCCATCTTTCTGGATTCTATGCCTCCTCTGAATGCAATTTATGATGCCATTAGCTTTTCTGGTAGCCATATCAGATACAACACCAAGACAGCTGGATCCCAGCCCAGCCTGTTCCCAAAAGGTACATTCGATGGCACACCTCCTCTGACTGATGAGATTTCTACTGCAGCTCCTAAGGACCATATCCCTCCCGAGTATGATAGGAGCAGGTCATACAATTCATTCATTCATTGAAAACAAAAACTATTAAGAACTAGGATGGTGTAAGGCACTGTGCTCAGTGCTGGTGATATAACAAGAGTCCCTGCGCTCAAGAAGCCTACAATAATAAAATGTTTAATCATCAAGTTATAGTTTTATTATTTCAAAGGATCTTAGAGGTTATCTTATCCAGCCCAAACTAAGGCCAAGGAGAGATGAGGCTATATGCCCATAACTAGTCACACAATACCCCTCAAGAAGAATAGAAGCTCCTTGAGGGCAAAGATTGCCTTTGTTTTCGTCTCTGTATCCCCCATCACCTAGCATGTAGTGCCGTGTACAAGGTGCTTAATGTTTCTTGAAATGAGATTATGGTAGAGCTGGGACTAGAGCCCTGGAATCCTGACTTCCAGACCATTGCTTCATCTACTACATCATACTGCCTTCTCCACTAAAGTATCACCTCCTGAAACTCTTAGAACCCGGAGAATCAAGCAGATTCACCTGAGTCACAAACAAACAAAACAGAAGGGAATAAAGATGACCACAATACAAGCAGAGCACTCCAGTTTCAGTGGAGGATAGCTTATGGTGAGATAAAGCTCCCTGTGCAACCTATATCTCAAGATCTTCCAGAATGTAGGCTATTAAACACACTGTCTGGTAGATAGTATACTGTACTATTGGACTAGCTAGCAATCAAGACACTGGGGCTCTCTTAGCTTCCCTCTGCCTTTAGGTAAGTCACAAACTTTTGGGGCTTCAATTATACTGTTTTCCCTATCTTCCAATCAACTACACTCTACCCTAAAGTAGGACAGTGGCTATCCTCCCAGGACTGAAAACAAAGACCCATCCATAGAGAGGGCCATGAAGTCCATAGGAAAGCTGGGTCTTGGAAGCAAAGTCTGAAATGGCCCCAGTTCCGGGAATAAGGGACCAAAAGCAACTAGTGAGCCTTTTGAGGAAAAGGGTCCATTATGCCAAGGTAGAAAGTAGAGTACTAATTCGAGGAGAATCATAGAATCATAGACACTGAGCAGGATGGGACCTCTGAGCTCATCTGGCTGAATATCTTCTTTTACAAATGAAATAACTGAAACTGTATGGTTGCAGTGTGGGAATATGGCAAAGCCAAGATTCCAACCAAAGTCTCAGGTTTGAGCTCATACAAAAGATGTCTTTTCCCTTAATAACTGATCAACACAACAACCCACCACAACTCCCAAAGTACTCATGATAAAACAAGTTATCAGCCTTCAAATAGAGAACTGGTGAATTCAGAGTGGAGATTGAAACATATTTTTTCTTTTTCTTGCTGCGGGGGGAGGTGGAACATGTCTAGTAAGGAAATTTTTCTCTGTGACTATACATATTTGGTATAGGTTTTGTTGTTTTTCCCTTCCCATTGAGTGGAAGAAGGAGAGAATTTGGAACTAGAAAAAAAAAAAAGAAAGAAGTCTCTGTTTTATATGTATGTATGTATAAATTCAAATGCAAATTTTTCACAAAACCTAAAAAAGTGTCTTTTCCAATTTGATTCATTCACCATAGTATCTACACTAGTGTTCTTCATATTCCTTTGGAACTAACCCCATTTTAAAACAGATAGATAGATAGATAGATAGATAGATAGATAGATAGATAGATAGATAGATAGATAGATAGATAGATAGATAGATAGATATAGGTAGGTAGGTAGGTAGGTAGGTAGGTAGGTAGGTAGGTAGGTAGGTAGATAGATGACTGCATTTAAATATAATTGGTTTTCCTTGTACTTTATACATTTAAAGTCATTATTCTGAGAAAGGATCCATGCTACCCCAAAGTGTCAGAAGGGTCCATGACAGAAAAAAGTCTAAGAACTCCATTCCTAGATCTGAGCTTCAGAAGTGGACAGCTTCATGAACTGACACCATTTCCTACATGAAATAGCTAATGTCTGGCAACAGTGAACAACAGTTTTCTCACCTGTGAAGTGGAACTGAATTCACCAAGGCCATTTCCTATGCAGAACTCCTTTCACTCCAAATGGTACAGACAGACCCACATCCTTTGTCTCCCTGGTTGGTAAATACCCTTTCAGTAGCATATTGATGTGGGTTGAACTAAATGGCCATGAGGTCCCTTTTAATTCTGAGATTTTTATGGTTGTGGTGTGAATTTCATTCAAAAGAGGACATCTGTCTCTGTTTTCTGTTTATAAGAAGGAAGTAGAAACTTTCTTTTCTCTGCTCCCTCCTGAGCAGAGGCCATTTTGCTGATGCCAAGCCAGCCTGCAGAGTGAGAATCTAATAGCTGTTTAATAATAGCTAGTTAAAAAGATCTCCAAGAAACCCCAAACACTTAATTATGTTCCCAGTTGATAAAGGTGGGGCAGCTGTGAGGAATAAACAGGGTAGGATCTGGTAACAGGTATGTCTACAAGTAGCTGAGGGGATAGGACCACCAGAGAGTGAACTCAGAATCCTTCCTCCCTCATTGAAAATTTGCCTTCTTGTATCCCTGCAGTTTAAATTCTGCTCCTACAAAAGGACCATATAAACCAATGAAAATAGCCCATGCCTGCAGCACGTAGCTAAGTTGGTACCAAAGGAACAGTGTGACAATTGGCTAAATACGCAGGAGGTTGGCATTGTGAAACTGAGACAGGAAGGCAAACGTTGGCATTGCCCCTCCATGGGAAGATTTCCTTCACATGTCCTGGTGTTTTGGGAGCACCTACAAAAGAGTGAGTGCCTGTAACCCTCTACTGTGTATTTAAGGGGATCAAGAAGCAATGAGAATGCTAGTGTACATAGTTTTAAGAGGCTGGAAGTCACCCTCAACACTGTGGGAAAAGGTTACATGCGTCTGTGGCAAGTAATGGGGCAAGAGGAGGGTAAAGAGTGAGAGCTATAAGCTAATGGTTGCAGCAAGTGAAAGTGCCAGACCCCTCTTCTCCCCTACAAGTGCCACAGTGTTTACTGTGGACTTCCTCCACTAACACAGACATCATAATAATGGTCCTGTGGCCTGGTTTGTATCAAAGACACTTCATGAATTATTATGTACAGCAATATGTAATAATGAAAGCTAGAAGGTAGCATCTTGGCTACATTCAATATATTGAAATTGTGGGATCTAAGGCCAACCTTTCATTTCTGTTTTGAAAGGACAGTGAGTCTTTGACACCTAAGCAACTTAAGATAAAAAAAAAAAACTCACTCTAGACAGCTAGGTAGTGCAATGGGTAAAAGTGCTAGCTTGGAGACAGTAGAACTGAGTTCAAATCCCACTGCAGAGACCAACAGCTGTGTGACACTGGATGAGTCATTTAGTCTCAGTTCCCTTATCTTTAAAACTGGGAATAATAATAGCACTTACCTCAAAGGGTTGTTGAGGGGATCAAAGGAGATATGTGGAGTATTTGGCCAACTTGTAAGCACTAGAAATGCTAGCTATTTTTCACAGTAGGATCTCTCAATACAACAGTAACATGATTCAGGGCTTGGCTCTTTTATTTGGCTCTGTTATTTGGAAATGATTCAATAAGGTCAGACTGAGAGTTGACTGCCAGCGACCAGTTGCTCCTCTTCAATCGTCCTTGCTCTTTGTGCATCTATTCCTTTGTTTCCTCCTCCTTTTCCTTCCTATTATCTTCTCCTTACAAGAGATTTTTAATTCACACACACACACACACAAAAAAAAAAATTGAGTTCACACAAACAACTTTTTCTGAAGCTCTCAAAGAATTTTTCTCTTCACTATGTTATTATTTCTGTTTTCCCCTTCTGCAGAAGAAAGTGAAGTCCAAAAAGATTAGTTCTAGGTCAGCCTAGCACAGAGCTAACACATTTGTTTTGGGTTCACTAACCACCCCCAGAAACTGCCTCTAACACACACACACACATGCACATACCATACACACATATACCACACACATACACGCATGCACATGAATGCACACGCCACATATGCACACATATACACATACATACATACACACATACACATACCTATACACATACACATACCACACCCACATCTACACACACATATACACCTACATACACATAGACACCTACACACACACACACACACCATGCTCATTCCCAGCTCTGTTCCTTTGTTTACCTGTTCCATTCCTTCTCCCCTTTCTTCTTCAGCTTATATGAATACAGCTCTTACTTCAACACCTCTTCAAGTCCTATCTTTTCCACGAGGCAGTCTCCAAATATTTAAGTCACACTGATCTCCCTGCTCTATAAACTTCCAGCACTTAATGAGCTACAGATAGCTCACTAAACAACTAGAGTTGTTTCCATATCTGTTAACTTTTCTCCCTCATAGTCCTCCTCGGGTGCCTCATTGTGGCATGGAGATTCCCAAAGGATATAAATTCATACTTAAAAGAGACCTTAGGCTCAATTTAGTGCAAGCCCCTCATTTTATAGATGAAGTAACTGAGGCTCAAATAGTCTTCATGACTTGCCTAAGGTCACACAGTCAATAACTGGCAAAGCTGGGATTCCAGATCAATACAGCACTCTTTCTAAGGCTCCATACTATATTTGAGTTTTCTTTTCTCCACAACAATTTTAAATTTTAATTTATCAAGGTTGTAATGGTATATTACTATGCTGTAATAAATTATGGCCATAGAGAAGTATGGAAAGATTTATATGAACTGATACATAGTGAAGAGAGCCAAGAAAACAATGACTATTAATATAAACGGAAAGAACCAACACAGAGAGAGACACACACACATACACACATCAATCAAAAGTGAATGTTGCAAAATTATTAGCAAGCATGGCTTGAAAAAAGATATTAGAGGACACCGCCAAACCACTCCTTCATGAAGGTAGTAAGTCCACAGATGTATCACTGTAGCAGTTTTGAGAGTCTTACAGTGTACTGATTGGTTGTGGTGATTTTACCCTCTTTTTCTTTGTCTTTAAAAAAATACTATTTGTTATATTGGGTGGTTCTCTGTAAAAGGGATGGAAGGGATACTGAGGGAAACTATGCTGATGTAAAAATTAAAAGTCATCAATAAAAACTTATTTTAAAAATAAATAAATTTACTAAGGCATAAATGTCAAGGGACTTACCCAAGGACACACAAGTAGTAGCAAAAGAGAGATGTGAACCTAGATCTTCTAACTCCAAATCAACTGTCCTTTACACTATAGCACATTGCTATGCCAATTAACCATTCACTCTGGTAGCTTCTATCAAGCTGAAAAAAAAGGCTTCAGGGAGGGTATTGTTCAGAATTTTTCATGATTCTAATATGGTATCTGGCAATAAAACCTGTCAGAAGGTGGATAGAGCTCCATGCCTGGAGTCAGAAATACCAGAGTTCATATCTGGTCCCAGACCATTACTAGCTATGTAACCCGAGGCAAGTACCCCTGATTCAATTTTCTAACGTATAAAATGAGTTGGAGAAGGTTATGGTAAGCCACTCCATTATCTTTGCAAGAAAATCCAAAATGGGGTCACAAAGAGTCAGATACAACTGAAATGACTGAACTACTACAACACCCAGTGGTCTGATGTATCTGGGAATCATGGAACACTACAACATCCAAAGACTCAACATTATTGGTGGCCCAAAGGACAATGAAGAGACATATGGTGGACAATTAGTAGGTTATAATATATCACTAATGGTCATACCTTGCATGCAAGAAGTGGAATAGAAAATTAACACTCATTTATTGATCAGAAAAGGTGGTAGGCTACTCATGTAGTGAACGTGAGGGTTAACATTGAGGCAGTATTTGTGCCCACGGGATATGTGAAGCTCTCCAGTACACAGAATTGTTGCTCAAAAGAGAATTTCTCAAAGGGCACAGCAAAAATTGTACAGAATGAAGTACAGATGAATAGTTTTCAATGTATCTGCACCATTGTTCCCATGTCCTATCCTACCCAGCACAATACAAGCTCCTTCAGGGCAAAGAAATGTTTTGTTTTTTTTCATTTTGTCTTTGTATTCCCAGCTGCCAGATGTCAGCAGGACATTGAATATAATAGTCCCCCAAGGGTTGAAAACAAGTTGTTATATGGTGTATGTGAGTAGGGATATGATATATAACCAATGAGGAACTTTAAAAAAGAATAGGAATAAAATATATCAACAAGAAATTGTATGATTAGAAAAGAAGATGGGTTGTTCACATGGTGAGGATGACACATGGATGGATAGAGTATTCTGGATATATCAGGACAAATGTCCATCAGAGAAATTATAGGAAAGCGTGGACAAAAGGCTCACGGAATGGGTAAAGTCCATGCCACTGAAAAAAACTTCCAAATTGGTAAGACCACTGTTTCATTTGACCATGGGTTATTAATTTTTTTTTAATAGACAGGTGGTACATATGATAAGAATGCTAGGTCTGGAATCAGGAATACTTGAGCTCAAATCTTGTCTCAGACTCTTCCTAGCTGTGTTTAAGGGAGGGAAAGGGAATAAACATTTATTTCTATGGTGCCTAGTCTTGCTAGGCACTTTACCAATTTTATCTCTAATGCTCACAAAAACCCTGTTAGATAGGTGCTATTCATATCCGCAACTTTACTGTTGAGGAAACTAAGGCAGGCAGAGATTAAGTGATTTGCCCAGGGTCATAAAGCTAGCAAATGTTTGAAGTTGCACTTGAACTCAGGTCTTTCTGACTCCAGTCCCTGGGTTCTATTCTACCTCTCTTGAGTCACTTAAATGCTTTCTGCCTCAGTTTCCTCATCTGTAAAATGGTAATAATAATAGCATCTACTTCTCAGGGTTGTTATGGTATTCAAGTGAGATATTTGTAATGCACTTTGCAAAGCTAAAAATGTTTATGTAGCTGTTTGTGCCACAGATCCCTTTAGCAATCTGGTAGAGCCTATAGACCCCCAAGTCAAAATAATGTTTGGTACATCCATTCATAACCAAAGGAAACGCTAAATTTCAGTAAGAAGTTAGAGGAAATAAAGATGTAAATTTTCCCATCCAAGTTCATTGATGCTCTGAAATGTATTCACAAGCTAAACAAGAGGCTCATAGATATCTGATTAAGAAACCCTGCTTTGTAGTATTTGAATATCCCCAACATTTAGCAGAGTACCTTGCATACATTAGGCACTTAATAAATGCTTGCTGGATTGGATTTCTGATTGCTATGGCATAATGGGACAAGTTAAAGATAGCTATAGCCAGTGAATGTCAACCCCGACAATGGAGCTGGAAATGACCTTTGATATCTAGTCAAACAACCTCATTTTCACAGATGAGAAAAATGAGGTATGAAAAGGTTAAATGATTTGCCCAAAATTCCATACAAGTTAGAGCTGGGACTAAAATCTGAATCCCAGTTGCTCTTTTACAATCAACAGTTTTCTCAAGGTCACAAAATGGGTTAGTAGCCAATCAAAGATGAGGACCAAAATCTCCAGGACTACTATACTCTTTCCTGGACCTCTTCTCTTTTCACTCTATACCAGCAGTTAAATGCCCTTTTGTTTATCATGGACCCCCTCTCAGAATAATGGTTTGTTGCCCACATTCAAAATTGAAAGATATTAAATTTCAGTTAGAAATTAGTGAAAATAAAAAATTTTTTCCCCATCCAAGTTCACGGACCCCCCCCCCCCCTTAATAAATATAACAGTGTATCACTAGGGAGGATCTATGACCATACCCCCCACCCACCCAGGTTAAAAACCACACTTCCTGGTGACTGGTATAGAAGCATTTATTTCCTGTAAATTGTGGACAAATCACTTTCTTGTGTGCTTCAATGTTTCTATCAGTAAGCTGACAGATTAGACCACTGGTTCCCAAAGTGGGTGATACTGTCCCCAAGAGGATTGCTGGAAGGACCTAGAAGGCAGTAGTGGTCTCAGGTACAATTAGGTGGTGTTGAATAAAAATAAGGGGGCAATGGAAGCAGGAGGAAAGGAAATTTTGAAAAACCATACATGTTTCATCTGTTGTATAACAAACTTAAAATCCTAATGATGACATTATTTTCCAAATAAACACACAAAATGCAATTTATAACTGATCAGTGGTCAAGTCTGCCGACAGGCCTTAACAAGCAAGTGTTGGCCGGTGAGTATGTCATATTGGACATTGTCAGAAAGTCCAGCAGGAACATGTGCATGTAATGACTTGTTTACGATACAATACTATATGGTTATATGGAGCAATATTGTATCATCAAAATTCAATGCAGAAGAAAACAAATTTAAAATGAATTATTAAATTTAAGATGCATCATTTTTTAAAAATATTTTTTTTGAAGTTTTCACCATTTCAAAAAAAAAAAAAAGGTAAAGGGTTAAAGAAAGTGGATTTCCAAGGGGGATGCAGAGTAATTTTTTTTTGGACAATAGGCCAAATAAATTTGGAACCTCTGTATTAGACTAATTAGACTATTCCAGACATAAAGTATCAGTGAGGGTTAATAATGTATGAATAAAACACTTTGGTGTTGTAATTAAGAGGGGAAGAGAATAAGCATTTTTTAAGACCAGGAACTGTGCTAAGCACTTTTTAAAATATTTTATTTGATCCTCACAATGACCCTGAGAGGAAGGTGCTATTATTATTCCCAGTTTATAGCTGAGGAAACTGAGGCAATCAGAGGTTAAGTGACTTGGCATGTGTTACATAGCATTGGTGGATGTGTTGGTTGGTCCTCTGTTCTTGAAGAGGACCATGATATCAGAGAGATGATGCCACAACATGCAAGTGAATTGAATTTTAGAGACAGAGCGCTCTGTAAGGTCATGAAGGGTTAATGAAATATTAAAGATCTTCCCTGTACATTTATAGGCCTACATGAATACGTATATTGGTCTTTCTCCTTGGAACAGAGGCCGAGTCCCCAGGACTAAAAAGTCACCTTGCCATGGTTTCCAGGACTAAAAATTCAACCTGTCTTTGGCCAATTCTTCTTCCTGGACATCTTGACTGCCCTTCTAGGAACAAATGGAATCCATCCTGTGTCCTTTTGAACAAAGATGTTTTGCTCCTTTGGATTCTGGCCAGATCTAAAACTGCAACACATTAGAATAACAGTTACTCTAAGTCACGTAAGGCTCTAATGACAAGTCGATTAAATGACCCAATGCCTTTTTTGTCTAAAACTGGATATAACGTGAAGAGATCCCCTTGCTCTTTGGAGATCACTCATGGGCAGGACACTCTGCCCAGGACATTTTCCCAGTTGGAACTCTGGAGGCTGAACCAGGACTCTCCAGCCACATGACCCAGATGTAGGTATTACCCCAATTTGGTGATATATGTAAATATATCTATTATTCTCCTGGGCTTTATCTTTATATCTATATTACTATATTTCTTTAAACTTGCTTTATTTTGTCCTTGTGTACAGAATAAATGTTTTACTGATTTTAATCTGTTCATTATACTGTGCAATCCAGTTCTGAAAAGAGTTAAAGCAGCTGCATGTATCTCCTTAACAATACCAGTCACCAGCCTCACTTTCTCCTCTGGAGCCATGTGAGTCTAGCGGCAAGATATAGATCAGGATGCTTGGAGATGACCCAGGATGCAGTGGGAGACCTTGGCCTTTTTTAAGCTAAGATCTTTCCCAGGTCTCAGTTTAACTGAAGCAATACCCATTCAGTGATTCAAGTTAGGTAAGAAATTATTCCCATTTTATAGTTGAGGAAATTGAGGCAAACAGGTTAAATGACTTACCATGGATTACACAGCTAGTAAGTGTCTGAAACTATATTTGAACTTAGAACCTCTTGACTCCAGGTCAGGCACTTCATCCACAGAGCCACCAGGTATCTCTATAAAGTATGTTTACTAAATAAAATAGAAAGTGACAAAAAGTCTACTGGTTTTGATCACATGACTTTAAAGGATAAAAGGTGGGTCCCTGGCTCCCAGCCTTCTCCTCTCAGAGCAGAGGTGGGTGGCCACTAGGACAGGACATTGTATATATTGCTCATCTCAGTACCAGATGTTTTCACTCAACTATTTTTCTTTGAAACAAGAAAGAGTTCAATCTGACAGAAGATGGGAAAATAATACAGCACAGACAAGAGGAATCAATAAAACCTTTAAGTAAAGTTACCCCTTTCATATTAAAGGCTTAGGGGCACAGCAACCTTGTGATCTAGAAAAATTCATGTAAAATTTTTTGACCCTCTCTTCATACCAGAGAAGAAGTCTGAATTTTTTTTTCTTTTACAGGATGTTTACAGTACCATTTATTGTAAATTTGGGTAAAGTATTTGGTAATAGGCTCTGTGTCATCTGCTGGTCTAAGTGTTATCTGTAGCTTCTGCAAAGTTCCTAAAAAATTCCTACTTAATCTCTAATGTTGACCCACGTTATATTGAAACTGCAAAGTTCTAAAAAATCCCTACATAATATCTAATGTTGACTCACGTTATACTGAAACTGCAATATTGAAAGCTGGAAAGGATAACTGTAATGGGTTGGAGAATGGATTGCTCAACCCCTGCACTTATTAGGCATCATTCTTGCTCAAGACTCTTCCCTAAGGCCAAGCAGGCCCTATTCTGTTTGCAAAGCCAGGTTTGCTACCTAGAATGGAATCTAGAGGTGAATGAGACCTTAGGATTATCTAGCCCAACCCCATCATTTAAAAGATGAGGAAACAGACTCAGAGTGATAGTAGTGACTTGCTTCTCACACAAGAAATAATTGGTAGATGTAGGAATTAAAGCAAGTCTTCTGACTCCAAATCCATTCATAGCCATAACTAGGATTATTGCACCTGAAGAAAGGCACTGCAAGCCATGCCTTGGGCAAGTTGTATGAAGCAGATGAACAAGGAACAAAAAACAGAGGCATGAGACCACTGACAGAAGCTGCTATACAGCATGAAAGAAAGATGGTTTGGGACTGGATGGAGCCCACCATTGTAGTTTCCTATTTTAACTAATTATCCTTGCTGAGTAGTTAGAAAATTCTGTTGTTTATTTGTTGCTGAAGAATTCCAAGAGTTATCAGTATCATCTAAATGCGATGCCTGAGGAAAAAGCCCCAGCCAACCCAACCTAGTTATGGTGCTGTTTCACCATACTTTCCTAAGCTAGTTGAATTGGTGGGAAATTCATGAAATTCATACGCTTCCATTATTCTCAGATATGCTTCTATTATTCTCAAATTATTCTCAAACTTCCTAGAATTCCAAATTATTCTCAAACTTACTAGCATCCTGCCTAGAAACACCTTCCAGAAGGAAGTACAAGCTACTGTCTCATACAGAAGAGATGGTGATATGGATATTAAGTATCTACCTAGTTTGGTTTCTGGGTCTTCTGGAGATGCTACTTAGATGCATCCTTCCAAATGGTTCTTATGGACATTTGAACCAAGGATTCCACCTCTTGGGTTCTGACTAGACCAGGGCCCTTTGCCAAAAGTAGGAGCACAACCCTATCACTTAGAAGCCAGTACGCTGACCAAGTAGGCTTGGGTCTGTATTGTTTTTTTCCCAGTTTCCATACCATGATCCCCAGAAGAGAAGGAAGGAAATTATTTGAGAGACCCTCAGTGCTTAAGGTAGATCTCTTGTCTCTAGGATCAGTTTATATGGGACAAACTGCTCCTGTTCTAGACTATAGATCAGACTCCAAAACTAAGGCAGTGAAAGAATTGGAGACTATGTTATGTGAAGAGCAACTGAAAAAACTTGGGATATTTGCCTTGAAAAAGAGAAGATTTAGAGAAGACAGATTACTGGTGGTTGAATGGTAGAAGTTACAAAAACATAAATTTCAGTTTGGTATAAAAAAAAATATCACAACAGTTAGAGCTAACAGAAATTGAAATGGGCTCCCTAGGTAAGTGGTGAACTACTATTAGCGGATTCTTCAAGTGGAGAATGAATGTAACCATCTGTCATGGACTTCGTAGGGGGGACTCCTGTTGAAGAATAAGATGGACTACGCAGGCTCTGAAGTGCATCCCTACTCTGAGAGTCTAAAACTCTGAAACCATATACTGAGAAACACCAAGAGCCAAAGAGAAAGTCAGCATAGATGCTGAAAGACAAGTTGGGTCAAAAGGACAAAAGGAAAAGCCATGGATGCTGAAATAAGAGGCAACACCAAGAATCGGGTAAGCAAATAGAGTATATATGAAACTTGAGCAGCTGTAAGGAAGAAGTCAGGTTTCAGTGTAAGGGCACATATCTCCATGCAGGTTCTTAATTGTTTGGGGTTTTCCAGGCATCACTCCATTTGTCTCTTAAGAGACCTATTTCAGGAGCCAGGAACACACAAAGCTGAGAAGTCACACAAATAATAACTGGAAATATTTTATTTACAAGAAAAGACACCCCCCAACCTTGAGTAGGATTAGTGCAAACCAATGATAAAGGATAAATTTAAGAGAATTAGTTACCTTGGGCCTATTTGTAAATTATAGTTTTCATCATGCCCATAATTTATCAATGGTTCTGATCAAGAGTAAAGTCCTGAATTTCATGGATTTTAAAATAGTTTTAAAAAAAGAAAGGAAGAAAAAGACCCCTTACCCCTTTCTC
This sequence comes from Notamacropus eugenii, assembly GCF_028372415.1. NCBI lineage: Eukaryota > Metazoa > Chordata > Mammalia > Diprotodontia > Macropodidae > Notamacropus > Notamacropus eugenii. The sequence continues at coordinate 385,478,354 of NC_092873.1, read as the reverse complement.
ATTTCCCAAGAGCACTGAATCTGGAGTCAAAATGCCTGGGTTCCAGTCCTATCTGTCGCTTTATTATCTATGTGACACCAGGCAAATTATTTCACTTCCCTGAGCCTCCATTTCCTTGTCTGTAAAATGAGGTGTTTGAGCTAGTCTTTAAAGTTCCTTCCATGCTAGAACACTCAAAGCAGCATGGCCCATCCTATATTTCTTTTCAAATCCTTCTACCCACTGTCAGATTTCCTTTCTAAGCTAAGCTTACATTGCCCCCTGCTGATCCTTTTTTATAATCTGATCAACTGCTTAGGTTTTTCTGGCTACATAACTGTGAGAGATCCAGACGTTCCAGGGCTGACTTCACAGAAGCTCTTTCCTTATCCCAGTAATAAAGCAATCAGATACAACCCCAAAAAAGTCAAATGTGTTTATTTTATATAAAAAAAATTTGTACAGTTTTAGTTCCTATGTTTTAAGAAAAAAAATCCCTAAATTTGCCATAATGCTTAGATCCACTGCAAACTGTAAAAACAAGCTTTTTTATATATTAAAAAAAACAATTTTACATTTTACAATTTTCTACATGCATGCACAAGGTCTCAGCTCTGTAAAAAAAAAAATTCTAGAATTGAATGGAAAATTCTACATTTACAATCTCACTTGGAAGGGACCTAAGTTAGTCCCCCTGCCTCCCCCTTCCTTCTGCTCATAGGAGAACACAATGGAACAGTCCCATACCACGACTGAGTCCATCAGCAGATACTGCCCTAAGGGGTGGGCACAGGCAAGAGAAAAAAGACAAACTGACAGACAAGACACCGTACAGACAGGGGAGCCTATGTGGGCCCAACCGAGAAGAAAGCATAAGCCTGCAAAAACAGATGGCCCAGCCGAGGGTCTCTAAGGGTACAATTGTTTCACCTCATCTCTTCTAACAAAAAAGGGACAGTCCAGGAGTTCCAATAGGGATGTCAGGAAAGAATTTAAGGACAAAGATGAAGGGTGATAAGGAGGAATGTGACACTCTAAGAAAGAAATAGGGGGAAATGATATGACATAGCAGTGAGCTTAGTGAAGAGGGGTCAAAGAGAACAGAGGAAGAATGGTGAGGTAGGTGAAAGATTGAGGCACAGTGACCCTAGGATGGGAAGGCTGGGTTAGGCATATCCAGGAAACTAAAGTGAATAGTTAATGGGTAGGATAAGGTCAGATGGAGATAATGGAAGAAGGACATACCCTCTACCTCCCCAGAAGATGAAAGGACTATAGAAGCCCACAGTAAAAAGGAAGAGAAAGGGAATTACAGAGAGAAAGAGAGAGAGAGAGAGAAAAGTGTTAATTTCACATCCCACTACTGGTCACAGCCTCAGGACTACTTCCCATAGGAAGAGGACAGATAGACAAGAAACATACATACATATACTTCACAATTCATCCTGATTTTTTTAAAGAAAAAGAAAACAAAAAGATACCACAGTTGTGACACAGAGGGTCCAAAACATTGCCATTCTTAATCACAGCCTTTAGTGCTTAAGAGACAGAAAAAAAATTAGAGTGGGTTTTTTGTTAGTTTTTTGTTTTTGTTTTTTTTTTTAAAGAAAAAGGAATGAAAAAATCACAGTGATTAAAAACATGGCAGGTCCTTTAAAACAAACATCCACTTCCCAGAAGGAAAGCAATGAGGGTCCCAAATATCTTCCCCCTTCTAACCTCAAAGTCCCATCCTGCTCCAAATACCCTTTCCACAAAGGCAGTTATCCTACTATCCATCCAAGATCCCTTTCTAGGAAAGAGAGTTGTTTAGACATATGCCTAGAAGAGATCCCTCCCGCATTAAATTTTGTAGACAGAAAGAGAGAAAAGTCCAAAAAAGTACCTATACCCCAACCCTCTAGCAGTGCCTCAAAACTACCTGGACTTCACCCAAGTATTTGTAATCCTGGAAAAGTCAAAGTTGCAACCACCAGGTATAACTGGTGCCTAGAGAAAGGGAATCCCCATACCTTCCTGAGGATTTCCAAAGGGGAAAGGGAGGGTTTGAGGTACAAGTCCAAGGTTGGCACTAGTCAGAAAGACTGTTGGATAATGTGGCTAAGGCTCTGCCTCCTCTCACAAAGTTAGCAGGCTTTGGAACTCAGTCACCTTCAGGGTATCTATTTTAAAGGTAAAACATCTCCATGGGGACAAACCAGAGAATGCTCAGTCTCTGAATTTTCTAGGCAGTTGCACACAAAGGGAAAGTAATAAATGACACAGGGAAGAAGAGGGACCAAAATGGGGACACTATGGGAACCTTGGCACACCAACCACGGTTTGCACCCTATCCCAGCGTTTGGAGCTACACTGATATCCAGATTGGATATGACTGGAAGGATAAGGATTGGGAGTGGCAGGGAGTGGTATTGCTTCAAAATCCCATTCCCCTTGCCTAAAACACCAGTATTTGGAAGTACCCAGACTCAAATTTACATCAAAAAATACAGAAAAAAGGAGGAAGGTGAGTTTTGCCCACATACGTTTTAAGTGTTGAGGCCTGCCAGAAACTCAAGGGACTGTGTGCCATCAAATGGCAGGGGCTCAGGCTCCTGACCCCAGTGCAGAGATCAGAGAGACAGGGACCCCCAGAGCACTGAAGTGATGAGGTCTCTCAAAGAGCTACCCTAAAAGGGGGAAAAGAAGGAGCAAAGAGGCCCTCCCCAACTTAGAGAAGTAGTCTTTCTGCCCAGGGGAGAAATGCCTGAGGGGGTTGTCATAAGAGAAAGAAAGGAGGTGCTCAGCAGCTCATTCCTTTCAGTCATATCACCTGTTTGACAATGGAAAGACCTATACCAAGGGAAAAACAACAGAAGGGACTGGGTTCATTGACTTTCACAGGGATCTTTTCCAAAACTCCATGTATCACAGAATCATAAATATGGAATTACAAGACACATTCTAGTCCAACTCTGTCATTTTACAGATGAGAAAAACGAGGCCCAGAGAGGTGAAAGTCACTTATCCAAGGCCACACAGATAGTAAGTGACAGAGCTAGGATTTAAACCTAGTTCTTCTGGCTCCAAATTCCCCTCTCTTTCCATTGGACCACAATGTTTCCCATGGGTCTTCCCTTCCCCTCCAGGCCTACCAGTAAAGACAGGATTAGGAAGAAAATCCGTCTGGTAGCAAAGAGTTAGGGTATGGAGTTAGGGAAGGAAAGGCAAATGAGGGAGAAAAGGAGAAGAGGAGTGTTTCCCATGCCCCAGGGAAGTGGACAAAAGGACCACATTCCCAGAGTTCTTGCAATCCCATCTGAGTGAATTTTTCCCAGGAAAGAGAAAGAAAATATTGAATTTTCCCTGACAAGGCTAGGGGAACATGAGCTTTTCTTCTGGGAAAGAGTGTGTGTGTGTGTGTGTGTGTGTGTGTGTGTGTGTGTGTGTGTGTGTGTGTGTGTGTGTGTGTGTGCATGTGTGTGTTTGGAAGCAGGAGCTAAAGGAGAGAAGGAAATATAAAAGAAAGAGAGTAATTAGGAGACAGGAAAGAGGCTATAGCAGCAGCAACAAAAAAAAAATTTCTGTGAGACACTCCTGACCCTGGTGGCTTGTGCAGGAATTGAAGAGGCCACAGACCCAGGAGTCCTGTTGCCCCCAAAACTCAAGAGTTCCTGAGATAGGCCTAGTGAGATGGGCAGAAAGAACAGCCTCCCCTCACTTTGAATGCCAGAGGACTAGCCCTGACCTGGGATCATTTGGCACCATGGTATGCTGTGATCATGACTTCACCCCTTGGGAGAAGCACTTCCAGGAGGCTGGTGGAGAAAACTGCTACGATAACCAAGATGGAGAAAGAGGGACAGGGGTGGAGAAGAAAGAAGGGGGCATAAGGGCCACATCCCCTTTCAGCAGAGACACTCATGGAGAAATGGAAAGGTGGAGAGGGAGAGGAGAGGAGAGGAGAGGAGAGGAGAGGAGAGGAGAGGAGAGGAGAGGAGAGGAACCTATTCCTGCAGGGTTTGAGGTGGGAAGGAATGGGAAAACCAGGACAGGTATCTCCCCACTTGATGCCCCAGCCCTCAGGGTGGTCTTTTCCCACTCACATGGGGCAGGGAAGGGAAGAGGGGAGTGGATAGAGTGGGATTGGAGAGTAAGTTAGTAATTCAAGTAAAAAACAGAGTTGGAGGCAGAAAGGAAGGAAGTGGAACTGGCTGAGGCTTGGGCTTCAAGTCCCCTTCCACTGCCCCCAGGAGCCTCCCATAGCCCCCCCCCCACTTTGCCCCATTCTGTTGCAGTTACACAGAGGTCTCAGACTGCAACCTCATGACAAACTTGTGCGATTTAGGGTCCACAAATTCCTCAGACAGCTTGAAAAATGGGACCTTCTTGGTGCTGACCACCAGGCTGAAGTCCTGGCGTTTGAGGAGGAAGACAATTCCATCTTTGAGCCCATTGGTCACTGGCTCTTCGCTCACCAATGTCCACTGTTTAGCCAGCCAGCGTTCCTTGTGGTACTGGATGGTGGGGCCTGCTGCCAGGTACCGCTCCAGAAAGGCCTGGGGTAGGGAGAGAGAGAAGACTCGTGCCACAACAGGATGCTGGTTTGCCTCCACCTCACTGTACTCCCTCCTTCACTCCCTGAAGAAAGGGCTCCTCAAAAGACCTCCATCCCATATGTTCCTCTCCTCTTTTTTCCTCATTCTGCCTTCATTTCTAATTGCAATAGTCAAGACGAGACCCGGATTTACAGGGTCTTTGCATAGCAAAGCAGATGGAAAACTCAACAGGGAATCAACGGACCTACATTTATTTGAATCTCAGTGCTGACACTTATTAGTAACATATTCCTGGACAGTCTCAGTTTCTCACAGGGTTGTTGCGAGGAAAGCATTTTATAAACCTTAAGATCTATATGTGTATCAATACATATACACACACACATGTACTTGTGTAGAGGGGAAGGGAAAAAGTACTGAGTAAGCACCTACTATGTGCCAGGCACTCTGTTAAGCCCTTCACAAAGACGACCTTACTTGATCTTCATAATGACCCTGTGAGTGGGTACTATTATGAGCCCAATTTTAAACTATGTGTACACATATAATATGTGTGCTACTGCTCACACCAGATGTCCTGCCCTTCCCAAAAGGAGGGTCCTTGCCTGGACCAGTCATTTCATCAATCGCCCTTTTATGTTGATTACAACTCCACATTTGCTGCCTGGCCCCTGGGGACAATGATGATCTACCTGAGTTTACTCTTCAACAATTAGCCCACCTGATCATACTCTCCCCATTCCAGTAATTCTGAACCCACAGATGTCATTGTATGACCCCCATTCCATGCTACCCACTGACTATTCCCTTGTTCCCATATTCTCTTAACACCTTACCCCAATGCCACTCAAGACCTATTCACTCCTTTGACTATATTCTATGGAATATCTCTTCTATATGTAAGAAATTTACTTTCATCATAAAACACTTCCTCTCTCATTCCTTCCATCTTCTTGAACTCACTGAGCCCCAGTTCTGTCCTGATGACACAGCTCCCCTGACTACCCTTTCCAACACTGGTTGCACTTTCTTTCATTAACTCTGGACTCACTGGGTCACTTGTGGGTAAGTCATCATTCTCTTTGATCCCCATTGCCACTTCTACCAGCACCATCACTCAGTAACCTCTCCTCCACTAAAATTCACTCAATCTATATTTACCAACTAATCAAGACTGTGAGGGTTATTGTTTAACCTCAAGAACATTTTCCTGCCTTCCTAAAAGAGTTCCACAATGCCTGACTCACAGTCTTTCTCTCCTCCTCAACTCCTGCCCTCATACTAGAGGACTTCGACATACCCATTGATACTCCCTCCAGTTCCTCAACTTATTCATTTTCATGACTTACTCCACCACCACAGCTCAGCTACATACAGAGATGGTCATACCTATAATGCCATCACCGACAAGTGTTCTATTTCCATGTTCATAAACTATGAAATTCCTTTATCTAATCATAATCTTTGTCATTTCATCTCTACTTCTATCATACAACCCCTGTTCTTCATCCTTAACAAACCTCGAATCCTTCCACTACTCAGTCCTTTCCCATGCCATCAGCCCTTCACTGTTTATGCTCTCTTTCCTTCCCCATCTTGACCCCTTAGTAAATCACTTCAACTCAACATCATCCTCTTCTCTCTAATCATTTGCCCTTTTTATCCCACAGATGATCTCACTGCTCCTCTCCCCTACTATATCCAATCTGTTGACAAGCCCTGTTGATTCTATCTTTGTAACATTTTCCATATAAGCCCCTGTTCTTTGACACTGCCATAAGCCCTCATCATCTCAAACTGGGATTCATGCAAAAGACTGCCTGTCGGTGACCATAGACCAAATCTCCCCATTCTACTTCATCTTCAGAATCACAGTTATCGAACTGGTCTTTCTAAAGTCTGATTATATCACACAAATCTTCCCCATTCAATAAATTCCAATGGCTCCCTATTACCTCTAGGATCAAATATAAAATTTCCTGGTTGGCTTTTAAAGTCCTTTATAACCTGGATCCTTCCTCCCTTTCCAGTTTTTTTATGCCTTACTCCCTTCCACATACTCTGCAATCCAGTGACACTGGCCTCCTTGCCATTCCTCATCCATGACACTCACCCACTGTGACCTTTCTCTGGCTGTTTCCCATGCCTGGAATGCTAATCCTCCTGGTCTTTGCCTCCTGGCTTCTCTGGCTTCCTTCAAATCTCAGTTAAAACTCCACTTTCTGCAAGGAGCCTTTCCCAATCTCCTTAATGCCAGTGCCTTTCCTCTGAGAGCAGCTCCAATTTATCCTGTACAGATATATATAGGATACATTGGTGCTAATCTCAGAGATGGATTTGTGCATAGTTGTTTGCATGTCTCCCCTATTAGAATGTAAGGTCCTTGAGGGCAGGAACAATGTATTTGCTTTCCTTTGTACATTCAGCACAGTATCTGACACACAGTAGGTACTTAACAAATGTTTGTTGACTTGACATATATGTATAAGTTATATATATGCCTTTATTATCAAAGTTCAAATAGATAGTACAATCATAGATGTGGTAAAATTTGTGACTCTAGACAAGTCACTTCTCTTTAGGCCTCAGTTTCCACATATGTAAAATAAGGGTGTTGGACTAGATGACATCTAAGGCCCTTTCCACTTTTCAATCTATGATATATATCATATAGAACATATATATCATATATTACATAGAACATAGATATATATCATAGATATCAGTCATCCAGGATAGCTCTACTACCTTCCCAAACGTTTAGTCAGAGTTGAAAAGAAGAGCAATTCCAACAACTAGCCACAGGGGGCAACAGCAGATCACATATGTGCAAACACTAACAGGCCTTGGATGGAGGACCATAATTCTAGAGCTGAAGGGGCTGTAGAGGTCATATGGCCACCACCACCTCCCCAATTTAACAGAGACTGTGGTCCAAAAAGGTTAAATAACTTTCTCCAGGTCATAGAGGTAGTAAACATCAGGGGTGAAGGAAAGGAAAAAAAGAGACAGATGAGGGAGAGAGGGAAAGAGAGATAGGGAAAGGGTTGGGAGACAGAAAGAAAGCTGATGGAGAAAGGAAGAAAGGGAGAGACGGAGAGGAGGAAGGAAGGAAGATAAAGAAGAGAAAGGGAGAGTGTGGGGGAGAGAAAGGAAGGGAGGGGAGGGGAGGAAAGAGAGAGAAGAGAGAGGGAGGGGGAGAGAGAGGCGAGAAGAGGAGAGGAGGAAGGAGGGAAGGAGAGGGATGGAAGGAAAGAGGGAGAGGGAGAGAGACAGAGAAAGGAGGATAAGGAGGAGGGAGGGAGAGGGACAGAGGAGGAAGGAGGGAAGAAGAAGGAGGAAGGAAGGAAAGAGAGGGAAGGGGAGAGTGAGAGAATTAGGCCAGACCTCCCCCCAACCCTGTGCCTAAAGAAGTCACTCTGCCCCTAGATACTCTATCTCACTCAGGAGAAAGGTGAAGGAATATGAACTGGAGGGAGTCACAGAAGAAAGGAGAAAGATGAGAGCTGGAAGGAGGATAAATGAAAGAAAAATTAGAAGGAAGGAGTCTAGGGAGGAAGGCAGAAAGGGGACAGGACCATAGCATCCAAGACCAAGAAATAGAACAGACTTTAGAGGCCACTGAGCACAACCCCCTTACTTTGAATAAGGGCAATGAAACCCAGAGAGAGGTCACTTAAATGACTTGCCCAGTCAAACATTTAATAAGTGCCTAAGGCAGAATTTGAACCCAGATCTTCCAGACTCCAAGGTCAGCATTCTATCCACTAAGATGGGGGGGCAAAACAGAGCATACCTTGGGTGTCATGTCATGGGTGATACAGAACTCCAAGTGCTGCAGGATGCTCTCCATGGTGTGGTAGGGCTGCTGCTTGGTAGTACGAAGATACTTCTGCATGGCTCGTGCCATGGAGGCAAAAATGGCTTGTGCTGCCTCTCTTGGATCCATCACCTCCCTTGGGTTCTTCTGCTCCTCTTCCTGTAGCCTTTTGATGTGTGTGAAGGCTTCTTCTACTGCTACTACCAGTCTGGTTGGGGGAAAAGGGGAAGGACAGTTCAGAGACCACTCACATCCCAAAGCCTCTTCAACCTCCTATTATTAATGGAGCCTAAGCCTGGCCAGACCTCTGCAAAAAAGGGTCATTTTGTGTCTTCCAATCCTTTCTCATGAGAGAATCTCACAACTTCCCTTGGAACTTGAGAAATTTCTTCCTGACATTTGCCCTTAAACCCTACTGTTACAACAGCTTATAGCTGTTCTCCATGGAAAACAAGAATAGTTACTATCAATAATACCGCTACATATTTATATGGCTCTTTCTGGTTTACAAAGCATTTTCATCACAATCCCATAAGTGTGACAGTGCAAGAATTTTTATTCCCATTTTACAGTGGAAGAAATTGAGATTAAGTGATTTACATGCTCTTACAACTTAGTGGCACATTCAGGACTAGGACTCCAGGTCTTCAAGGCTTCTACTCTTTCCACTGCACCACCATGTCTACACTTATGCTCCTTAAAACTCACAATGAGAAACAGCTCTTTAAACAAGTTCCTACTAAAGTTTCTTTAGAAAGAAGTTACTCCTGAGGCTGATTTTGCATTATCTTACCCTCTATCATGCCCCAAATTATTCTCCTAATCATCTTCCATTTACATCTCCCCTCTTCTAAGTAATGTACAAACTATATATTTTTTTAATTAAGGTAAATTAAAACAATTTTCTTTTGAGACTATGAGACCATGACCATACTCCACTACCACCCACCCTGGACAGGTCCAAACAAGGATTTGGTTTCAGGGCTTACAGCAAGGAGGTAGCCACTCTTCCATTTACCCAAAGTCTTGAGAAAACTGGGGGCTTGAGAAAATTGAAGGATGGAATAGAGTAGAGTTTGACGATGAAGTCTCTGAGAAAAAGCATGAATGTAGGCAAGTCTGTCAAATTCAATTTCCTCATCTGTAAAATGAAGTAATTGAATTATATGATCTCTAAGGTCCCATCCAGCTCTATCATTTTATGATCCTACAAGAAGAGGATGGGACACTGACGTGTTCTCCTTCCTAACAGAGATGCTAGTAAACCTGAGAGAGGAAGGGTATGCTGGAGAGGTGTTCAAAACAGAGGCAACTGTGACCAGCTCTAAGTTCGACTAGGCAGCTCAGTGGAGAGAGTGTCGAGTCAAGAAGACCTCAAGCCCAGCCTCAGATACTTACTAGTTGTATGACCCTAGGCAAGTCATTTAAACTCTGTCTCAGTTTCATCAAATGTAAAATGGGGACAATAACAGTCCTACCTCCTAGGGTTGTTGTAAGGCTCAGATGAGATATTTGTAAAGCACTTAGCACAGTGCCTAAGCAAGTAAGAGAAGGACCGTAGTTCTTGTCCCTAGCTCCACTCCTAAAGCCACAGATTTTTACCTATTTCCTCTTCCTGGGTATCAGCTCCATTTTTCTTCCCCATGAATATGAACAGTTTCTTCCATTGGCCTTCTCTTTTCAGAGATCATGAAGCCTCACTCACAACCTTTATCTCCCAGACAGATGTAGTCTACCTCCCAATTGTGTTCAAAGGATGATCAAAAAATTTAGAGACAGAATGAGATTTACAGATCATCTAGTTCAACCTATACATTTTACAAAGAAGGAAACGGAGGTCAAAAGAGAACTTCTCTAAAGTCATAAAGGTAGTTTCTAAGCAATCTCAGCCTATCCTACTCCAGTCACCTTTCCCCTCACACATCTCCCTCTTCTTTTCCAAAGAACGTACCTGGCTCTACGCTTTCGAACCCTCCGCTCATGCTCTGCCTCCTCATAATAATACTCATTATGGCTGTTGTCCCGCCGCCGAGCTGCTGCTGCGATCACTGCCCGAGACTGCCCAGTGGAGTTGTTGGTATTGTTCTCTGAGAGGGCATGGAGGCAGAGGTTGGGGTCAGAATGGGAAGAAGGCATGCAGGGAGACCTGGGGCTGAGGGCAGCAGCCTGATTATGCATAGTCTTCAGGAGGTGCCGTTCCCAACCAGCTTTAGAGAGGGCACCCAGGAAACATCAGTGAAGAAGGACAAGGACTCCCAAGAAGGTCCGTGAGATTTGGAACTGAGATGGCTGAAGGGCTTAGAGGGCCAGGGCTGATGAGGAGACATAGAGCAGCCAAAGAGGGGAAACCTGAGAGGGCAGGGGTGGGGGAGGCAGAGGGAAAAAGAGGGAAGTAGAAGGGATCCAAAGGCTCAGACCCTCCACCTGGAGTCAAGGAGAAGGACAGTACAAAAGGGAATGAAGAAAGGGAGTGAGACTGGAGGAAGAGGGTAAAAGAGGAAGAGAGAGAAAGAAAGAAAAAAGAGAGGAGGGGCAAAGGGAACCCTGATAGGAAAGAGCAGAAAAGTGGAAGATCCTGGCAGCTCACCCTCTCCGAGGGAGTACACCTTGAAGCCGGACACTTTCTTGGCCAGGACGGACTTGGGCAGGTTGAGGAGGGCAGGGTTGTAGACGGGGAAATCATGGTAATACTTCTCCAGGATCCATACTGCCACACGCTGGATGCTGTGGGGGAGATGGTAGGGAGAGGTAGGAAAAGGGAAGGGAGGGGGAAAGGGAAGGAAAGGAGGTAAGGGGAACATTCATGGTCACCTCCACTCCTAGACATAGGTAAAGGTGTCCAAAGGGAGGGACACATCAGGGCAGGACGGCAAGACAAGAAAGAACACAAAGGATGGGGAGAAGCTGCTTCTGACAAGCCCAGCTCAAGGAAGCCACCCTGAGGTCTCTCCCCCTTGGTCTCCTTGCAGCCTCCAGATCAAAGCCCTTCTCATGGCCAGGCTGTGGCAGTCATCTAATCCCACACTTAGAGTCTATATAAGTGGGACCTTCTAGGAGGTTCTTCCATTCCACAAATAGCCTCTACTCATCAATGCCTTTGGCATCTTGCTAGACTGAGAAATTTTCCCAGATGAGGGCTGGAAACTAACCACCCTCTCATACTAGGTTCTAAGGGACAATGAAATGGGAACCCCAGGGCCAGGTTCAAGACTCAAGTTTCCAAATCTTAAGCAAATGAAGTATCTTTCCCATACATCTTGTCAAAAATATACACATACATACACATACAGACATGGACAAACACACACACACACACACATACATATGTAGACCCACAGAAATACACACAGTCTTTCCCAACTTAACTCTTAAGTAGTACATGACCAATGAACCACAGCCTTCTATTTTGGCCTCTCCCAATATACTCTTCTTTTCAAAGTAACTTCCCTCTGCCCTGCCCAGCTTCATTCACTCCATACTCACTGAGTAACCAGAGAGGGTACATTCTTGTGACAGTCATAACTCAGGGAAATGTAAAAAGGACTCAAAAAAGCCAAAGGTGCCAGCCCATACCCTTCTCCTACATAGAACTCTTCCCTTCTCTTCAATTTTATCCTTACCTCCAGTATTCCTTCTCCCCTATAAACTCTGCACCAGGTCCCTCACCAAAGTTCCTCAGCCCCACCATACACTGGCTTTGACTACACCCTCAGCCCCTTTCCACAACATAGTTGTCCCTCAGCATTCCCAGATACCCCTGTGCCCTATCAACAGCTAACTACTAAATATAGCACTATAACCAAGATCCCCCAGGTAATTCTGACCACCCCCCCACACACAACATTCTTCCTCCCCTTTTACCCACCCACCCCAAACCCCCACCTACTTATCTCCCATATGCTCCAAAATCCATTCCTATGCTAATATTCTTTCCCTGCCCTTCTATAATGGTAGCTCTAACCTAGTCAATCTCCCATTCCCTCTTCTACCCCATCTCAAGGCCCTTCATATCCTTCATGCTCTCACCTACACACACCCAAGCTCACATACACACACACACACACACACACACACACACACACACACACACACACACACACACACACACACACACACACACACACACACACTGTACCTGAGGTGGCCAACATTGTAGAAGCGACTGGCCCCATCCGTGGAGCGCACAACTTTGAGGGTGAACTGGGGCTGCAGCTGACGCAACTCTAGCAGGACCACGGCGAGGTAGTGCACAAAAAGCAGGGCATCTACCAGGGAAACAGCAAACTGCACTACACCCTGGTAGCTGCGCTCCCTCGCCTCCAAAATCCTAACCCCATAGAAGAGCCAGTAGGAGACCACAAGCAGAAAAACAAGCACCATGAGCAAGGCGCGCAGCACAAAGACGCGGGGTAGCGAGGCCTTGGGTCGGCGGAAAAATAGGGCCCAGCTGCCCAGCAGCAGAATGAGCAGCTTGAAAGCCACTGAGATGAAGAGTCCCTCGCAGGCTGCCCCACATGGCTCCAGCTCTTCTCGCCACAGCAGCGGGGGCAGCAGGAGGAAGGCCAGCGGGGTGAGGAAGGAGAGCAGCGCCAGGGTAGCCCCAGCCACGACACCCAGGTGACGGGAACAGTCCAGAGGGACGCTGTCCTCCATGTCCTTGGCAATGCGTGTGAGGTCATCATGGGAGATGCTGTGTTCCGATGTGCCCGTCACCACCGTTGTTGTCTCACCCCAGTTATCATCCTTTGAAGGAATGTGGAGAGGAACAAAAGACAGAATGTTGGGGAGAGTGAGGGAAAGAGCAAGGGGAAGGGAAAAGAATAGAGGGGAAAAGGGGGGAAAGGGTGATAGAAAAGAAGGCAGAAAGGGGAGAGGATAGTAATCAACAAATGTTCTGTTAAGAAGTATTTACCAAGCACCTCCTGGTATCCAACACCATATTCAAGGAAATACAAAACAGTTTCTGTCCTCAAAGAACTTATGATCAAGAGAAGACAAAAATCACAAGCTCATCAACTAGAGAAATGGCTAAAAATGTGTGGTATGAACATAATGAAATATAATTGAGCCATACAGAATGATAAACATAATGCCTTTAGCACTGGCACAATGCTAGTTGACTGATTGACTAACTGGATCAAGATAATTTGGATAGTTATATATGAACGTATTAGAAAGGAAAATGAGCATAGCCAGAACAATCTCCATGATGGCTGTGACAACATCAAGAAAAATAGTTGGAAAAGGCTACAGAAGACGGATGATGAAACACGCTTCTTACTCTTTGGCAGAGGGGGTACAGACTGAGATGCATTTTTCAGACATAACCAAGGTACTGAATTGTTTTGCATGATTATACTCATTTGTTATAAGTGAGAGGTTCTATTGGGGGGTTAACAGGTTATTTTAAAAGAGCAACAATGAAACACTTTAAAAATACACAGAGAAGAAATTTTTAAAAATTTAAAAGGGGATAAACAAATGGGACAATTTTGTTGTTGCTACTGTGTTAAATTTAATATATACTGTAAAAAAAAAAAACCCTTTGTATTATAGAAGTTTGTGGTTTCAATCCCACCCTCCTTTTATGTTTCTTTTTCCCTTGAATATTTGATTTGTTGATTAAGTTAATAATAATCAATGTTTTGAAAAGATAGCAACATATTTCAATAGGTCTATTGAGTACTTTCCCTGCCACAGTTCTGTGAGGCTAGTAGTACAAATGTCATTATCCCCATTCTGCAGATGCGGAATCGGAATCCTGGGGAAGCAAAGTTACTTTCTCATAGTCACAGAGCTAGCAGGTGGCAGTAGATGGCAAATCTCTTTACCACTCTGCTGACCTGAAAAAAAAACATTTTTTTTCATAATGACATTCATGGTAATCAACGTCAAGCACCAAAGGAGGAAAGAAACCACAAGTACTAAAGAGCTTAGAAAAGGGAGAGATGGCTATGGGTTTCCGAGCTGAGGTAGCAGCTGAACTGGGCTTTATAGGACTGGTGAGGTCAGAAGGAAGACATTCCAGGTGGATGAAATTTTGACAGTTGCAGCAAAGAGATGCAAAAGAATATGGCACAATGGGAGAGGGTGTAGATCAGTCTGGACATAGCAATATTTAAGAAAGAGAGCAGTAACTGAACTTCCAAACAGATTTAGATTTGAAGGCCAGGCTAAAGAATCCAAATGCAAAACCAGGACTCTTCCCATTACACTGAACTCCTGTTCTGACAAAACACAAACAGATATAAAAAAAAATAACAAACCTATGGGGAGGGGGAGCCACTGAAGTTTGGGGAGCTGGGGAATGACACAATAAAAGTAAAATTCTTGAAAAATTAATCTGATTGGAGGGGAGGAGGGGAAGGGAGACACAAGGTAGACTGAGAGGGTAGGAACTGCCCAGCGTTGAGTCAGAGACCAATTGGAGGCTACGACATTAGTCCCAGATAAGGTGATAAAAAAGAGTTAGTAACAACCCGAATGGAAAGAAATGGACAGAGGGATATGAAGAAGGAAAGAGCTACAGTACTTGATGACTTGTTAGATGCTAAGGTCAAATGAAACCTGTTCAGGTAAAGGTTGTTTTACGATCCTTCCAACTCTGAAATCTTATTATTCTATCGAAAAGTAAAAAGATAATTCCTTTCCTGTAAGCCAGCAGGATGTTGATATGAGATGGGGCAGTGAGAGGTAAGGTGGAGAGTGGTAGGGTGGGAAGATTATTGGGTATGGAGCATGAATATCTGGGTTCAAATCCCAATGTTGGCATTTATTATCTCTGTGACCTTGGGGAAAATTCCTGAACTTATCTCACAGGCTTCTTCAGAAGAGGAAATTCTAGGTATTTGCTTGTCCTCACATACTCACCTCTACTCCATAAGGCCATCAGGCCAAAAGGCTATGCAGCCATCATTATAATGACTTCCTAAGAATTTTAGTCTTGACCTTCCAGCTTCACCCACTGAGTTTCTGCCTGTCTCCTTCCTACTTCCTTCATCTGCTCCCAGCACCATAGAACTCAAGAACAGCATCAAAGTGTCATTCTATAAAATGCCACCAGAGGGCATTATATTCTCCCCCACTCTCCTGTCCAGGGGAGTTTCTTAGTCTTGAGATTTCAGCCTTGCCACTAATCTGACTAGTTAGCAGTGCAGGAAAGAGGAGCAGGTCCCCATTGCAATTCTCAGCCAGGACCCACTCTTTTGAGGCCCCCAATAAAAAAGGGAAGTAGTGCGAGGCAGGAAAAAAAAATCCAAAAGCACTGGACTAGAAGTCAAAATACTTGGGTTTGAATTTTTGCTCTTCTACTTATTACCTGTGTAACCTTGAGTAAGACTCAAGCTGTCTAAGTCTCAGTTTCCTCATCTATAAAACTAATGGGCTGGACTAGATTACTCCTAATGACCTTTATAGTTCTAAATTCTAAATTGGTGCCTTTTATTGCTACAGAAATTTCTTCCACCTATCCTAGCCTGAGACTCTGAGAGGGAGCATTGATGTCGCCACCTTAAAGTTTGCAGAGCATTTTTCCTTGCAACATTTCTGTGAGGTAAGGGTTAACCTTAAATGCAAGTATCACCATTTTACAAATAAGGATCAAAGACAGAGAGACTGTGACTTACCCAAGGCCATCCAGAAAGAAGCAGTAGATACTTGTAGGACCTCCCTCCTTAGCCTTCTTACCTACTAATTCCAAACTACCTGGAGACTTAGGTCCTAGTTCTTACCCTGCCACCAATTATGTATGCCCTTGGGACAAATCTAGAGAGACATAGGGAATAAAAAGATATTGGAGGCAGAGTCTTAGGAACAGAAACACAGATGAAATATGGAAATAATGGGGAAACACTGAGGGGTAGAGAACTGGGGAGAGTCATGAGAAGAAAGAGCTGGAGAGGAGGGTAAGAGATGTAGGGAAGACACAGAGAGATAGGGTGACAGATGTAGACAAGGAGAGAGTGATGGCCAGTCCATGGTACTTATGGAGTATGTGTATATCTGAACTTATCTAAGTGTGTCTGAGTTTATGTATGTGAATTTGGAAATGTATGCCTGAAAGTTTATAAATGTATATCCAGGCATCTATATGAGGTCACTGACAAACTGGAGTATCCAGAAGGTTATGAGTAGATTATGTCACCATGTCTATGCGTAGATACCAAAGTGCCACCTCCTACATGAGGCCTATCACAATCCCCCCAATTGCCAGTGCCCTACCCACCAAATTTACTTTATAATTATGTATGACTTTGCAGTATCACAAATTTATAGCTAGAAGGATTCTTACAGGCCTTCCTTCCCCTCACTTTATAATGTGGAAACTGAGGCTCAGAAAGTGCCCAGGATCACACAGCTAGTAGCACCTGAGGCAAGATTTCAAAGCAAGTTTTTCTGATTCCAAGGCCAGGACTCTATCCACTACACCAGAGGTGGCAACTCCCAAGTATGGGCTGGAACCAGATGAAAATCTAATCGGAAAATATGTTTAAAAAACAAATAAATAAAAATACAATAGAACACAGATAATGTTAATAGATGGTTTTCTACATTAATATGCAGCTGGCAGGGACCTTTATGTGCATATAATGGCCCCCAGCTTGACACCACTGCTCTACAACATTTTGTGGCTGTGGTTCCATTCATGTCCAATTCTTTGTGATACCATTTGAGGTTTTCTTAGCAAAGGTACTGGAGTGATTTGCCATTTCTTTCTCCAGCTCATTTTACCGATGAGGAAACTGAGGCAAACAGGGTTAAGTGGCTTGCCCAGGAGGGCACAGCTAGTAAGTGTGTGAGGCTAGATTTAAACTCAGGCCTTCTTGACTCCAGACCTGGTGCTCTGTTCCCTGCACTACCTAGCTGACCTTCTTCTTGTGACTAGGGATTGTTTGGCTTTTTTCCTCTGTAATCCTCTAGCACATTATATCTGACACAGCTAGTATTTATATCGCACTTTAATGTTTACAAAGCACTTTACAAAAATTATCTCATGTTATCCTCACAATGATACTGGGAGGTTTGTGTTACTATTATACCTCATTTTACAGAAGAGTAGACTGAGGTAAACAGCAGCTAAGAGACTTGTCCAGGGTCACACAGCTAGTAAGTGTCTGAGGCTGCATTTGAACTCAGGTCCTCCTGATTCCAAGTACAGCACTCTACTGCTTACTGAATGAACAAAGCTCCATGAAGGCAGGAACCATGCCATTTTTGTCCCCATACCCCAGCACAGAGAACAGTGCCTTGAACGTAGTACACTCACTTAACAAATGTTTGTTGAATTTGTTGATCCAGCATGGAGAAAAGGGGAGACAAAGACAAAAGGGGAAAGGGGAGGAGGTAGCTGTGTGAGAGGGGACTGTCACTGGCCTGGCAGTCAGGAGACCTGGCTTTAGTCTTGCTTCTGGCACTTACAATGAAATCACAGGCTAGCCATTCTAGATCTCTAGGTTGAAGTTACATAGGGTCATAGATTTAGAGACAGATGGGACTTTAGAGATCAGGTCATCCAAGCCCCTCATTTTTACAGATGAGATAACCAAGGCCCATCTCAGAGACAACCAAACAACCCTCTTGAGAGAGTAGGGTTAGCCTCAGAAAAGTTAAATGACTTTCCCAAGTTTGCCTGGGTAACAAGTGACAGAGTTGAGATCCTAACCTAGCTGCAACCACTCCAAGTTAACTGCACTTTCCTCACCTTTAAAATGAGGGGGCTGAATCAGATGATCTCTAAGGATAATTCTAGCTACAAAATTCTGTGATTATAGAATGTCCTTCTCACAGCTCCTCACCCGTTCGTCCCCTCTGGTTGACTCATTGTCCAGCAGGGGCTCCCCGGGGGCCTGTATCGTCACCGATTTGTCTCCTCGGCTTCCATCCCTGCTCTTGGAACGGTGTCTGTCCCGCCGGTCCCTGTGGTAAAGGAAGGGAGAAGACATGAAAAATCAAAGAGGAGAAAATAAATGTCACATCCAGGTCCACCCTCCCCTCATCTGCCCTCTCATTCTTGCAGGCTGTCTTGTCTGACTACTTTCCCCTCTCCAACTTCAAACAGAGGCCTGTCTCTCTTCAGGTCCCCTGCTCTCCTCCTCAGTATCCACCATACCCACCTATGCTTCCGGGAGCTTCGGGAATGGCCGGACTTGTAGGAGTAACCGGAGTACTGGGACTCGGTGTCCATGGCCTCAGAGCGCCTTGCCTTGTAGCGCTCCAGGGCCGTGGGCTGGGGCCTCCTTGGGGGCCCCAAGGCCACTTCCTTCAGCTCTGGCTTCTTCAGGCCAAGAGGCACCTTCAAGAAGTCAACTGTCACCCTGAGGGACTCTATTTTGCTGGGCGGGTGGGCTCGTCTCAGAGAAAACCAAGCGGCACTCCTAAAAGAAAGAGAGTGGGGTTAAGTATGGCAAGTAGACACCACCCAGGAGCTCAGGATGAATAGGTGGAGAATGAGAGACAGGCAATCAGGTCTCAAAGCTTCTATCCTAACCCCTTCACCAGTTTCTATTCCTCCCCTCAGAGAGCTCAGAGAAGTCAGAGACTACCCAGGCCTCAGTTTCACCACCACCCTAATCTGTAAAATGGGTATAAGGATACCCAGCCCTTACCTCCTAGAGAGACAGAAGAAAATAAGAATGACCCTAGATAGGATAGAGCTGGTATTCAAAGCTGAACCCTTTCAAACCTTCTAAAAGGCTTTCCAAGTCCTTCCCATTGTTCGCATCTTTTTTTCTGAGATTACCTCCCTTTTACTCTATCTATGTCTTGTATCTACATATGTTGCTTAAATGTTGTTTCCTCCATTAGAACATGAGCTCCTTGAAGACAAGGACAATATTTTTGCCTTTCTTTGTTTCCCCAGAGCTTAGCATGATTCTCAGAACATAGTATATACTAAGCCATTAAAAAATGCTTGTTGGCTATAACTCATTGATTCTCCTACTGAAACAGAAGAGCACAACAGATTATGCAGAGGAAGGAGCTCCTCTGCCTTCAATGTCACATCTAGTCTGTGAAGGATTAAGATTCATGGCTTCCTGACCTAGGTGTGGACAAAACCCAGCTCCAAAATCACATCCCCAAATGCCTATTGGTCATTTCCAACTAGATGTCCCACAAGTATCTTAAACTCAACAAGTCCAAATCAAATCGTGTACTCTTTCCAACTAAACCCATCCTTCTAACTTCCCTCCCCATTCCTGTCGAGACAATGCCATGCTTTCAGTCTCAGGTTCATTACACAGTCTCAGTGTCCCCCCCCTACTGTTCACTGTTCTTCACCCTTCACACACACACACACACACACACACCCTAGTAGCCTTGTCAGTTCTACTTCACATCTCTATCAGGAAGTTCTGGAGGAGCACTTACAGTGTAATATTGAGCAAATCATAACTCTCAACCTCCAGAGTTTTTTTCCCTGATATAAAATGAAGGGTTAGACTAAATGACTGTCAAAGTCCTTTCCAGCTCGAAATCTATGATTCTAAGATTTTTTTTCCATTCTCTTCTCCTCTCACTTCATCCTGTCCCTCAAGGAAAAAGTCAGAATAACCTTCTGACAAAGTTATTGAGCTTTAGGTATTCTAGATGGGAAAAGTTCTCGAGGCACTAGGGGCTGGATGGAGCACAGAGACCAGGAGATTCTTCCCAAGAGGATCAAGCCTTATCTGGAGGATGCCAGTATTAGGTGTCAGGTCAATGATGTCCATTTACAAATGACCCAGAAAGGAATGGTTTCTAAGGATATAATGACCCATGCTAATGACCCTGGCACTCCTGTGAAGATCTGGGAGGATTACAGAATTAATAGAAACTCAGAAGTCATCTAGTTTAATCCATACATAAAAACAGGAATGCCCTCGATAATATCCCCACCAAGCATTCTGCTAGCCTCCATCTGAAAAACTGGTGAAACCACCAACTTCCCATTTCACTTTATATCCAGCTAAAATCTGCCTCAGTCAGCTTCTTCTACTTTTTGTTCTTAATTCTACCTCTGGAATAAAAAAAAAAAAGAATGAATCGAATTCTTCTTCCACATGGAAGTCTTTCAAACAAATGAAAATAGCCACGGTAATCCACCTGAACTCTTCCCAAATCTTCTCACTAAACTAAACTCCCTAATTCCTTCCACCACAGATTCTCATGCTGCATGAACTCAATCCTCCAAATTCACCTCTGGACATACTCTCTTTTGTCAAATGTGTTGACTAAAATGCTATATAAATACAGAATTACAGACATGGTCTGACCAGGTTACAGTACGGTGAGATGATCACTCATTTAATTTGCTTTTAATGAAAATGAACTAAGCATTTACTTTGCACAAGATGTTGTGCTACATACTATAAAAAAGTAAAAATTACCAAGTGGATATAAAACTGTGCATACCCTTTGACCCAGCAGTACCACTACTAGGTCTGTATCCCAAAAGAAGAGAAAAGGACCCACATGCACAGAAATATTTACAGCAGCTCTTTTTGTGTTGGCAAAGAATTAGAAATTGAGGGAATGCCTATCAATTGGGGAATGGCTGAACAAGTTGTGATATATGAATGTAATGAAATGCTATCGTTCCATAAGAAATGGCGAGTGGGCAGACTTCAGAAGAACCTGGAAAGACTTGCATGAACCGATGCTGAGGGAAGTGAGCAGAACCAGGAGAGCATCATATACAGAAACAACAACACTGTGTGATGACTGACTCTGTTAGACTTAACTTTTCTTAGTAATGCAATGATCTAAGACAATTCTAAAAGACTCATAATGGACAATGCTATCCACATCCAGAGAAAGAAGAGAGTCTGAATGCAGATCAAAGAGTACTATTTTCTCTTTTTTTGTTGTTGTTTTTTGTGTTTTCTTTCTCATGAGTTTTCCTTTTGGTATTGATTCTTCTTTACAATATGACTAATGTGGAAATATATTTCATATGATCATACATCATATGTACATATCATCTATATCAGATTGCATGCTGTCTTGGGGAAAGGGGAAATTTAGAACTAAAAATCTTATAAAAGCAAATGTTGAAAACTAAAACTAAATAGATTTTAAAAGAAGTAAAAAGGAAAAATGTAATGGTACTTGGCCCCCAGAAGGTTACATTCTACATGGAAGATACAATATAGACACAGAAAAGTAAATACAAAGTAAATTCAAGTTGGGTAGAGAGCAGGGATATGCTGGTAAATGTTTAACAACCAGTTTTCCACAAAAAAAAAAAATGTAGGCTAGACACATTTTTAAGTTTAATCTGCATTATTAAGACTTTCTCCATCACTTTCTTAAGTCTAGACAATCAACCAAAGAATTAATGAAGACTTGACTTGTAGTTTTTCCAAGGTATAACTGCTCACACTGAAAATTTAATAATCTGTTTCCCAGGCGGGAGCTGGCTCCAGCACACCCCTGGTCAAGTACTCTTAGTCACCAAAAAGCATCTATTTTCTATCTGCCTTCAGACCCTTCCTTCATCCCATATATTTGCTTACAGATCTCATACACAAAGGGTTATCTAAGTTATCTGAGGCTCATTTCCTCAGTGTCTCTGTCTAGTATACCTAGAAAGTATGGGTTTGGTTTTGGTTGTTTGTTTGGAGATGGGGGGAGAGAGAAGAGGAACAGAGTCACTGATGAAGGAAATCATAGATGCAAAGATTCAGAGATGGAAGGGACTTTTAGAAACTGAATTTTTATCCAACCTCTTTACTTTAAAGCAATAAGCAAAACTGAGGAGGTTCACAGAGGTTAAGTGATTTACCCAAGGTCACCCTGATATAAAGTGGTAGAGGACAGATTTGGATCCACATTCTCTGATTCCAAATCCATCACTCCTACCACTATTGAACATTGCCTCCTGCAGGTGGGGTGAGAAAGAGGCTGAAGAATTTGAAGCCCTGAAGTGAACAGGGCCAAACTTTTCCCACTGTGAGATAAGGAGGTAATGTAGTAGATAGAGAGATGGTCTTGGAGTCAAGAAGACTTCAGTTCAAGCCCTGCCTCTGATAAATGTCATCTAATTTCTCTGTGCCCCCCAGGCAACTCTCTAAGACATTAAATGAAAGAGAAGCATTGGATGGAGAAGTGATTTCATCACTCAAAATTTCCTACACCCATGAAATTATAGGTCTGGTTCCAAAAAAAAAAATGGCCCATTGAAGGAACAATGTTACGGTAGGCCAGAAAATATCTGGATTTTTTTGGTTGTTGTTTGTTGTGTTTTTTTATGGTGGCTCTTTGGAAGATCCTTAAGGTTCATATTCAAAGCCCACTCTTACTCTAAGCAGACTCCCCCACCCCCTACCATGACACCTACCATATCCCATCCCAGTCCTTTTTCTGGATCCCTATCTTCCCCCACATCCCCAAATCCTTTAGTTCCCTCTCACCCTTTCACTCCTAAAATCACGAATCCTCTGCTGAAAACTTCCTGCTACCTAATTAGCCAATCTCTTGTGGCCCCCCATCAGTGACATCAGAGGCTGGGGAAACAGAAAATCCCTTGCTATTAAAAACAAAAACCTTTGGGTTTGCCTGTGCTACCTTGTTGTGTAAGGGATTTGGGAGGAGAATATTCCTATATGGAGTAAGGAGTGAATGAGGCTGGTCATGAAACTTATGTGCCAAGTCCAGAGAGCGATCTCTTGTAGAACTACAATCTTCCTCTTGCCATAACCGGAATTTTACTGCTTGCCAAGAATCCAGAAACTTCCCTGCTTTTACCTTTCATCACCCCCATCCACTTAGGGTACATCCTTAAATAATCCTGTCCCAACACAGGTATCTCATTTTGGGCCTCCTGACCTCCCTTATGTTAATCAAAAAACATTAAGAAATAAGAACCTACTGATCTGGCATCACTGACCATCTACCTCTTCTGGGAAAGTCTGAGCAGCTGCCACAGACTGGGATTGTGGTCAGCACCACATCTTAATCTGGCCTATTTCCCTTCTCACACAGCAATTGGCATATTTCTTGAAATGCCTTTGTTCCCTCCTCTCAACTGATCCCTATCATATCCATTCTTTAAGACTGTGCTCAAGCACTACCTATTCTAGAAAGTCTTTTCTTACCATCCCAGCCTGCACTAATGTCTCTATTTGCTGAATCCCTCCACCGAATCCTAATCTCTCTCCTGACCTACAGGCTTACATCTCCAACTGCCTCCACATGACATCTCAAACTGAATATCCCACAAACTTCTCAAACTCAACATGTCTAAAACAGGAAATAATCAACAGAGGGAAGGCACTAGAATTAAGAGGGATGGAGGAAGGCTTCCTGCAGCAGGCAGGATTTTAGCTGGGACTTGAAGTAAGCCAGGGAGTAATATGTAGAAAGACTGAAAAGGGAATAAGGGGGCAGGCTATGAAGAGACTTAAATACCAAACAAAGGAGTTTCAATTTGATCCTAAAGGTAATAAGGAGTCACTGGAATTTATTCAGTAGGGAGATGACATGATCATACCTGCACTTTAGGAAAATCACTTTGGTAGATATGCAGAGGATGAATTAGAGAGAAGAGTAACTTGAATCAGGGAGTCCAAATAGGCTTTTGCAATTAAGAGGCGATAAGAGTCAGATTAGGATGGTTCATGTGTGAGTGAAGAGGAGGGGATGGATATATGCAAGACATGCTACGGAGAGAAAAGTCTAAGACTTGGCAACTATGGTGGGTTAAAAATAGAACAATATTGAGAATTTTGTTTGATGACATGATTTTGGTTATCAGGTGAGACATAAAAATGTTTGCAATTGTCATGGAGAACGTCCAGCATAGAAGACAAATGGGAGATAGATCCCTATCGAGGAGATCTTCCAGGTGCTCCTGTTTTGAGATGAGACATTGTACAGAACACTGACTGTGCCTCCCACTAAACCTCTGGGTCATCTTGTCCATTCTCCTGTTACCAAATCAGAGACAAAGAGAGAGAGAATTGTCTGTTTTCAAAAATCACCAAAGGAAAAAGGCAGTGTGGTACAGTGGAATGAATATTGTCTCTAGATTCAGAGGAAGTGGATTAGAATCATAAAAATGAGTAATGACCTGTGTAGCCTTAGGAAAATCATTTCACATTCCCAGAACTCAGTTTTCTCATTTTTAAAATGAAGGGGTTGGACCAGAATGTGGTTCCTTTTAGCTTTTAACCCTGTGGTCCTCCTCTCACAAACCCATCCTAGTGTGTTATACACTTGCCCAGCCCCTAAGCCACAAAACTTGTCTGCTCAGGTAAGTGAGGATAATCTCTTCTTTGATCTTACTTCCTAAAGTAAGATCAAAAACTAAAACTTAACCCATTTCACAGAAACAAACTGTAAACCATTGAGGGAGAGCAACTCACAGGGGACAGTGGAATATACTGAAGGAAGGAAGGTTCAAAAAATTATGGACATATGGATTAAACCTAAGGAAATCCCCTATCTCTCACATTAGGTCAGGTGATCAGTCTGCCATGGCCCACTCACCAAATATGTGATGCATTTTCAGTATAAGTTCAAAGCAACTTCCTAAATAGAACCAAGGTTTTCTAGATGCTTTAAAATTAATCTTCAGAATTCTGATTCAGTGCTCTTTCCTTCAGACCATACAGACATGGGTTTCTAGGGAAAATTCACTATCTCCCAATCAATAATTTTGCTCTAAGTTCTTTGAAGACAAGGACCTTTATTCATTTACTTATTCATTAGTCATCTATCAAACATATATTAAATACCAACTGTTTGCAGAACATACATTCCTCTAGTCCTCAAAACTTCTCAGTATCAGCACCTATCCCCTCTTTGGATCACAGATTCAGCAGTATTTCTAAGTTTCACTCATTCTTACTCCTTACCTGTGCCTTTGATGCTCATCTCTCCCAAGAATTCTAGGACCTAGCTCTAGAAGCTATCTATTCTCTCCTGAACCTTCAGTCTTTCTCTCTCCATTATCTCCTTCTCATCTGCTTACAAACATGCTCAAATCTCCCCCAATCAGGAAAAAAATCCCTCCCTTGATACTATCCCATCTCACTTCTCCCTTTCCAGACTGAACTTTTAGGAAAACTTGTCTACACCTGAAGTCCCTGTTTCTTCATTCCACACTTTCTCCTAACCCTTTGTTACCTAGCTTACATCTCTACATACTAAAACTGCTCTTGCAAAGGTTACCACGGAATAGAACTCTCTAGAACCAATGGTCTTTTTTTCAATCCTGATTCTCTTGACTATTCTCTAGCTTTGGACAGTTTTATAACTTCCTCCTACTGGATACTCTCTCCTCTCATGGCTTGAAAGAGAACACTCTGCAGTTCTCCTAAACCTCTCTAATCACTCCTTTTCTGTGCCCTTTATTCATCCTCTTCCTTATCTCCTTAACATGAGTGTTCCCAACAGTCTGTCCTTGGTCTTCTCCTCTCCCATGACAATCTTACTCACTCCCAAGGTCTTACCTCCCACCTCTAACCAGATCACTCTCAATTCTATATGCCCTTGTCCTGACTTTGTTCCTGAATGAGAGAATTCAAGGAGCTGTAAGCAAAAGTTTCAGAGAAAGTCAGCATCTAAACTGATGGGCATATCATTATGTTCCACAGAAAAGATCTCAAAGAAAACAAGAAGAAGCCTATATGTCCTGTCCTAGGTGCCAGCAAGTCACCTCCAAGAAAGCCTGCTAATTCAGATGTTATGGCTAAGGATGCTGAACTTTATCAGAATGACCTCTAGTTGGTCTCAGGTAGAGGCGAAGAAAGGGAGAAAAAAAAGAGAGAGAATTTTTTAAGTTTAAAAAATTGTTTTAGCATGTAATTGGGAAAAATAAAATATTATTTTTAAAAAAAAGACCTCTGGTTGAACATTTTCAGGGCACATCTGTCCTTCCATACTTCCATAAATGGACTCAGTCCATATGAGTATCTCACAACTAGGACCACATCTTGAGCCATCGCTGGTATCTAGACAAACTTTAAACATGGCCCCTACCTTAGCACTCATTCTCATCACAGCCCCCATAAGACATGAAGGGAGAACCTACCATTGATTGATTTTATGAAGAGAATCTCTTTATTTTACTCCCATAAAGAGAAAAAAAATCTTCAGTGGCTCCCTATCATCACCAAGTAAAGTTCAATGCCTTTCTCCAGCACTCAAGGACTCCAACATCTGGAACTTCTTACATCTGAACTATTATCTTATTCCCCTCCATGAATTTTAGGTGAACTACAGTCACACAAGACTCCCCTGCAATCTCCCACCTACCTCTCTGCCTTTGCTCACATGGTTCTCAGTGCCTCCACACTCCTACCCCTTCTCGACTTTACCCATCCTTTAAAGCTCAAATCAAAGTTCCTCATCATCAGAACTCTCTAATATGAAAGTGAGTCTGTATTAGGGTACCCTCACTAGGGTGGAAACCTGAGATAAGGAGAAATGTAAGGAATCTAGGATCTACAGGACTTGGTAAATGACAGGATATGAAGTGTAGACATGAGTTACTGAAGATTTTCCAATAGACAACGCTCTATACAAAGTTGTCTATGTTAAAAAAAAAAAGTCTGATTCAATTCATTTCAACAAGTATTTATTACTCCTCTCCTGAACAAGGAAAGATATAAAGCTTAAACAAGACCATGTACTCACAGAATTTGGTACAAACACAAATAAACTAACACAAAATATTACATAAGTATCACATTGTCAGGACTAAGAAATAAAGCACTGAGGAGGGAATGCTACTTATAGAAAGGAAGACTCCAGGTCTCTAAATGGTTAAAAAAGAAAGAAAAGTTAAAATAAAGAAAATTTTAAAATAAAAAAACTAAAGGAGTATTTGATTTGAGACTTTAAAAATAAATAGGAATGCAAAAGGACCGAAGTGAAGGGGGGGAGGAAAGAGCATTCCAAACATAGGCAAAGATGTAAAGCAAAGGCATGGAGCTGGGGAATCACAGCACATTTAAGGGGTAGAGAATAAACCAGTTTGACTAGAGCATAAAGTCTGCAGCTCCTCCTCATTTCTTCCCACACACTCTATCTCCCCCACCCACCCACTCATGCCAGTGCACCGTACATAGCAGACACCTAATAAATGTGTTTTCAATCAATCCAGGTCTCCTAAGAGGTGAGGCTAGATGAGCCACAGCTCTGGGAGCAGACACATTCCAGTCCCAGATCTTCCTCAGACTCCAGGGAAAGACAGACTGAATCCCCAAGATTTGGTGGAATCAGCAAAGTCAGACATATTCAAATAGACACAAGTAGACCCTAGCCCAGATGCCTACCTACTCTGATAGATACATACACATACACATACACACTCCCTGGCAAGAAAAGCCACTTCAAACACACGCAGCAGAGAGGTTGATTGCGTTGTGTTATCCTCACCGATAAATTTAAAAAACAGACACAGGGTCAGCCACCAGTACCCGCCTCCCCCTAGTCCTTTGTTCTTGCCTGTTCAGCCCACAGGCCCCTTCCCAGCCACCCACCCCTACCCCCTGCCTGGGAAACAGGCTCAGGCATCCACCTCCTTCCCCAAGCTACTCTTAAAGAGACAGCAAGATCATTCTCTTCTACTATCCCCACCACCCTCATGCACTAACCAACCTCCTCCACCAAAAAAAATAAGACAGGGTACCTAGAAAGTCCCAAATATCACCCACCAAAGGTCACTGAAAAGTCTAGGACAGAATTCAAAAGTATGGGACCCAAGCCTGCTGCTCCCCCCAATACCCAACTACCAATCCAACCACAACAGAAAGGAAAAGGAAGGAATCCTTCCCCATTTAACTTAGTCCCAGGGGTTGGGCATCAGTGTCTCCAGGATTCTCAGGCAGGATTCTCAGGAAAGGGGGTGGGGACAAGAGAGAGCAACAAGTAGGAATGTTGAAAGGGAGAGGGGGAGGGAATTATGGGCTTGGGGCGGAGCAGGGAGCTCACAGGGATAAGAAGGGGCCTCTAAATTGGGACTCCAAGCCCTCCCCCAACCTATCTTCTCCTCCAAAAAATCTAATTCTCTTCAACAGCCCATATGGGGTTAAAAGAAGGCCAGAAAGAGGGAAAAGACTCTTCAAAAAACAGGGGGGACCCCCTCCCCCAAAGGTCTTTCAGAAATAAAATTAATGGAATGTCTTACCCTCATCCCGAGGGAGTTGGGGGGAGGGGGGGTCTTTTGTCCCTGCTGCCCAGCTTCTCCCACATTGATCACCATAGCAACCA
Source organism: Notamacropus eugenii (assembly GCF_028372415.1). Taxonomy (NCBI): domain Eukaryota; kingdom Metazoa; phylum Chordata; class Mammalia; order Diprotodontia; family Macropodidae; genus Notamacropus; species Notamacropus eugenii. Next base: position 385,449,821 of record NC_092873.1, on the reverse strand, counting down.
AAGCCCCCTGTTGCCTAGGTGATGGCAGCCAGGTCCTGGAACCCATACCCAGCATCCAAAGCGAGAGACGTTATGGGGATGGGGTAGGGGAGAGGTTAGGGACTAGAGAAAAGAATGGGGTTTCTCCTCCTTTAGCTCCTGCTTTTGTCTGGGCTCTGGGATCAGATTTCTCCAGGAAACAATCGAAGCAAAAGCCCCAGAAAAAACAAATCCAGTGCAGTAGCTTCCCCCCACCCCCACATGTCTTCCCACCCACACAAATACACACACACACACACACACACACACACACACACACACACACACACACGGAGGGGAGAGCAGCCTTTGAGATTGGAGGTGTGCAGACAGTGCTGCCCAAAACCCAACAGAGGAATGGACCCTGCTCCATTCATACCAGGCCATTCAGATTGGATGGGGCTTGGCCACCTGATCCCCAAGACAAAACAAATATAGGGCACATGTACATGTACACTCAGTGCACACACAAGAACATAAACAACACAACAGGGGGGCAGGCAAACAGAAGTGCAATGAATCAGGATTAGGACCAAGATACCTCTCTCTCAATTACATCCAGTTCTGGTCCAATTCTCAGCGCAGTTCCAGCATGAGCAGCGACAGGCCATGGATAAAAAGAGTCAGAGAAGCCAGGACTAAGAGAAATCACTCCAGGGGCCAGGTTTATTCTGTGAAAGAAGGTAGAGGCTGGAAACTAGCACTCAAGATTCCTAAATTCTAGTTCCAGCTCACTACCCATGTGCCCTTAAACAAGTCAATTCATCTTGGTGGTCTTGTTTTCTCATATATAAAATAACAAGCTAAGGCTAAATAATCTCAGAAGTCACACTAGCTCTAAAATCCTATGACATACTTTATGAAAAAGGGCACCCCATGACTCCTAATCCCCACCATGGATCGTTGTGTTTGTCCTTCATTCTCGAAGAGGACCATGATATCAAGATGATGACATGACCTGCAGTTGACTTTGATTTGAGTGAGGGAGGGCTGTGCAAGGGCACCAACCTCACTTTCTTCTCCTGTGCTATCTGGACCCACTATGGATAGGAATAGTGGAACTGAGATAATATTGCAACCAGAAGAAAGTTGAAGAACTTTCTGGAAATAAAAGCTATGATACAAAAGAGTCTGAAGCAGAAGAATCTTCCAGGACAGGAAGTGTTGGTATGGGGTAGTTTTTAAATAGAAGTTAATCCAAACATTTGAGATTAGGGAAGTTTAGTCTTTCCTGTAGGAAGCTCTAGCATGGGCAAAATAATTTCATCAGGCCCCCTCCTACAGAACTATCTATGAAACACATTCCAACAAACAGGTCAGAGCTTGGACCTGACTCCATACTCTGCCCACCACAAACACGTGTATACATGTAAACACTTGTGTGTGTGTGTGTGTGTGTACACATGCATGCATGCATGAGCCCACACCCTTTGCTAATAACCTGTTTTATCCCTGGCTCTAGTCTTACCCACCTTTGCCCACCATAGGTCCTTGGACTACTCCCCTTTCCATTACTCCCCTTCATATGCTTTACATTCCAGTCAAACTTTCCCCTTATCTTACATCTCATAATGTTCAAACCCTCTGAGGCCCACTGCCCTCCACTCCATACCCAAAACACTTGCCCTCTTGCCCTCCTCCCCTCCCCCTCTTTAAATCTCTAGCTCAACTGCTGCCACCTTTACAAGGCCCTTCTCTTCAATTTGTGTTTCCCTAACATCATCAAAATTATGTTTTGTATTTACTTATCTTTGTATATATTATTTCCCCTCAATAGAATAAAAGTCACTTAAGGGTAGGGACTGCTTTAATTTTTGCCTTTGTATAACCAGCACCTAGTACAATACCTGGCACAGGGTAGGCATTTAATAAATGCTTGTGGAATTTGATTGAAAGTGACTTGTCTGAGGTCACTCAATTATTAAGTGATAAAGTCAGGGTTTGAACCTTTGTCTTCTAACTCCAAATTCATCATTCTTTCAACTACATTTTGCTGCCTAATAATCCAACATCACCATGTTATAGATCATTGACCTGTTCTCTGTACTGATGTTCCCTGTGAGATGTGAAAAGGAGCAGAACGTCAAAGCATGCAGTCCCATCCCTGCTTCCACTATACCAAACTTCTAGACTCTGACCCCTGAAGCTCATAATTAACTCTTAGAAGTCATAGGGCCTAGGCCAACCAGCCAAAGGATTATTGATCTGCATCTCCACTACATCCTGAACGTGCAAAATGAGCAAATAACAAGATATTGGTTAGATCTGGTCTGGGTGTCTTATGATGAAGCATTGGTCATTGGTGGTTGACTTGACTTCACTGGAAAAGAAGTGATATCCCCCTGACTATGCACATATCACAATTCCCCTAAGCCTCTACTTAAAAGTCAATCCAGCAAGGAGGAAAGTTCTAAATCTATGATATTATGAGAAGTAGGGCTTTGTTTTGTTTTTTGCCTAAGTTTCTAATCTAACTGTAGTTAGTTCACAGCAGGTCCACAGATATTGCGGGCCAGGAGAAACTAGCAGAACTGGGGATATTTTGAGTTTACCCCACACTTTCATATCACCAAACCAGGGCTCTTATGAGCCACTTGCATAGATCTGGGACAATTCACATAAAAACAATCATAATAATTAATAATAATAGCTAGCATTTATATAGCATCTGCTATGGATCAGACACTGTCCTAAGGGTTTCACCTCATTTGATTCTCCCAACAACCCTGGGAGATAGGTGTTATTATCATCCTCATTTTTCAGCTGAGGAAACAGAAGCCAACAGAGGTTAAGTGACTTTACAAGGTCACTTAGCTAGTAAGTGTCTGAGGCCAAATTTGAACTCTGATCTTCCTGATTCCAGGTTCAGCTCTTTATCCACTGCACCAGCCATATAGCTGCCTCTGAATAACTTTTGAGTAGTATACATAAATAATTTTTAATAACCCTGAAAAAAATGTATAACTGTGTCCCCAGGTGGATGGATCTGGGTCTAGACCTTGAGCACAGAGGATATTAAAACAGTTTCAGGATTTTGGCAGGGGAGAAGACCCAGGGAGTTCCTTGAGACGGCTTTTCACTTCCTAGCTTTTGTTACCTGCTGTTACATTCCTGGACAGCTTTTACCCTAAAGTTTGTTGAATATGTTTTTATCAAAGGAGTTGTGGATCTAAATTCTCAAGCTCTGAGTGATCCACTGAACCAAATGTGTAAATCTAACAGAGGCAAAGAATAGAATGTTAAGAGTTAAAAAGGACTTAAATTATCCAGACCAACATCTTTACTATACAAAGAAGAAAATGATCCAGGGATGGTGAGACTCCCTCAGGTCACAAAGATGTGTGGTATAGTAGAAAGAACTTTGGATTTGGAATGAGACAACTTGAATTCTAGCCCTAGTCACACCAATGATCAATCAGCTAAGTACACTTCTTAAAGACCTCCAGACTTCATGAGAAGGTATTTTGTAGAAGATAAGCCTGGTCAGGGAAGGATTAGACTAGATGAGCTCAAGGATCCCTTCCAGCTCTGAGATTCTCTGATCTGGGACCAGAGATAATTTCTCTGGGCTTCAGTTTACTCATCCCTCAAATGAGGAATATAAAACTTGCACTATCCACTTCCCAGGGTCGTCATTTGCAAATCCTCACTAAAGTCATTCTCTAATAGCTCATCATGGTATGAAGGGAAGCCTGGTCTTTGAAGGTTCTTCTCATCAGGAAAGGCTTAGAGCATCAACCAGAGCAGGGGTGGGGAAACTGCAGCCTTAAGGCCTCATGTGGCATTCTAGGTCCTTGGATGTGGCCTTTTGACTGAGAACAAGTTTTATGGAACAAATCGTTTTCTTAAGGGGATTTGTTCTGTGAAGTCTGGATTCAAAGGGTCACACTCGAGGACCTAGAGGGCCACATGTGGACTCAAGGCCGCAAGTTTCCCACCCCTGACCCAGAGAGCCAGCCTAGACAAATGCAGATTGGCTTGTCACCAAAAAGTTGTCCATATGGCCAATTCAGTTCAATAAATTTATTGTGAACTTTTTTTTTTGTCACAATAAACCATCTTCTAATAAAGTCATCTTCTAAGGCATGGAGGGGTTCCAATCAGTGGAGGGCAGACTTACAATAAGGAATTCTTAGGAAGCTAAATATTGGTGCATTGGTGAAAAAGAACAGGGAACCAGCTCTCTAGACTCCCAATCCTCTGTTTCTTGCACTGTACCACACTGATTGCCCCCTCCCAAACAGTACCATTTGAGAGTAAAATTCCCAAAGAAGTCACTCAGAAAAAGGATCAGCATAGATTCTACTCTCTCATAGGAGCCCCATATCCTGTGGGTATGGGATCCCAGCTCTCTGGGAGTCTATATGGTCAGGGTAGGAGATGAACAACTGACCTAATGTGCAGCCCTATCCTCTCCCTTAGGCCACAGACTCCCATAGGCCCTAGACCTAAACCACAGAAGGGAAAATGAATGCAACAGATCCAAAGTCTGAGACAAACAAGAAGGGGTCCATGAACCTCATCCAGTTCCATACTGGGCCCAAGCACTTCCCTACCCACTATTCTAGAATGAAGGATCTCTAAGCCTTATTGTCTTCTCTCCTTGACTAGGAAGTAGACATGTAATCTTTTGACAATGTAACAAACCCATCCCTCTGGAGAGGCGGCATTTCCTATCCTGACTCTGTACTACACCTCTCTATTCAAGAAGGGAAAAACTAAGGCACAGAGAAAGAGCAATAGAATAGCCCCTGGAGTTGGAACTCTTTATCCCTATGCCCTAAGAAAATGTGCACTGCCCCTTGGGTGGCACATCTGACTGGGAGGTCAGAAAAATAGGTGGAGCTACTGTGAGATGAAGAAATTACAGCGAGGGGGCGGATGGGGGCTGGGCTCCAAGAACCACAGATTGTCCATTGGAAGTTGGCATTGGGTATCCTTGCCCCCACCCTGTTTACCTGACACTCTCCCAGGGCAGCTCCCAGCAGCCTCAGACATGAGCTCACCATCCTCACTGGCCTGAGGGGGTAGGGGGATGACAGGCAGAGATCAAGGATCGCTCTCCATTGGACTCCACAGAAGGGGAAGGGCTATTCCTCTGTCAAAGGCCTGTGCTTGGGTTCAAGGAAAGAAGGCCTTCTCACCACTAGGCCATCAATGCATGGAAGTGAGAAGGGCAGAGAACGAAAAGGGTCCTTCAGGACTATATATGCTATTCCCTTAGAAACCTGGAAAGACTCCTGCTGGCTCCACCCAGCTCCATTCTACCCCACCCAGCCCAGCGGGCTCTGCAGAGACCTGCTTTGCTCTCTCTTCATCCCCATCCCCACCCCCACCTTAGCTCCCAGGATCACACAACCTGCCCCCCCCTCCCCATTCCCCAGCCTCTCCCAGGCCCATTCCCACTGTTCCCACAACCGGTCACAGAAAGAGCAGACTAGGGGGTTGGAGGGGGGGAGATAGGTTGAGTAATCTCATTGGCATCGGTCCCAGGCAGGGCTAGGGGGAGGGGGCAAGAGGCAGTGGGGCTGGTAGAGAAAATCTGGACCCCTGGGTTCCCCCTCCAAGGGCAGGATTTAGCATCCCCACCAAATCACAAGCTTCAGCTAGCTTCCTGACAACTCCAGAGTGGCAAAGGATTCCCTACACACACCTGAGAGGAGGGGCAAGAATAGACATGTGGATAACAGGAAGTGTGTGCCCTGGATTCCAATCAGTGAGGCCAACTTCCCCTGTGCTCCCCCTCCTCCAAAAAAAATTCTTCTTTTTCCAAACAATCCCATCTCCTTCCCCCACCCCTACAACCCAGTTCCATCAGTGTCTTCCACCAAACCAAGGTCATGCTCCTCATGCCCAAAGTTTAGTAACCCATACCATACCTGGCCCTGCAATCTAGGGAGGCAACAAGATGGGCTTTTTTGTGTATATGAGGGGCCTAGGGAAGAGAATACAAAGAAGAGACAGGGATCTAGGTGGTCACCTGAGAATGAGTGTGGGATAGACCTAGGAGGGGAGGGTTCATAGCATAGGCCTCCTTAATTGAAGGGCAGGAGGGAATGGGATGGGGCTGATATAGGTAAGAGGAAGTGAGAGATATTAACCTGGGATAGACCTATATAGAAAAGGCAGTGAGGTAAGCAAGGAGTACATTTGTAGAGGGGGCAACTATGTGGAGCAGAAGGTAGAGTGCTAAGCCTGGAATCAGAAGAATATCTTCATGAGTTCAAATATGGGCTCAGATACTTACTACCTGTCTGACCCTAGGCAAGTCACTTACCCTGTTTGCCTCAGTTTCCTCATCTATAAAATGAGCTGGAGAAGGAAATAGCAAACCACTCCAGTATCTTTGCCAAGAATATTCCAAGTGGGGTTATGAAGAGTCAGACACAACATGTATACATAGAAATCAGAGTCCATGTGCAAAGGACCTTGGCGGGGAGGGAAGAAAGGAAGGGGAGTAAGAAGCAATGGGACAGACCTAATTGTGCATTAGAAGGGAATGGGCATAACTGGAAGGGGGGAATAGAAGCCACTATGGGGTGAATCTAGTTTTACGTAGAACAACACAAAGGACAGAAAGGGGATTATGGACTAGGCCTAGATGGATTGTAGAGACAGACCATGGGAGGGGAGGGTCTAACACATACACAGGAGAGACAGAAGCATGTCTTCTACCCAACTCAGACTCTTCCTCCTTGTTGGCAGACTGGCAAACACAGATAGGTGCCAGCCTCCCCAACTCAAAAAGGACCCCAGGGTGAAGGCTCCTCCCATTCTCTCAATTACCCCATCCCTACCCAAAGCTTTTAACTCTAATAAAAGATTTTTAGCAACCCCTCCTCTCCCCACAGAGCCATTCCTGGAGTTAAGCAGGTGAGAAAATGAGTGTCTCCATTCACACTCAGTTGTTTTTAAAGTTCCTCTGTTCACACTTCAGTCTCTGCACCTGTCCCTCTCCACCCCCAACTTCCCCTTTAAAAATAAATAAATAAATAACAAAGAGGAGAGAGTCCAGGGACAGCACAAACAAAATGCAAAGTCTTTGGAGGGGGGAGATAACTGATGGATGGAGAAGACAGCAAGGTGATGCTTTTTCATATCCCTACTTACAGAATACCACCATTCCTGTCAATCATTCCCACACATCTCTATCACATACAGTGGCCCACTGGAGAGGGAATCAGACATCCTCAAACCAAAATTCCAGCATGGTAGTGACAGGAGTGCCCTAATGACAATAATATTAAAAATGTTTATTTTGCACGAAGAAGCTCTGTGGATACAGAGACCACAGAAAGCAACAATCCTGGATGCAAGATGATTTCCCCACCCACACCCACACCTATCTCCCATAGAGAAATCTGCCTACGGTATCTCTTCCATCAGAGTAGAAATTGGGAAGGAACTAAGAGGATATGCAATGTCTTCCTCTAGATCTCCTACCCCCCATCAAGCAGAATAGAGATGATTAACATAATGGTGAGGAGAGCCCTATGGCTAACATTCCCATGCTATGCTCTTTCAACATTAGGAGTACAGCACCAATCATCTCCTTCCTTCTTTCCTAGAGTTGGGACTCTAAGATGCCAACACAGTTCATCCACCACTAAGGTTCTTTCCAAATTTGGGCCCTGTGTTCCCATGGGTCCCAGATGCCAACAACTGCCTAACAAAGGCCATATCCACCACACTTCTTAAGAAGGGGAGACCCTACTGAGATCTTTTTCCTACTCAATGCTTCTTCCTTTGGGGTTCCTAGAGACCTCATCTCTCCATTTTCCTTAAGAAAAGGAAAGCAAAGGTTAGACAGATAAATTTAGCAGAGTCCATGAAACTTCATACTTCTAATTCCAGAAAGGATACTGTTCAAAAAACATACTGAACTTGAAATCACAGAACCTGAATTCTAATTCCAGCTTTGACTCATACGTCCTGTGTAACTCTGGACAAGTCACTTGATCTCTCTGGGCCTTAAGTTTTCTGATCTGCAAAATGAGGTTACGTTATATGACTTCCAAGATCCCTTGCAGCTATAGATCTATGAACCTGTAGTCCTATGATCCTCTCTGTCTTCAGTCCTAAGGGGGTCAGATAATACATAGGACCACTGAACACCATTAAGACTCACCCCTGTGCTCCTCTCCAGGAGCTAAGAAACTCACTAATAATGAGGGGAGAGGGCCCGAGTCATCTTACATGTTCCAAAGTCTATCCCTCAACCTAACTGCCACGTTTGTCTGAATTGCAGAGGCCCCATGGGACAAAGGAGGCCCCCAGATTCCTGCCCCACCCCTGCCCCCAGCTCCTTCCCACTCTCCCCTCTCCTCACCCCACCCTGATAACTCAGAGATTCTTGGCTAGCCACTCTCCCAAACTCTTTCCCAGGTGTTCAGTCTGTAATTATGAGCCTCGCCAGGGGCATCAGGCCATATAGGGCTTCATTTTCATAGGGCCCAACAGAAAGAGTGTCTATGTCCCAAATTTGCACAGAGCTGGGCAGAGGAGATGGCAACCCAGGCAAGTACCAGTTAGAGATTTACCCTGAGCCTTCCCAGTTCCAGACAGAAAGAAGGAGAATAAGAGCTACATAAGGTCAAGACAAAACTCTCTCTTCAGCCCTGCCTCCCAACCTGGTATGGAGACCTCACCTTGAAGGAGGTAATTCACCTTATAGCCAGACAGCTAGTTAGACCATCCTTACAAGTCATCAGTGGCAGACAAAAGACGAAGTTAGGAGAGGGGAGTTAAAAACAAGGCTAGATACAGAAGAAATCTAAATAGGAAAATTCAAGAGATGAAGCAAGACAAAATATGTCCCCAACCTTTGTCTCTGGAAGTAGAGATGGTGTTTCCAAACAACGTGAAGGAATCAGGAATCCAGGGCACAAAAAAGAAATCAGGAGTCGGGTCTAACAGATACCAAGCAACAGGTCAAGATCAAATAGACTTCCTAAGAGGTTGAAAGCATGGAGAGAGTCAGCATCTCCCATCCTTTTTCATCATGATCCTCTTCCTAGCCCCAGGGATAAAAAGTGACAGGTATCATTAGTCCCATTTTATAGAAAGGAAAATAGAGGCCCAGAGAAAGAAAGAAACTTGGCCAGGATCACATGATACATCAAAGGCTAAGCCAAAACAAGAACCCAAGTTCTTCATTTCCCTATTCAGGGCTTTCTCCATTTAACCTTCTAATAGGGAGACAAGTCAAGGGTGGAATGACAAAAGACACAAAGGTAAAGGTAGCTAGGGTAATCTGAGTTCCTGAAACCCTCCTGGAGGGAACAGAAGCGTCCTACATACTTTCCACTTGCTCATAGCAGCTCTTCTAAACTGTTATGCAGCTAAGTCTCCTGTCCATGAGACTCAAGAGATCATATACACACTGGTGTGGGGGTGGGAGGGCAGGACCAGAAATATAGCAGGAGATACTCTTCAACCAAACACTTCTGGTATTCTGATTACTGATTCCTATCTGACTAAGATCCCTTTGAGTACCAAGTGAATCCTAATGGGATTGGGGCACAGCCAGTGGACAGTGACACCTTGGATTAAGATGTGGGAAGATCAGAGCTCACTAAATTAAAGAAGAGTGCTTGCTTCTGGAAGAGCCTCACCTTACTAATTTAGACTAGCATCCTAACCCCTTGACCTGAGGATAGTTAGGTTGTGAATCTGTGAGCATGCTACTTTAAAAAGGAAGTCCTGTCCTAAACCTTGGTACCTTCCCTTTCCAGGATTGCCATTAAAGTGAATCTCTTGGGGTCCCTGGGCCAGCCACTTCCTCCCTTGACCCAGAGAGGGAAGAAAGAAGCCAATTCTGTTCTCTGAAGAGAAATAATTCCATTTGGAAGTACGGCAATTGGGACCCCACACCACAGTAATAGATGAGAGCAGATCTGTAAACCTTATACTTCCCTTTCCCCTCTAACCCAAACTGCTCACAGATTTTAGCCCCAGTTCATATCCTTCAGCCCCCTCCGTCCTAACCCTCAGCTCCCATCCTATCCTTCAGCTCACACACCCTTCATCCCATATGCTTAGCTCTAATTCCACATCCTCAGCCTTTATACTCTAAGGTCTCAATCCACAAGCATACTTTCAGCTCTCAGCCCAAATCCATACACTCAGCTTTTATCCTAATCCCATGTCTTCAGCCCTATCCTATATCCTCATCCCACACCCTTAACCCTCAGGTCTCAGTATCCATCTCAGATCTTCATCCTCTACCTTTTATTCCTATTCCAAATCTTTACCGCACACCCTCAGTTCCTATTCTCTCTCCTCAGCCCCTGTCTATATCCTCAGCTCACATCCCATACCTTCAGGTGGACCCAACTCATACATCCTCAGCTTCCATCTTATGTCTATATACCCAGTTTTCATCCTCCACCCTCAAGCTTGCCTTCAACCTACACAGGCTCTTCTCAGAGCAGAGGGGAGGCCCTGAATTGTACTCCATAAACAAACCACCACTTACTCTATTACCCCCAACCATCATGTTCTCTTTTCCCAAATCTCTCATCTTAATCTCAAAAGCTTGACTTACTAGTGGATTAAGATCATCACTACCCTAACACCTCCTCAACCATTCTTCTCCCTCTTTCCTTCTTCCTGTATCAGAATCCCAAAACTCCACAAAAGCCTTGGAGCTCCAAAATCAGAAATGAGTGGCAAAACACTCACCCTGGGGAAAGGTAGTATGGGCAAAGTATAGGAAAAAAAGGTTAAGTGTTTGGAGGAAGGCCAAAAGTCATAGCAGAGAAGACATGAAACTTGGGAAGAGAATCCAAGAGTCTGGACTCCCCTACCCCTTCTTGTAAGGGTTGAAAAAAATACTCAATCAAACCCAGACCCTTACATAAAGCCCCTCCCCCCTCAGCCCTATAAAAGTCTCCACTTTCCACCAACTTCCCCCTGGGCATGGATGTAGAAAAGAGTTTTGAGGTGAACATGCCACAATGAACACATACCGGCCACGAGCAAGCACTGCCTGACCCACAAAAGGTTGCCTACCCATTCCCACCCCATCCTTGTTTCCAACAATAAACCTACTGTTACTGTTCCCAAATCCTCCGAGCACTCCAGGGGACAGAGAGAGAGACCCTTCCTCAGAGAGTTTCAAGTCCACTACCTAGATGGGAAGGGCATAGCACCTCCCAGTACACATACCATCACCACCACATACCCCCTACCCAGTACACATACCATCATCAGGGGCAGGCACTCACTTAAAGGCACACCCATCTGATATTCATATTAAACATCTCAAAACACAGTAGTACACACACACACACACACACACACACACACACACACACACACACACAAGTACACAGACCCTTTAAATGGAAACAACTATCTTCAATCACAGCTCTGGTCCTCCTTATACACACCCTTCCTCTTAAGACACACGCCCCCATCCTGCTCAATATTTGGGCCTGCATACACAACCCTTACCAAGGGTTATACATATACCTTTACCAATATACATACACCTATGTTAGACAAACATTCTCATTCCCCTATTATACACATCTCCCTTCCTCAGTATATAAGGACACACATACAGATCCCCTAACACCAGGGACACTCCACACGCTCCCTGCCCCCATACAGACGCTGGTAGCTAGAGAGAAACCCCTACACACCCCAAACACGAAGGCACACACCTGCAGGGACAGGCGTGCACGAATACAAACACAAAGACAGGCTAGGACACACATGGCCCCCCCCCTCCCGACAATTCTCACAGTGGCAGGTCCTTTTGCCCTCCAAAGAGGGGAGCATGAGAAAAGGGAAAAGGGGGTGGTTGCTAGGGCCCCCAAGAAAGCCCAGCCAATCCCCTTCTACAAGCTCCACACCCGCTCCCCCTTTACAGCCCCTCCAGCGTCCTCCTGAGACTCCATACATCCCCCCCAGACGCGACACGCCCGCACACCGATCCTCTCCCCAAGCTTCAAAGCCACCTCCATATCCCCCTGAAGCCCCGCCCGCTCCGGACTCCAGGTCCCGGGCTGAAACCCGCTCCCTCAGGGACCTCTCAGGCCCCCGCCCCGGCCCCTAGCCCAGGAAAGTCCCCGGCTTGCCAGGCCCGAGCCCCGCCCCCCCGTGCGCCCCTTCCCCTCCCCGACCAGGGGGGCCCTGCAGGGTGGAGGGGCGGGCCAGAGGCGGGGAAGCCGAAGATCGCCCCCCGAAACCCAAGCCCCCCTTCCCCAGCCCGGGACACCCCTCCCTCGGTCCGGCGCCGCGCCTGGCTTTTTCTTTTCTTTTCTTTCTTTTTTTTGCAAACTTTGCCCGCGCCCCCCGCGGCCTCAGCACTCACCCGCCGCTCCCGAGCTGCCCCGGTCTGCTCAGTTCCGCCCCGGCCCGGCCGGAGCCTTTGTATGGCAGCGCAGCGCTCCAGGTCGCTTGGAGCGAACTCCGCGCTCCCGGGCAGCGCTGGCGAGGGGGCGGGCGAGGGAGGGGGGTCGCGGGGGGCTCTTGGTCCTGGTCACCCCCTAGCTCTATCCCAGTCCGCAACCTCTTCCCCCTCTGGGCCCCGGGGGGGCGGGGGGTCGAGGGGGGAGGAGGGGTTCTTCAGGCTCCCATGGCGGGATCGGGGATCAGGGAATCAGGGATCAGGAATCAGATCAGGAGCCGGCTGAACACAGGGGGGAGGGGGGAAGAGGGAGAAGAGGGAGGGGAGAGGGGAGGCGAGCGGAGAGCTTACTCTCCAGCACCTCCTCCCGGGCTGTTCCGGCTGCCGCCGCCCCTCCCGCCGCCTCGTCCATTGTCTGCGGAGCCGCAGTTCCCCGACCAGCCGAGCTACTCACCCCTCCCCTCCCCCTGCCCCCTCTACTCCTAGCTCTCCAAGGCCCTCAGGTTCTTGGAAACTAGTCGTGGAGGGTGCGCGACCCCAGTCCTGGAAGTGGGAGAGGGAAGGACGAGAATTCCCGGGCCCCCGCCCAGCCTAGCCGGCAGCCTCTCCAGGGGTTGGAGATGGGGACGTCTTCCCGCCTTGTCCGAGACGCAGCTCGCAAACCCTGATGATGCTAAGGACGCTCCCCTCTCTTTGCCCCATATCTCTCTTAAAAAGCTAAGGATCTGGGAAGTCGGGAATCCTCTCACACCAATACACCACCCCCCAGTGGCTAGGGGAAGCGAGGGCAGTCTGCGGCTGGGATCAATAGGAAGAGCTCCCCCCCTTTCCCATACGTGCCGGGATTTCCCTCTCCCCAAAAAAATTAATTACTCGGCATTCATGCTGAGCCCGCCCGGGGAGTAGGGGGATGCTCCCTCATTAGCACTTTTTTCTCCCTTTAGATTTGAGCTTCGGGATTAATTACAAAGGGAAACCCATCCAGGGGAAGCGGGGAGGGGAAGGAACTGGGACATATCTGGTTGAGTTGAGATGGGGGTGGGGAAGGATGATTGGGGGAGGGAGAAGAGTTTTCATTTTCTTAGTTTATTTTTCCTTCTCCCCCGAAGCCTGGTGTAGTGGATAGAGGTCTTTCTGGTTTCCTGTCTGCCCTTTGACAGATACTGACCGTATGACCCTGAGCAAGTCATTTAGCCTCTTAGTTCTCTAGGCAACTCTCAGAGAAGACTGTAAATCAAGTCATTAGAAGGAATTCTATGGCTATGAAATCACAGATCCTCCCTCCTCCATAACTGAGTACAGTACCCTCCACTCAGTAACTGCTTTCCAAGTTATCTATTGCAAGAATGAGTTCAACTAACATTACCAAGCAGCTACTATGTATCAGATACGGTGCTAGACACAGAAGATACAAAGTGTCTCCCCTCAAGGAATTTACTGAGGGAAACTGATGTGTACATAGAAAATTAAATACAAAATATATACAAAGAAATTTCTGGGAGGAAGACTCCACCAACTCTAAGCTTCCTGTAGGAAATGGCACGTGAGCTGAACTTTAAATTAAAGGAGGCTAGAGATTCTGTTAGGAAAGTATGGGGGACAATCAATTAAAAAGCATTTATTAAACTCCTACTGTGTGCCAAGAAAAAGGTAAAATGACAAGAGAGAAAACAGCTCTTGCACTCAAGAAGCAAGAGTCTAGTCCAGTCAGAAGAAATAACTTTATATACTTTACATATAACACACATATACACATATACATATACTCATATATACACATATGTATTTCTATATGTGTGTTATGCACAAAATAGGTAAAAAGTGATGGAAGAGACATTATTGACTTTAGGAATCAGAAAACGACCCAAAAAGTTGGACTTGATTTGAGCCCTAAAGGTTACTAGGAAATCTAAGATAGGTAGTGAGTCTAAAAAGCATTTTAAGCATGGGGATCAGCCAGTATAATGGCAAGGAAGCAGAGGACTGAGAATCTTATTTGAGGTACAGTAAGAAGGCTATTTTGGATTGGGAATAATGAGTGATAAGTCTGGAAAAGTAGATTGAAGTCAATCACCCAATCAGGTATTTACTAAATGTCTACTATGCCAAACAGTGTTAGGTGACGGTGACACAAATTGAAAATGAAACAGTCCATCTTGCATTCTAAAGGAGATAACAAATATATACACTCATACACATACATATATACATATACAACAAAATTTAGTACACAGATTGAAGTGCAAGTATATAGGGAATATATATTAAGAAAATAAATACAAGGGAGCTAAATAATAAGGTAGTTATATAAGGAGGGCACTGGCAGTTGAAGAGGGGTTCAGAAAAGGTTTCAGGTAGAAGATAATGCTTACACTATCTTGAAGAAAGAGAGGGATTCTGTGAGGCAGAGGTGAGGAGAAGGTACATCCCTTTAGTGGTGGGGGAGACAAACACAAATGTATACAATGGGAGATGGAGGTCCCTTTGTAAGGAACAGAGAGAAGACAAGTTTGACTGAATCACAGAGTATGGAAGGGAAAGAAACATGCAATGAAACTGGAAAGAAACTTAAAGAACATGTTATGAAGGGCCTAAATGTTCAATAGAGGAGTTTATATTTGATCCTAGAGGTAAGAGAGGACCACTGAGACTCCACAAAGATCTGGAGATGGGAGATGGAATGGAAGAAATGAATAGCCTATTTGTCCCAAACTCCTAGCAGAGAGAGTTAGAGAGAGGGACCCACAACACAAAACTAGAAAGGTCACCAAAGTTTAGGGTCACCACCAGACCCACGTAGTTCCTAAAGAGTTTGGAAAATCTTTAGTACCATAGACCCAAGGAACGGGCTTAGTAATATACTTTCCAGTGGGTCATTTGTTATAACAGGAACCAAATCTCTGACCTCTAGACCCATTAAAAGTATTTTTCACTGACTTCTCCCCTTTCTAGAAGACTTTTGGGAGAAGGCAATTGATAGCTGTGTGGTTTCCACTTTGGTCAGTGAGGCAAGAAGACTAGATGGATAGATAGACATACAGACAGACAGACCAATATATAGACAAAGCATCTATTAAGAAATTATTCCAGGCTAGGCACTGTGCTAGGTGCTAGGGATACACATACAAACATGCAAGACATTTTCTGCCATCAAGGAGTTAGTATTCTGAGGGAATACAACACATAAAGGAATGTTGAAATGGGGGGGAGGAATAGGAATGATTATGATTATAATGTTATCCTACAGTTGTGCTACAAAGGTAGTGTAAGGATAAGATGTAAGATTTGAACCCAGGTCCTCCAAATCCAATGCTTCCCTACTTCTTACATGCAGTAGGGCTATCATATCATCAAAGGTTATAGCACTAAAATGCAAATGACTGTTTTCCCTAGAAGGTTTCCTTGTTGTCACTTTTAATTGCTACTCCAAACACCTACAGCTCTTTCCCCCTCTTCTTAGGCTAATAGGATGAGAACAGAGAAAAAGATATCCTTTCTATCATCCTCTTCTCGTTACTCCTTTCTCTCTAGATTTCAATGGCATTGCTGGATCTCTACCCATTCATGTTTGGTGCCTGCCAAGGTTTACTTCTGGGTACTCTTTTTTTTCTCCCTCTCTACTGTCTTATATGGTGATATCTTATCAGCTCCCATGGATTCAATTATCATCTGCATGCATAAAAATTATCAGATCTATTTATCCTGGCCTCCAATCTTTTATCACCAACTATCTCTTACAAATCTTGACCTGTACATAATACACACATATGTGTATACATAATATACATACCATATATATACACAAATATATATCATATCATGTGCATATACATGCATCTACACATACACATTGTATATGTGTGGGTGGATGGATGCATTCACATATGTATACATATGTATATGTGTGTGTATATTCATTCTCTTTTTCACTAGTTCCTCATCCATGCAACGGCCTCTTTCTCATCTTTACTTCCTGGCTTCCCTGGCTTTCTTCAAGTCTCACCTAAAATCACACCTTCTACAAGAAGCTTTTCCCAACTCCCCATCCCATGGCCTCCTTAATGTTTGTTTTTATATTATAAATATTTACTGAATAATCCTATTTCATGAGAACTCTCATGTAAAGTAAAACACCTGAGTAAAACTAATAATACAGTGACCCTGTCTGACAGTGCATGCAACATTTCACATTATTAGCATGCACCTCCTCTCTATTTAAAAAAAATTAATAGAAATCTATTGCTTGCTCATCTCACTCGCATCTTATTTTTTTAAGGAAAAAAATTTCTTGCAGCAAATATACAGTCAAGCAAAACAGATTCCCTCATTGTCTGCATATATACACATACAAAGAAAATATATATGTATAGTATGTATATATCTTGTGTATATATGTACATGTATGTGTATATATATTATGTGTACACATATGTGTGTATTATGTATGCACACGCACATATATTTCATCTGCTCCCTAAATCTATCACTTTTATCTCATCTTTCATTATCAATACTTTGGAATCATGAATGATCATTGTATGATCATAGTTCTTATGACTTTCAAAGTTATTTTTTTTACAATGTTATTGTATAAATGGTCATATTAGTTCTGTTCATTTCATTCTTCATCAGTTTATAAAAGGCCTCAAAATATTATCATATCACAAAAAAGAAAAATTTTGAAAATCATAATGTCTTGTTTGTACATAGCTGTTCTCATGTTACCTTCTCCCATTAGACTGTGAGCTCCCACCCTCTGATCTGAGAAGATTGCTTCATATTACACACACATACACACACACACACACACACACACACACACACACATTCCAGGGACTGAGTTTTGCCTTTCTTTGCATCCCCAGTGCAAAGCAAAATACCTGGAATATAAGCATTTAATAAATTTCTGTTAGCTGACTGACTGGCCATCAGATAATGCTAAAGATGTAAACATAGAAGAGTCAGTAAATTGTAGAACAATAGATAAAAATATTAAAGTCAGAAGGAAGAATAGTTTCCTGAGGGGGAAAAATAATGACTAAGAATGAGAAAAAGTCTTCTGTTTTGATTTTAGCTGTGTTGGGGGAAAAGGAATATTCAGAAAAGGAATGGAATAATTGCTGCTTGGGGTGGTTACCTTTTATATTACTTTAGTTTTTTGTCCCAAGACTGATCTTTGGATTGTAAAAAAGAGAGAACAAAAAACAGATAACATGGATATGATACCTAATATTAGTAGAGAGATAGTGGGAGAGTGCCAGTGGCCCTTCATCACCCACAATATTCTTCTTTCTTTAGAGATTTCCAAGCTTTCTTTCCTCCTTCCTCCCTCACACACCCTAACTTCTCATTTCCTCAGTCTAATTGGTTTTCATGACCAACTCCTCCTCTCAACCTCAGTCACTCACACAGATTGTTCTACTAAGTTTGCCATCATCCACATATTCCATTTCCATATCCAAAAGTCTCTTATCTGATAATAATCTTTAATCATTCCATCTTTCCCTATGCCTTACAAACCCCTAATATTGCTCTTTATCCTCACTATGACCTCCATCCCTTAACTCCTTTTCCAGGCCATTACCCTCGTACTGCTTTCACTCTCTTTCCTCCCCTAGCTCAAACCCTTTGTGAATCAACTCAACTCTACACCATCCTCTGCTCATCAATCCCTAGCCTATTACCAATTACAACTTGCCATATCCAACCCCTAAATTACTCCCACCATTTGTCTCTTTTCGTCCTATTCATGAGCTGTCAAATGGAGGGAGGAAACTGTGAAATTATACTGACTAAATCCACTACAAATTTATGTTATCTAATATCAAATGGGCCCTCACTGCAGCAAGGTAATTATTCTCCTCCTTTCTAATTCCAGTCTCCATAGAAGCTAATCTATCTTTCCTGGAGGCTCCCACAGCACCCACTCATCCCACCGTCTGATCTGAGATTGCTTCATATTACACACACACACACACACACACACACACACACACACACACTGCCATTCATCTCAAGAAGGTTAATGGTGAAAGAGAATGATAGCTGGATAAGATTAAAGGGTTAAAATAAAACTTTTTCTTTTAAAAAATTAATTAGAGAAAGCTGAGCCTGTAGGGACCTAAGACATAGCCATAAAGCATTTATATGAGATCTAAGGGGAAAAGTGAGTATGGAACAAACAGAACAAAGAAAGCTTCATGAAGGAGGTAACATCTGAGTTGACCTTTACAGGAAAGATAGAAATTCAAGTGGTGAAGACAAGGAAAGAATTTCAGGCACAGGAAACAGTGTGGGCAAAGGATAATAGAACCATAGTTTAAAGGCTAGAAAGAATCTTAAAGGGCATCTAGTCCAACCCCTTCATTTTATAAGGGAGTGGGCCAAGGACATACAGGTAATAAAGCTGAGCTTCAAACCCAGGTCCTTTAAATCCAAATCCAGTACTTTTTCCATAGTAAAAGACAAAGTTAGAATGCGTAGGGTGTGTCTGGGGAATGGAGAATAGTCTCGTTTGAAATAAAGGTGCAATGCTATTATATGGTAGAAGAACTTACATACCAAGTTAAAAAAAGTGAATTTCACTGGGTCCACAAAAGGGGAACACTGAAGGGTCTTGAACAGGAGATTTATGTGGAAAGAGGAATTGTGGCAATGTTTGGAAAGAGGGGTTATAGTAGGGAGAGTGAAGCAGGAAAATCCATCTGGTTAACTAATAACAAAAGGCTCTAGCAGAGCAGTGGCAATGGGCAGAGAGAGTGAAAAGAGACGCCAGAGATATGACAGGGGGAAAAGAGATATCATGGTGGCAAGATCAATAAGACTTGGTAAATGATTGGATATGAAAGGTGAAGGAAAGGAATGAGATGAGTCAAAGATTTAATTTAATTAAATCAACATTATTAAGTATACACTATTTGCAAGGCACTATGCTAAGTACTGAGGATGTAAAAACAAAAATAAAAAGGAAGGTCCTTTCCTTTAAGGACCTTACATTCTTCTGGAAAGATAATCCCAAGGCAGAACTATTACAGGAGTGGAGCCACTGGGGCTTTGACACCTGGTACTAAAATTTAGAAGTCACTCAGAGCACTTATAGAATCATTTCCCCAAATTCCCCCAACAGTACAGGTGAAAAAACTGAAGTCCAAAGGTTTGAGTGAGCTACCCAAGGTCACATAGGTATTAAGTAGAACAACAGAATTGAGGGATTCCTCAATCAGTTGATATGTATTAAGCATCTACTCTATGCCTGATTCCACATAGAACATTCTTTCGGCTGTAATACACTGCTTCCCTGTGATAGGATCCAAATACTGTACTTTTTTTTTTAATTGTGAAACTACTTCTGCTACTCTGCTTTTTGAGACTGGCAAATTCCCCAGCCTCCAAAATTACCCTTGCTTGCCCCCGAGTTAGATTTGGCTGTCTCAAAACCATAAAGCAGAAAATTAGTAGAGAAGGAAAAAGGTTCCTTAATCCCACCACTTAGGAACACTTTGCAAATGACATTGAGTGAACTTACTAGAAGGTCACTGATTGAGGACTCACTGCAAGCAGCATAGCTGTGACCAACCAGGACCAACAGAAACAAGCAGCTGTGAGAATTATTTCAGGCCTAAAGAAATCAAGCTGCAGACAACTGATGTGAGGTTCTACTCTCTCTACAGAGAAATTAGGGCACAGGAACTTGAGTTTTTGCTCTGGTCCAACTGTGGCCTCAAGCTCCATGACAGCTAAGGCAGGCCTTTATTCAATATTGATCTAGTTTAACCATCCCAATTTCAACAATTACTTTCTACATTATAAAATGACATAAGTTTCCACCAGATGTGTCTGTCATTCCTTCCCTCTTCTTAATGCATGCTGCTAGATATAGCTAACCTTCATATAATGCTTTAAAGCTTACAAAGCATTTTACAAATATTATTTCATTGGATGTTCATAACAATCCTGGGAGGTAAGTGATATTATAACCTCCATTTTACAGATGAGAAAACTAAGGTCGAGAAAAATTAAGTGACTTTCCACACTGTTAGTAAGTGCATTGAGGCAGGATTTTAAGCTCAAATCTTCCTGACTCCTTGTCCACTAGCTACCATGACATTGTTAAAATTGTCACATGATAAAGTCAGGTTTAATAGATTTAATTATCTGAAATGCCATTTGACCAATTGCATGACTAAAAAGTTTGAGTGGTAGTGGAGGAAAAAGGTTCAATTTGTCCATTTGGAAAAGAAATTCTATTTCATTTGAGAAGAGAGACAGAATTCATTCATCTGATCATCTGTGTGTAGCTATATGTAAACATAATATAAAAAGTATAAAATGAATTGCACCACATCTAAGGTATAGACCTTACTCATATATGTCTAACATATCTCTTGCAAGGATAAATACAAAAATATTGAGTGGCAATCAAGCTACATTATTGTATTGTATTGTATTATATCTATTATATTGTATCATATTGTGTCATAGTATAACATATTATATCATGTTATATTCTTAAAGGAAGCTAGGTGAGGCAGTAGATAGAAAGTTGAAGGGACCAGGAAGTCAGAACTCAGGAAGACGAATTCAAATCTAACCTAAGATATTTCCTACAAACCTTAATTTCTGTCTATTTCAACTTTCCCATCTATAAAATGGGAATAATAATAGCAACTACCTCCCAGGGCTGTTGTGAAGCTAAAATGAGATAATATTTGTAAAGCACTTTGTAAACCTTAAAGTGCTATATAACTGCTAGCT
Source organism: Notamacropus eugenii (assembly GCF_028372415.1). NCBI lineage: Eukaryota > Metazoa > Chordata > Mammalia > Diprotodontia > Macropodidae > Notamacropus > Notamacropus eugenii. Next base: position 385,428,691 of record NC_092873.1, on the reverse strand, counting down.
ATCATTCTTTTTTATTTTTAATGTTTACTTTACTGATTTTTTTTGTTACATTTTGAGTTCCAGTTGTCCCCCCATTCCCTCCCAAATCCACATTAGAGAAGATCAGCATTTGATATAGATAAAATATGTGGAACCATATCATACATACTTCTATATATATCAGTTCTTTCTCTGAAAGTGAATAGCTTTTTCTTTCATAAGTCCTTTGTAGCTGATTTGAATGTTCATATTACTCAAAATATCTTAACTATTCTTTGAACAATATTGCTATTACTGTATACAACATTCTCTCGGTTCTGCTTGTTTCACTCTACATTATTTCATACAAGTCTTGCCATGTTTTTCTAAAATCAGCTGCTCATCATTTCTTACAACACAGTTGTATTCCATCACAATCATATACCACAATTTATTCAGCCATTCCCCGACTGATGGGCATCCCATCAATTTCCAGTTCTTTGCTTCCACAAAAAAAGCTACTATAAATATTTTAGAATACACAGGTTCTTTTTCTTTTTCCCTGATCACCTTGAGAAACAGACCTAATAGTGGTGTTGCTGGGTCAAAGGGTATACACAGTTTTATAACTCTTCGGCCATGATTCCAGATTACTCTCCAAAAATGGTTGACTCAGTTCACAGTTCCACCAGCAGTGTATTGGTGTCCCAATTTTTTCACATACCCTCCAACATTTGTCATTTTTACCTTCTATCATTTCAGCCGGTCTGGTAGGTGTGAGATGGTACCACAAAGTTCTTTTAATTTGCATATCTCTAATCAAGAATGATTTCTTCATATGACTATATATGACTTTGATTTCTTCTTCCAACAACTGCCGGTTCATATCCTTTGACCATTTATCAATTGGGGAATGACTCATATTCTTATACATTTGACTCAATTCTCTATAAATTTGAGATATGAGACCTTTATTCAAAAAAGTGTCTGTAAAATTTTCTCCTAGTTTTCTGCTCTCCTAATTTTGGCTATTTTGGTTTTATTTATACAAAACCTTTTCATTTCAATGTAATCAAAATTATCCATTTTGTATCCCTGAGTGCTTTCTGTCTCTTGTTTATTCATAAATTCTCCTGTCCACAAGTCTGATAGGTAATATGTTCCATGCTTTTCCAATTTGATTAAGATAATCTCCCTTTATGTCAAGATCATGCATCCATTTTGACCTTATCTTGGTATATGGTGTAAGATACTGATCTGTACCCAGTTTCTGCCAGACTACTTTCCAGCTTTCCCAGAGATTTTCACTAAATAGTGAGTTCTTATCCTAAAAGCTGAAGTCTTTACACTTATCAGACTCAAGGTTACTATAATCATTTACTACTATGTATTGTGTACCCACTCTATTCCACTTATCCACTATTAAATAGAATATCCAGTACCAGATAGTTTTGATAATTATGACCTTATAATACAGTTTAAGGTCTAGTAGTAGTACTTCCTTTCTTTACATTTTTTTTGTTAATTCCTTTGATTTTCTTGACCTTTTGTTCTTTCTAATTAATTTTATTTTGCTTTGTTTTGTTTTTTTGTTCAGTAAAATAATTTTTGGTTGTTTAATTGGGATGGCACTGAAAACATAGATTAGTTTAGGTAGTTTTGCTATTTTTATTATATTGCCTCTCCCCATTCATGCACAATTTGTTCAAAAATGTTTTATAATTATATTCATATAGTTCCTGATTTTGTCTTGGCAGGTATACTCCCAGGGGTTTTATACTTTGTCTAAGGTTATTTTAAATGAAATCTCTCTTACTATCTCTTCTTGCTGAGTATTGTTGGTGATATATAGAAATGCTGATGATTTATGTGGACTTATGTTCGAGCCATCGCTTGGAAGCTTACCTCTCCTGTAAGCCAACCGCTTTACCGGTCTTCGGATGTCTCCAGCCCCTCCTGCGGGGAAGGGGAATGACCAAACAGTACAACCGAGGAGGCTGCTTACTGCACTTTATTGCTTACCCCAGTCCTCTCGACCTTCCCCTCCGTAGCTCCTCCCATGTTCCACCCTGGAGGCAGAGCTCAGCTCCGTAAGGGGCGTTCCCAGCACCCGAAGGTGGGTTCTCACCCGCGGGTGTCTCCGGGCTCACCAGAGGGCCACGGTCCAGAGCTCGGCCCTCTGCAACTCCCCCTTTTTGTTTAAACAGGGGTGGTGTCCTGCATGTCTGGGAGTTGTGGGGATGCAAGGAGGGAACGCAAGATGGCCTTCGCTTCTAGGATACCTCGTCTGATCAGTGCACAGATACATCGCAGCAAGCAGGGGAGGCAGATGCAGGTCAATATCAGGAATGCAGCAGGAACTATAAAGGTGGTGAGCCATTGAAAGTTCACCAGTCTATCAAGCCAGCGGGTGAGCTCATCTGCTTCTCGAGCGCGCTGTCGTTGGAACTCGGCACTGGTGTTTTGCAGCTCCTTGATGAATAGAGCCAATTGGTGTATGTCCCCAGTCGCGTTCTCCGCGGGAAGGGTGCCTTGCAGCGCAGCACGTACACTGTCCCAGTCGCCAGGAAAAGAGGTGTTGGTTACATTAACGGGTAATGGAGTGACACAAAGCGGGGCGTATTTGTAGTGGCACTGTAGTTGCATATAAAGCTGAGTAAGCTGAAGAGTATCCCCAAGCCACAGGACTGTGGTGGCAAGGGCTCCAAGGGAACGCTGGAAGTGGGTATTGATGGAATTTTGGGCAGCCCAAGCGCCCAGTTCTTCTTGCATAAAGGTTTGAAGAGTGGACGCCAAGACGTCTACACTGTGTTGCAGTTCCTGGATCTGGAACTCCTCGTAGATCTCAATAGCAAGGTTCAGGAGTCCTAATATGGTGCCATCCGCAGCTCGGCAAGTGCGGGTCAAAGGGGCCGATGGGGGTTTTTGGGAGATGCGTTGCCACAGTTCGTCAGTCGGGGTAAGAGCAAATGGTTCAGCTTTGACCGGAAGCAATTGATAGGGGACTTGCCGCACCAGGAAGATCAGGCGGTCTTTATACTGGAAGTCGATGGTGTCAGGGTTGCATTGAAGCAGGTGACATTATATCTGGGCAACCCCGTCGATGGTGACATTGGTATGATAGAGGTGTTTGCAGGATGGCAGAGAAGGAATGCTTCATCTGGTGGGGTGCGAACGGAAGCGTGAAACTGGTGACAAAGCGAGTCCTTGCCCTCGTTACAATGGTGGCATGTACTGTTGGAATTTCCAAACACCGCCTTCCAAGTGGTCCATGTGAGGTCGCGGCAGTGGGTCAGGTCTTTCGTGGAGTCAAAACATGGCCATATCTCCACTGATGTGTTTGTGGGGGCGAAAGCAAGTCCCACTTTCCAGATCTCCGAGTGTAAAGTCCCATAGGGGGAAGCTACAGGAGCAGGGGCTGGTAGCTGTCGGTACCTCTTATACTTGGCTACATGATCCCAGAAATGGAGTGACACATTGCCTACAGTTGGTCCGCAAGAGAACACACCAGTGGAACAAGCCTTGTAGAGTTCCCATACATCTCCATATCCTTCTAGACATGGGGTTGGGGCGTGGGTGTGATTGAAATAAGTAGAGTACTGGTGGTATGACTGGCTCTGGGTCTGGGTACAGTTTATAGAGTGAGGTATTGCTAGCAGAGATACATTAAGTCGAGCAGTGTGATTGTATATGTCGGGAGAGAAATGCAGATTGGAAGTAACAGTAAATGTTTGCAGCTGTAAGCAGTACTCAGTGAGATTGGTGAGGTTGGCCGCTGTGAGGCAAATAGGTTGTGTATAGGCTACAAAGGTCATGGGGCGCCGGAAGGTGTGTGAAGCGGTGGCCTCGGGAGTTCCCATTCGGGCGCCCTGCTGGATGCAATCTGAGGGACTGTCTCCCACTAACTTAGAGGCGTTGCCTCTAACAAAGAGTTTCGAGGGTCCATTCCCCCATCCCAGCACTCTGACGGTTGGAGGGTCTTTCATTACTGCCCAGTAGTGATGGCCTTGTTCATCCGCTTGTCGTCTTTGGGGGCTGGTGAGGTTGTACCATTTGGAGTGTGCAGCTGAGGCTTGGGTCGTGGAGAGACTGAGTGTCAAGAGGAACAGCTCAGCCATTTTCCACGTCTATTTCCTCTGTCTCCTGGTGTGCACCGTGGGTCGGCGGCGGTGCCTCATCTTCTGCTCCAGTTGTGGCCGGTCCTCCGAGCTTTCCTGGTTGAAGTTCTGCTGCCCATCAGTTTGGGACCCACTGTTGGTCAGCCTCTGTTCCGCCATCTGGTAAAATACAAAGATGACCCTGTCCTCTAATGACAATTGTGCCGGGGCCTTCCCAGCCCCCGGTTGGTGACTTCCACATCTCCCGTGCACCTGTTAAGCAGGTGGAGGGGTAGGGGTCAGAGAGGGATAATGTGGTCTTTGGACTAGAGGGGACAAAGTAGCGCAAAGCTGGCGTGGTGTTGTCATCCCAAAAAGTCAAATAATTATGGGTGAATACCACCTGAGCCAGCAGGGCTCCAGAGAGCCGTCCCCCAGCTTCCCCTTTTTGTTTAACAAGGAGAGACTTGAGGGTGCGATTGGCATGCTCTACAATGGCCTGGCCCTGGGGATTATAGGGAATGTCAGTAACATGGGAAATGGAGAACTCTGAACAGAACTGCATGAAGGCGCGGGAGGTGTAAGCAGGACCATTGTCAGTCTTAAGGACTCTGGGGGCTCCAGCGACGGCAAAGCAATGAAGGAGGTGCACCGTGACGTGACGGGCCGCTTCGCCAGGTTGTAAAGAAATGAAAAGAAAATTGGAAAAGGTGTCAACCGTCACATGTATGAGGGATGAGCCAAAATGCGTGACGTCCATCTGCCACACCTCATTGGGGTAGGTACCACGAGGATTAATAGCATGGTCCTGTGGAGGTGGGCGAAAGGGGACGCAGGAGGCACAGCACTTAACAAGGGCACGAGCCTCAGCCTTGGATAAGCCAATAGAGGAAGCGTAAGGAACGGGCAGACAAATGGAATTTGTAATGAGCTTGGTGGGCGTCGGTCAGCATGGGGCATGACAAGGCCCTGTCCACCACATCATTACCGTGATAAATAGGACCAGAAAGGCTCAAGTGAGAGTGAATGTGAAGAACATAAATAGGTTGAGCACGAGCATAGAGAAGAGTTTGCGCATCAACAAGCAAAGAGTTTAACCGAGACAGGCGGGGATTGATAGCCACAGATGGCAAGGCAGAAAGGGCCGCAGCACAGTACAGGCTGCCGGTTATAAGGTTGAATGGGATGGCAGGAAAAAGTCGAAGAGCTTGGCAAATGGCATAGAGCTCATTTTTCTGGGCAGACGTGTGAGGAGTGTTGTAGACCTTAAGCAGCTTACAGTGTGGGGCATAGACAGCTGCGCAGCCATTCTTTGTAGCGTCCGTAAAAACATTAGGGCCCGAGACAGGCTGGGAAGACACAACACAAGAAGGAGGAGACAAAGGTAGCACAGTCCACCCCTGAAGGAATGGTGGCAAAGGTAACGAGACAAAAACACACACACATAGATAGGAGAATGGCCCATTCTTCGTGGTGATCTGCATAAAGGCGGAGGACCTCCTCGCCAGTGGGAAAATTAAATTGCGGGTATATCCCAAAGATTTGGAGACCGCCTTGAGCGATGTCTAAACAATATTGTGCCAAAAGGAGGTACTTATCCAGAAGGCTTCTCTTCGCCTTCTTTGGGTACATCCACTCTATTGCCCCGTGTCATTGGTAAAGACAGGCAATAAGGGAGTCAGGGTTAAGTATGACGGCGTAAATGGGGCTAATAGGGTCATACTGTACAATATAGTCATCAGATCAATGTTGGATTTCTGAAAGGGCCTTCTTTGCCACAGGAGTCCACTCCCTGGGGGAGGTAAGGTCACTATTCCCTCTTAAGATGTCATATAATGGTGTCATGAGGTTCTCAGGGATGGGTGTTGTGGCCCACAACCACTGGAGAGAACCGATTAATTTCTGGAAATCGTTTAAGGTAAAGACCTTTCAAATGTTGATAGTGGGCGGCTGCCGAAACACGACCATTTTGAAGGGTGTGACCCAGATAAAGGTATGGGGCAGTATTTTGTATCTTATGTGGCGCCACCTGGAGGCCATACTCCACCAGACATTGCAGTGTCTGCTCTACTAGGGCTGTTAATTTGGCGGCGTCTGGGGAGTCTAGGAGAACATCATCCATATAATGAAGGATGATGGCGTCTGGGAAGATTTCTCTTATTGGGGCTATAACAGCCGCTACATAAGTTTGGCACATTGTGGGGCTGTTAGCCATCCCTTGTGGAAGGACTTTGAACTGGTATCTGTGAGAGGGACCTTGGAAATTAAGGTGAAGAACCGAAAAGGCAAATTTATATCGGTCCTCGGGATGTAAAGGAATGGAATAAAAGCAGTCTTTAATATCTATAATCTATATATGATAATTCTTTGGTATAAAGGCCAGGGATGGAAGACCAGTTTGTAAAGGGCCCACGGGCCTCATGCATTGATTGATGGCACATAGGTCTATTAACATCCTCCATGTGCCATTCTTTTTCTTAATTAAGAATACGAGAGAATTAAAGTTACTTATAGTAGGTTCTATATGGCCAGATTCTAGTAATCCCTGCACTATATGTTGTAAAGCGGTGAGCTTTTCTGCACTCAGGGGCCACTGTTCTACCCACACAAGGAGTTGGGAAGTCCATTCAATTTGTGGGCATCTCACCACACGAGTGGCCCTGATCAGTTTTTTGCCAGATGGTGTGGGTTGACTAGGTGTACCTGCATTTGTTCAAGAACATCTCGGCCCCAGGGGGCTGATGACAGCCCTGCTATTCTCAAAGGCCTAAAGAATCCAGTTTGTAGTGCATAATTCCAAGTCAAGTGTCTGGCCGCCTTTCTGGCTATCTGGTCTCCTCCTACTCCAGCGACCGTAAGAGATAAGGGCTCAAGAGGCCATGAGGGAGCCCATTGTTCAGCATTTATCATGGAGAAATCTGCTCCAGTATCTAACATGCCGAGAACAGGGTGTCCTTCAACCATAAGGGTCATCATAGGTCTCTGCTTATCTACAACTTGGCACCAATTTATGTCCAGGGTGTTCTCTTCAACCCATGGGAGGGCAATGCTGCACCCAATGGGCGTCCCCAGGGGTAAAGTAACAGGGTAACAGTGGGGGTTGGTGATGTAGATAGTGGAGCCCCCTGCTAGAAGTAATTATGTGTGTACTATGCCGGGGAAATACCCAGTAGGCTCCACTACTAACCAGGGGAAGGAGGCCGAAGGGATGTGGACTGCCACCCACCGTGTCCCATGGCTTAATGACAATATCTGGCTCTTCCCCTTCCCCCTCTGCTGCAATGCATGTTAGTACTTCAGTTGTTGCAACTCTCGGCGATATCTTTCGCCCAAGACTGTTGGGAGTGGCTGTGGTCCCATCGGAATCTCTGGGGCTACTTGGATGGGATAGCTTTGAGGGGGTTGGGGTCGGGGCCCCCACGGGGAGGGCCCCCTCTCCCGTTTCCCGGCACCGAAGCACTATACTGCATCCTGCTATGGCAATACTTGGCCACATGCCCCTTTTTTCCACAAGAATAACATGTGGGGCTAGGGTCAGGTGTTGTAATTTTTCCAGACTGGCATTCCCTGCTATAATGCCCGGTCCTGCCACAGCGGAAGCAGTTTCCAGCATTGCTCCTTCCTTTAAGGCCGGAGACTACCCCCTGAGCTATGGTGGTAGCCATAGCGGTTAGCTTGGGGTCCTCACCAGGCGTGTTAAGGAGGCGGTCCACCACGTCTGTCAGAGAAGCAGTTGCGCTGAGACCAGCCAATGCCTTTTGATATGGGCCTCTAAGCCCCTCCTTCACAATCTGAGTGATAACCAATTCAGTGCCTGCTCCCTGGCCAAGGAGGCGCTGTACAGTTGTTTGGACCCTACTGACAAAATCCGTGGGATTTTCGTCGGACCGCTGCTTCAGGCCTGGGAGCCTGGAGCGGCTTTCTCCTTGGGCCTCTAACTTGGAAAAGGCCTGCAGAGTGCAGGCCGTGACCCCTACGACTAATGGCTGATAGTCATTTTGTCTCTGAGGCTCTTTCCACTTCCCAGTGCCAGTGAGCATCTCGTAGGCATCATTGGCATTAGTGATGTCCTTTTCCTCAATGTATAGGTCGGCCTCTCTTTTGCACAATGCCTCCCACTGGCCAGGGGTAAGGACTGTTTGTGCTACGTCCTTCCAATCTGTGGGGGTCCATGGCCAGGTGGAAGTGGCGTTCTTAAGTAATTGGGAGGTATATGGGTCCGAAGGGCCATATTTCACCACAGTTTCCTTTAAGTCTTTGAGGAATTTAAATGGTATTGGCTCATGGGTCCGTTGTCCCCCTGGAGCCTCTCTTACTGGGAACATCTGGGGTACAGTGTCCCATCCTTCCACAGTCTCCCCCTTCCTCATGGCCTCCTGGAGGTTCCTAGCCACTACACCACCTCCAGGAGGCCTACCACCATGCCCAAAGACAAATTGCAGTTCACTGGGCATCGCCAATGTGGCCAGATCAGCAGTGGCGGCCTCCACCTCTTCCTCTCTGAGGTGGTGTTTCACAGGTTTGGGCTTTGCTCCAGTGCAGGAGGTACTTCCGGGTTGTTTTAGGTGCTGCGCAAGGGAGCTGGGCAGTGTGCCAAGCTCGGGAGGGAGACTTCCGGGCTGGAATGTGTGCTGTGCCACAGCTCTAGGCCGTGCACCATCTTGCTGTGCCACAGCACCCGAAGGACACCAGCATGGTGGGGGTGCAGTCAGCTGGGGCCTCCCCTCCCCCTCAGATGTTTCCCCTAGGGAGTCCCCCACTTGGGTTGCACATGTTGCTGCCACGACAGGGCCGGGCACGCCTTGGAGGACCATCTTTATCAGCCCGTACATGGTGAAATCCACATCTGTTAACATACCGGGCCATCTGTTGGCCTACCAGCATCCAATTGTCCTTGGTAATCCTCGAATATTCTAGCCATGGGGAAATCTTCCAAATATGCTCAACAAAATCACAACAATGGCTTAAGTGGGGCTTAATCCCTTCCTTCTTACAAAGCTTATATAAGTGGCTAGCAAGCACTGCCTTCTCCTCAGGCTTGATCAGCGGGATACTATACCCCTGACCCATAATTCCCGCTGCCCAACTAACGGCGAGGCTCACCCTTCTTCCTGCCGACTAACGGCGAGGCTGTTTGGTCCTTCTGCCCGACTATGGGGAGGCCAGGCGGGTTCCCTGACTCAAGTCCCTGTTCGGGCGCCAGCTGCTCAGGGCCTGTCCCTGAGCCGTCACCTGGAAGCTTACCTCTCCTGTAAGCCAACTACTTTACCGGTCTTCAGACATCTCCAGCCCCTCCTGCAGGGGAGGGGAATGACCAAACAGAGCACCCGAGGAGGCTGTTTCCTTCACTTTATTGCTTACATCACTCCTCCCGACCTTCCCATGTTTCCCCCCTACATACCCTGCCATAGCTCCTCCCATGTTCCGCCCTGGAGGCAGAGCCAGCTCCGTAAGGGGCATTCCCAGCACCCAAAGGCGGGTTCTCACCCCCGGGCATCTCCAGGTTCACCAGGGGACCACGGTCCAGAGCTCGGCCCTCTGCAGACTTATTTTACATCCTGCTACCTTGCTAAAACTATTCACTGTTTCAACTAATTTTTAGTTGAATCACTAGGATTTTCCAAATATATCATTATATCCTTTGCAAAAAAAGATAACTTTTTTCCTCATTGTCCTTTCTGATGTCTTTTCCCTCTATTATTGCTATTGTTAGCATTTCTAATACAATATTGGATGATATTGGTGATAATAGGCATCTTTATTTCACTCCTGATCTTATTGAGAAGGCTGCTAGCTTATCCCAGTTACAGATATGTTTGCTGATGGTTCTAGGTAGATGCTTCTTATCATTTTAAGAAAAAATCCATTTATACCTATACTTTTCACTGTTTTAATAAGTGTTGTATTTTTTCATAAGCTTTTTCTACATCTATTGATATAAGCATATGATTTTTGTGCTTTTGTTATTGATAGAATCAATTAGGTTAATAGTTTTCCTTATATTGAACCAACCCTGCATTCCTGGTATAAATCCCATTTGATCATAATGTATAATCTTTGTGATGTATTGCTCTAGTCTCCTACCTAGTATTTTATTTAGAACTTTTGCATCAATATTAGTGAAACTGATTATAATTTCCTTTCTCTGTTTCTGCTCTTTTTTTAGGTTTAGGTATCAGCACAATATTTATTCCAAAAAAAGAGTTTAGTAGGACTCCTTCTTTGCCTACTACTCCAAATAATTTATTTAATATTGGAATTAGTTGATCTTCAAATGTTTGGTAGAATTCATTTGCAAATCCATCTGGTCCTGATGCTTTTTTCTTAGGAAGCTCATTTATAGTCTGTTCAATTTCTTTTTTCTAAAATAAGTTTACTTAGATATTCTATTTCCTCTTTTGCTGATGTGGGCAGTTTATATTTTTGTAAGTATTCTTCCATTTTGCTTAAATTGTCAAATTTATTGGCATATAATTGGGCAAATAACTATTAATAATTGCTTTAATTTCATCTTCATTATTGATCTATTCATTCTTTTCATTTTTTGATGCTGGTGATTTGATTTTCTTCTCTCTCTTTTTTAAATCATATTAACCAATTGTTTATGTATTTTAATGGAGTTTTTTCCTAAAATCAGCTCCTAGTTTTATTTATTAATTCAATGGTTTTTACATGCAATTTTATACATTTCACCTTTAATTTCTTTATTATTATTGTTATTATTGTGTAAAGTTCTTGAAAGGAATATTGAATTTTAAGTTAAACTTTATCAAGTGCCTACAAAATACAAAACAAAGAATTCTTCTTGTTTAATATGCTCTGATATGTTGGTCAAAGCTCTGCTCCAAAGCTACAAACTAGGGAGAAAAGGCAAATGATAACAACACCGACAACAAGGCTGAGAGCAGTTAAATAAAACTGATCTGACTTGGACCCTATGGATACACAAGGAACTGGGGCTAGAATTAAATTGAAAGGAAGGCTACACTGCTCTGGGGAATTGATATTGTTCCCTTAATGACTCCAAGTTTTTCTTTGAAACAAAGGCCTGTCTTCAAAAAAAAAAAAATCAATGTTATCATAGTGACCCTATTAATAAAAATAATTAGATAAAATAAGAAGCTGCCAGATTTCTACTCCCCTCTCCAACAGCCTCACTGTGAACTAGAGTCTCTACCCACCAAGGTTCCTGCCCCATAGTCTCTATGTCTTCTCTCCCCTAACTAAAAGTTGATTTCTGGACCCTTTCAATCTGCTCTCCCTGGTCAGTTACATTATGAGAAAGTTTACCCAGACATGAAAAATATGGCTTTGCTCCAAAGTTACAAACATGGGAGAATGGTACTGCCACAGATACAAACTGGGACAAAGAAGGAAAAGCAAGTTGAGGGGGATAGATATTAGGCAAAGTTTTCAACAGGTTGAATGTGAAGTTACAGTTGAGTATTTAAGTGGAGCCAAGGGAAGGAGAGAGCTTGCCCCAAGGGGATTCTTATATATCTCAGATATATATATATGTATATATATATATATATACATATATATATATAGTATACATCTTATACAACTCAGAATTCAGGTTCTAGAGTTCAAAGTACCAGAAGGGCCTACAATGGAGATCTATATCCATCTAAGGTACTGAACACAATCCATTTTCTCTGGCTACCCAAGTACTGGCCAGAGACTGGAATCAGAGCACTCACTCTACTTGGGAAGTATCTTGTGGGTCTATTTGAGATATACAGCTGAAATAAAGCATCAGACCAGATTGAGACTGAGCACCAGTTATTACTGACCCAGATTGCTGGACAAAATTCCCTGCTGGCTGCTCCTGCAACCTATGTCCTCCCTACGTTTGAAGTGACCAGCCAAGGGAACTAACACTACTACCTATTCTCATCATAATGGGACCATGGAGATCCTAAATCAACTTGGAGATACTTAATCAATTGGGTGTTCCCCTTCACCAAGCCAACTGCCAACTTCTGCTACCCTTGTCCTTATGGTTGAGTTACTATTGGCTGAAGAGTAAATGCCTTTCCTCTCCTACCTCTTCCTACATTCTCATGAAAATCTATCTGAGCTCCACCCCTGTATAGTCCACATCCTCCTTAGCTCCTTAAGACCTCCCACCCCTTTGTTAACTAGCTCCCCTAGCACCTACCTTCACCACAGAGCCCTTCACCTCACACACTTATCTTCTGCCATCATCTACTGACTTCCAAGTCATTCTCTCTCCTTCTCAGAGTATGCTTTTCACAGCCTTCCTGTCCACCCCAACCCCTGCCCCCATGCTGATAGAATTCAATAATCATTTCATTGTCACTTCAAACACCTTAGCATTACAGTTACCCAGTGTCTTCGATTCTCTCTGAATATCTCCACTCCACTTAATCCAACCATACTCTTAATTTTACCCTTTCTCATAATTCTTATAACTGATACCTCTGAAATCCTTCTCTGATCATCATCTCTAATCCTTACGTGCATCTTTCTCTTGTTCTCACTCTTTTAAACTTATTCTTCAACCTATGACCTCCAAACCATCTGCTCATTTCTTTTCTCCTGATTCATCATTCGTTCTCTAGAATCACTTTCTTCCCTTTACAATGTTGACTCTATAAGTTACAGGTTTAACTTTTCCCTAACCTCCATCCTTAAATCCCTTGCCTCTCTTATTGCTGCTCATGCTATGCCAAACCCCAATTCTCAATTACCTCCAATATCCATCTCACTCTAACTTGTTTACTGCTAAATTTTACTGGGAAAAAGATATAATCTTACTGGTTGACTCCACTATGAATCTACTTTTTCTAATATCGACTGGGTCTTCATTGCTACATGGCAATTCTCTTATTCTCGGATTTAATCTTTAATCTTAAAACAAATAAACTTAGTGAACACCACGATAAACATTTCCATTAACCTTGTAGAGTGGGAGAGGATTATACATGAAACTGCAAATTTCTATTATGTTAAGTTTGCTTTTCAAGGATACAACAAATTCCAAATGTAATTTTCAAAGATGTCTCATTTGTCTGTCATTCTTTCTGTCTTTCCATCTGTTCTTTTGTCATTTAGGGGGAAGTAGACTTTATCCTTAGTCCCTCTCCCCTTCTCATCTCTTCTTTCCAAATGAAAAAAAAGAAAAAAGAAAAACAAAACCCTTGTAAGAAATACACCTATTTAAGCAAAGCAAATTCCCACAATGGTCACATCATATATACATATATACACATATATATGTATATATGTGTATATATGTATATGCACATGTATATTTTAAGTCCATCATCTTTCTGTCAGTAGATGGGAAGCATGCCTTATCTTTGGTACTCTGGAATTGTAGTTGGTTATAGAATTGATCAGTACATTTTTGCTGGCACTTTATAAATTGTTCCTCTGGTGCTGCTCACCTCATTTTATATTTGTTAGCATAAGATTTTCCAGGTATATCCAAAACACTCTCTTTTATCATTTCTTATAGCACTATATTCCACTATATTTATATACCACAGTTTGTCTAACTGTTTCTCAAATGATGAACACCCTTTCCCTTAAGTCTTTGCCACTACAAAAAGAACTACTACAAATATATTTGTACATAATGGGTCCTCTTCCTCTTTCTTTTTTCTCTTTGGGGTATAAGCCTTACAATATTATCACTGGTTGCTGGCTATTGCCCTTCATTCTCCAAGAGAACAAGAATGACATTACTATGCTAGAATCAAGTTACAATGAGTCCAGTGGCAGCTGATCAAACCAATACAAGTTCAGAATGCTCTACCACCAGTCAGGCACAAGTAGTCGATGTGAACATTAGAGTGGATTCACTTAATTTGCACCTCTCACATTTCTTTTGAGTTACTTCAATTTTTCTTTGCTCAGAGCATGCCATGCTGGGTGGTCCTGTGCCAGTGGCTCCTATATCACACAATCAATTCCAAAGTTCTTAACAGAGACCTTGAGAGTGTTAGGTCAGGGAATACACATAGTTTAGTGACTTTGGGGGAATAGTTCCAAACTACTATTCAGAATGGCTGGACCAGTTCACAATTCTACCAAGAATGCATTAATGTACCTATTTTCCCACAGCCCCTCCAACATTTGTAAATTTCTTTTTTCCCCCATCATTTTAACCAAGCAGATTGCTATGAGGTAGAACCAGAGTTATCTTAAATTACATTTCTCTCATTATTAGTGATTTGGACAATTGTTATATATAGTTGTCAATAGTTTACATTTCTTCCTTTAAAAACCTGCTTGTTCATGTACCATTTATATATTGGGGAATTGTTCTCATTCTTATAAATTTTAATCAATTCTTCATACATTTTGTCAATAAGACTACACAAATTTCCCATTGTCATCCAAAACTCATCATGTCAAAAGCAGAACTTATTAACTTTCTCCCTAATTCTCTCCTTTTCCAAATTTTCCTATTTTTTTTGAAAGTGCCATCATCCTTCCACTGTCCCAGTTTCTGAACTTTGGACTAAACCCTGACCTTCATTCTCCAAATCCAATCAATTACTAAATTTTGTCTGTTCAATCATTGCTATATTTCTCGTATTTGTCTCCTTTTACATAATACATATGGAGAGAGAGAATTTATTACTTCTCATCTAAACTATTGCAATAGCCTCCTTGTCTACAGTCTTTCCCTTTTCTAGTCCATCATTCATATAGCTGCTAAATTAATATTCCTAAAGCATAAGTCTGACCATGTGATTCCCCTGATCAAAAATCTTCATTGGCTCTCTATTTCTTCTAGGATAAAACACAAACTCCTCAACCTGGCATTTAAAGCCTTCCACAATCTAGCTTGCACTCTCTTTCTAGATATTTCCATTTATACTCCTTCGTATGCTCTATTTTCCAGCTAAATTGTCTTACTAGCTAGAAACAACATTCTCTCTTTTCCCTCCATGCCCTTCCCCAGACTCTCTGTCACATGCCTGGATACATGCCAACCATACCCCTACTATTATCATTCCTAGCATCCTTCAAGTCTCAGTTCAAGTACAATTACCTACTTAAAGCTTTTCTTGATCCCTCCAGCTATTGGTATTTTCTCTCTCATGAAATTACTTTGCATTTACCAATCTATGTATATATTGTATCCCTGAAGTAGAATATAAGTTCCTCAAAAGCAAAAACTTTTATTTCTGCCTTTATACTCCCAGTGCTTAGCACAGTGCCTGGTACATAAATTGCTTTCAGTCTTCATTGCCTAACACAACAACTTGAACAATTAGTCATTTAATAAATATTTGTTTAAATAAATTAAATTGAATTTCATTCTGTGGGTATTTGGAGCTGTGAGTCTAGAGTAAGATGATGGAGAGTTTTTACAAACAGTCCCCATTCTAATAAAGCTCATATGGAGTCCAGGACTCCTGTCTGTTCCTTCACTATTTCTGGGTCCAGGCAGAAAAAATCTAGTGCCACTTCCTACATGATATCCATTCAGATATTTGAAGACAGAACTTCCATTCCCATCCCCATTCCCCAAGGATTTCTCTCCTCCGGGCTGAATATTCCTAATCCCTTCAATGACTGTCATATATCAAGATCTCAAGGTATTTCATTATCTTGGCTGCCCACTTGTGGGCATTGTCATTGTTGAACTTATTAGTACCCTTTCAGTTGCAACAGTACCCAATGGTTTTCCTTTTACCTTCCATTAGGTGCCAAGGAAAGGCAGAAAAAGGGATGAGGAAAATGTTTGGATATCAAAGGATCGACTGTCAGGGACACACCAGATCATGATCTTAATATGATGTCAAAAGGGAAAAGCAGACTTTGCATCTCTCCCTGTCTTCTATCTATGAGGTCTCTCTGATTCCTGGGCATTAATGACTTGAGGCTGCCAGTGCATAAGTTTCCAATATGTCCCCTGGCAGCCCAGATGAAATACAATCCAGATGCCTCAGAATCATGCAGTAGATCTTTGAGATGATAGGCCTAGATCTAGAACTACTCTGTAAGATTTTTCTGGGCCTGTTACCTGTTACCTGTTCTGCAAAATGATGAGACTAGATTAGATTGCCCCTGAGATCAAACTCTAGATCTACCATCTTGTGCCCCAATATATATAAGGTAAAGGGAAGATGGAGGAACCATGGTGCACAGAGCACCAGGCCTAGAATCAGGAAGACTCTTCCTGAGTTCAAATCTGGCCTCTGAAACTTACTAGCTGAGTGACCCTGAACAAGTCACTTAACCTTGTTTGCCTAAGCTCCTCAAGTGTAAAATGAGCAGGAGAAGGAAATGGCAAACTGTTCCAGTTTCTTTGCCAAGAAAACCCCAAATGGGGTCATGAAGAATCAGACATGACTGAACAACAATAAAAAAAAATGTAAAATAAATATCAGTTATAGATGTCAGTGGAATAAGAATTGTCAATACCCTATAATTATCTTCAAACAGTGAATCTGAGGAAAGGGATGCAAGTGTAGGAGGGAGGCCCAAGAAAAAAAGCTCTAAAGGATTCCAGTAGGGACCTATGGTGTCCGTGAGGATAAGTTTATCTGTTTTCCCTCTCTATCAGGCTTTGGCTCAATCAAAAATTATCTCTTCTACTAGGTCTAGGATGATCCTCTTTAGGTTATTAATCACTTTCCCTGCTTATTATTTCTATTGCTTATCACCTCAGACTAGCTAAAAAAAAAAAAAAAAACCTCTTACAAGCTGACCCAGGCTTGTGTTATTCTAGGAAAAAAATCATTGCTCAAGAACCTCCCCAGTCCTCCTGCTAGAAGGAAATGGATGTGTCTACTGTTTTTATCCAAGCTGCTCTTTTCTCAAATTTCTATCACCAGCAATATGATCGAACATAAAACAAGGGTTAGTGGCTGCTGATTTATTTTATTTAGAGACAAATAGGCAACACAATCACATGAGCAGGGAGAGGTTGATAAAAGAGGTGCTGTACCTGGTATAGTCACTGGAAACAATAGTAGCCAACGCAAAATGCTTCTTGCTCCAATGGGCTCTGCATCCTGGCTCTTACCTCCTGATGGGAAGAAGGACAAAGTGATCTCAGAAAGTTGTTCAGTTGTTCAGTTAGAGTTGTTCAGTTCCTAGAGTCCTACCCTTCCCAATTCAGAGGCAGGAAGAGAGTTATGGCAAGGGGGTCTCACTAACTATTGCTCAATCTGCTACAGTATGTCAGCATGGCCACAACTGTGGCCACTACTCCAATATCCAACTCCAAACAAAAGACAAGAAAGTTTTGTAGAGAGGAAAAGGAGTTCAAAGAGAAAATTACCCTGCTCCTCACCTTCTTGGCCTGACTTATTTTTTTCTTTTCCTTTCCCAAATCCCCTGTGAACACCCCCAGAAAACCCTTCAGTTTTATGACCTCATTGGCGGATGGAATCCTGGGAAGCATCTCCTTCATATTCATTCTTGCACAAGATTAAATTTTGACACAGAGTAGCAATCTTATCTACCAGGGCATTGTCTCACTACCTATTAGGACATAGAGAACCCATGAAGGAATTTAAACGGTCATCACTGCAGGTCCAGCCAAGCAGTGAGAGGCTAGTGCGTAAATATAAAGAGTAACTGGCATCTTTACTTTTGAGATAATATATATGTCTGAGGGTCAATCACTTGCCAATAAAAGTTTTGAGTAGTCCTTTCCAAAAATGTGAAACTGGGTAGGGGAAGTAAAAATTTCAGACCTCACTCTATATAAGTAGCACTCTATATAAGTCAACTTCTCAGGGAAGTTTAAAGCTGTTATTACCAGTTTAGTTTTCCTATAGAAGGGGGTATTTAATCTGTATGTGAGTCCTGGTTCATGGGAAGTTGAAAAGGAGAACAGAATCTCCATGGGTTGTGAGAGAACATAAGCCACTTAGTCACTAAACATTTACTAAGCGCCTACTACGTACCAGACACTGCTAAGCTCTGGAGGTACAAAAAAGAGTCAAAAGATGGTTCTTGCCCTCAAGTCTAATGGTGGAGACAATAAACAAATACACTCAAATAAGGTATAATTAGAACGAAAAGGAAGCAATCAGCAGAGGGAAAACGCTAAAATTAGGAAGGATCAGGAAAAGTTTCCTTTCAAAAAATGGGAAGTTAGCTAAGATAAAGGAATCCAGGAAAGACAGTAAGCAGAGATGAGAAGGAGCATTCCAGGCATGGGGGATAGCCAGAAAAAATGGCCAGAGCCCAGAAATTGAGTGCCTTGTTCATGAAACAGCAAAGAGGCCATTGTAACTGGATTGAAGAGTACGTGATGGGGAGTAAGGTATAAAAAAGACTGGAAAGGTAGGAGGAGGTTAGGTTATAAAGGGATATGAACACTAAACAGAAGATTTTGTATTTGATCCTGGAAGCAATAGGGAGCCACAAAAGTTTATTGAGGAGGGGGGTGACATGATTCTCTATCTCCTGTCTTCATGTCTTGGTTCTGCCTGTTCCTGATACTTTCCCTTCCAAACATTGACTCTTAAATCTCTGGCTTCCTTAAAGAATCAACTCAAGCATCATGTCCTCCAAGAGACCTTTTCTGGTTCCTTCTTAGTGCCATTCTCTCTAAGGTGATCTTTCATCCACTCTGTATTTGTCTTCTATTTTCTGACTTACATATGTTGTTTCCCCCATTAGAATTTAAGCTCCTTGAGGATAGGAACTGTTTTTGCTTTTGCCTTGTATTCTAGAACTCAGTCCAGTGACTTAAAGTAGGTGATTCTGTGGATGGAAGAATTCCTCCCTTTATACAAAAATATGGCATCCGGAATTGAATGGTAATCAGGGCAACAGATAGCAGGATTATCATTTCCCTCATCTTAGACAATGCCTGTGAATGGAGCTCAAGATTGTCATAGTTTTCTTTTCTGCTATATCCTGCTATTAATTCAACTTGAGCTTGCAGTCCTCTATAATCTCCAGGTGGAACAGAAGTCAGACTCACAGGCCTCTAGGTATCAGGCTCCACTCTATTCCCTTTATTAAAAATTGGGACAATATTTTTCCCTTAGTAAGCATCTCTCCCATTCTTTACAATCCCTTAAGTTGGATCCATAAACACACCTGTCATTTCTTTCAGAAACCCAGAATGGAGTTTGTTTGAGCCTAGGTGCTTAGATTTAGCAAAAGGAAGTAGGTGCTCTTTTATTATCTCCTTACTTATCCTGAGGTTTATCTACCTCTTAGACATTTTTTTCTGTATTTTCTAGCCCAAGGATTATTCTTCTTGGCATTTAAAAAAAACAAAACAGAAAAACTAGGAATTTGGGTATTTCATACTTCTCTCTCAAGTAATCATCAGCAAGCATTTATTAAGCCCCTGCTATGTGCTAAGCACTCTAGTAGACATTTGTAATGCCAATGTGATACCCACAGCAGCTGCTATGAATATGCATGCGTATTTCTAGGGCAAATTCACAAAATATAAACGCTCTTTCTCAAAGATGAAACCAAAATATTTATTCAGATACCAGAAAGCCAAATGCATCAAGGTAACAAAGAAATCTGTACACATTATCAACGCAGGGAACATGGCCATCCCCAAGCCTTCCCTCTATCAGGCCTCCCCACAAGCTTCCTTAGGCAAAATCACTCTGTCTCTCCCTCACATTAGCTGCCCTGCTCTGCTCTCCCTGCTCTCTTCCAGCTTTGCCTCATTCTTTCTCAGGTCCATTCTTCCTGCTCCACCCATTGGGCAAGCTCCAAAGCTCAAAGCAGCTCACATGGGCCTATCAAGGGGCAGGAAAGATCTTCAAATTTCCTTACTATTACATAACTGAGGGGACAAGTAGAAAAGTGGGACAGTTTCTGTTCTCAAGGACCTTCCATTCTGATAGAATATTCATTCATCCATTATCACCTTCCTAATCACTGTAAAAAGCACTATTCTCCTTTTTTTATTCTTTTTCCCTGCTAAGTGAAGCTTTCAAATCAAAAAGTATCAAAACATTATATTAATCATTTGATGCACAAGGATGACACAAAAATTTTAATAACTTCTCTATCTTATGAAATGTTTCTTTAATAATACCAAAATGTCCCTTGAACTAGGTAAGTGTAAAATTCTTCAAGTAAATCAAGAAAAAAATAGAGACTGAAATTTGCACACTTGAATCTAGAAGTCAAATTGAATTAATGGATGAATGCATTACTTTGAAATGCTTTGGCTTCTCTAGGAAAAATATGTTGAGCATAAAGCTTATCAAGGAGGAAGTTGTAGTTATATATGTCAAGAGATTTGACCTCCTAAAATCAAAACTCAATGGGAAGAACACACTTAATGCAATTAAAGTCTGTACATTATTATCATCACTATGTATTACTATTATTATATATTGTTATTATTATTATCTCATTCTTTCTATCTTTTTTCTTGAAGTTCAGTTAGAAACGAATCAAGGATAAGTCACTAGGCTATAATTATTCTTGTCTATTTAATGTTCTGTGGACTATTGCAAGATAGACAAAATGATTCTTTTTGTAATTGAATAAAAATATTGGAGTGGAAGCTCATCCTCTGCAGACTCACTGAGAACATCATTGGGATATCCCCATGAACAAGTAAAATAATAGTATTGACACATCCCTTATCTTGTTCCCACAAGGTTTAAATGTCATCCTAAGTTTCTATATTTTGAAAAGTGTCATTGGAATAGTTTGGAGATTGTGAGTATGGATGCAACTATTAAAACTCTTTTTCTTAAATTTTTATAGATCAATACTGTATCTGTGGAGCTATTGGCAATAGTTCAATTTGTAATGTTTTGGTAGTGGTATGGTTTATCTGCTAAATGTAATATTTGGGGATTTGCATTTCTAATTCAAGAACTTAACTTCTGTTACTTTATAAAACATAGCAAACTTTGTTGTATAATCTAGCCACCAGGTCATGTCTTCCAAGAATCTAGGATCTAAGTGGATACTAAATACCTGTCACATAGATTGATATTGCACAATTTCTACCATAAAAAGAATTCATCAATAAGTCCAGGATCCATAAGGATAATCTGTCTTTAATTTCTGGTGGCTATGACTTGTTCCTGAATAACTGTCCTCCATAAACTCCTGCATTTCTATACAGAAATATACATAATTCAGTGATCTGTTTTATATTTAATTGGGTTCGTGTCAATGTCACTCACTCAAGGAGGGCCTTTTATTTCTATTCTGGGATCTTAGCCATTTCATAGGCTTCATCTAGAGAGATACCATGCATGGTTACGTTTGACAAATCTAATAGTGTATGCCTGTTGTCAGACTTTATTATCTCTTTGTGAGGTGAAGTATGTTTTGTTCCAAAAGTATTTATGTAAGTTTTAACCTGTTTACTATGTGTTCAGAGAATATCTACTAATTCTCCTGTTCTTGTTTCGAGAAAAGTGTCCATCTCTATAGATGTTTTGCAGTAATGACCCTCATGCTTTGTTAACATTGTAGAAGTTTTTTTTCCCTACCTTCTAGATCTGTTATCATTCAATTTATAGTACTAAGACTTGAATTATATAGTTCTTAATTGTTCTAATTTTTTCTCTTTATTTTTCACTTTAGAAGATCAAGTCAGTCTCTTAACACAAACACTTTTAGCTTGATGTCATATGTGTACATCAATTACTAATATGATGTTTTGGTCTGACTTCTTTGACTGAAAGTTATATCCAGTTCTATTAAAGTGATGATAATGGACTCGAGACTAAGCAGAACCATAATGGACTTACCTGTCTAACTAGAAAATACCTAAGTTTTCTATCAATTGTCCTTAACAGTGTTGTGTCAGTACACATTTGAAATAGAGGACGGTTTTCCATATGGATGTCAAATATTCTAGCAGAGTGCTCTTTAAATTTTTTTGATAAAACATCTCTATTAGCAAAAATTTTGTAACATACATACATAATAATGTAAATTATAAAACATATACAAAATAGACATTTTGAAGAATGAGATTCATATGAAAAAACAGTATTTTAAAATTTTCATTTATTGAGTACAAAAACTTTGTTCTCTTACTAAAATATTATTAATAATAATACTAATAACAAGAATCGTATAGATTATGTCTATCTGTATGATAATTAATAATGTTTTATGAGAACAATGTGATACTTCATTATTTTTGAGAAATCCCTGTGTATATCCTGGGCAATAGGGAAGTTCTGGAAATAAGAATTGCTTTTAAGTAATTATATTCAGTAAATTGTATTGATGTAGCTAGCTAAACAAGTAAGCTTTTTATGCTTTTTTGGGAAGATAAGTGTTACAGCCATCAAATAATAGTTCATAAAAATTTGTAAATGTAACAGCTTCTTAGCAGGAATCATGTTTTTCTGTGTGTACTCACTTTGCACAATTCAAAAGCAACAAGCAAACGTCTCTAATTTCCATTCAGCAGAAAGTTTTCAATGTAATCTATTCTTGTTTATGTGGTTCTATTTAATGGATGGTTTCAACTCTGAATTTAATATTCATGTTCAGCTTTTTTTGTTGTATTTTTGAAAAAGTGTGAGAAAACATAGACGAAGACCAGTTTGGCTGGAGTGCAGAAAAGGAAGTAATGAAAAATAAAGCTAGAAAGATGGGTTAGGTTCAGACTGTGAAGGACTCTCTGATGTTCACATTATTATTACTACCCATGTAGCCATATATACGTGTAATATAGTGTAGTTTTTCTATTTAACTTATATATGTTGCTACGCATTGTACATAACCTATGTTTGGTATGCAATGTGTCTTTTTGCTGTATTATGCCTCTTTGTTAATATGCTAATATTTTCTTATTCTATGGGGCAGTTAAGTGGGTCAGTGGATATAGTGCTGGGCCTGGAGTCAAGAAGATTCATCTTCATGAGTTCAAATCCAGGTTCAAATATTTACTAGCTGTGTGACCCTGGGCAAGTCACTTAACCCTGTTTGCCTCAGTTCTTCATCTGTTGTTTAGCTTGTCCTTCATTTTCAAAAAGGACCAATGATGCTGTGGGGTAATGTCTTAACTTGTGCTTGAATTGTATTTAAGTGAGGCAGAGATACACAAAGTCATCAGCCTCACTTTCTCTTCAAATCAAAGGAGTCCAGTGGCAAGATGAAAGTCAGGACAACTGGTGATGGCCTGGGATCCAGACAATGACTCTGACATCTTAGATGTCTGACCAAACTCTAAGTGTTCCACTGAGTCTGCCTCACCCACCTTCACAGATGTTGGAACAAATTGTTCATATCTGCCCATTATACCTGGGGATGTCTTCACATGCCTGTGGTAGACCGCTCCCCCATAACTCATTGAAAGATTTGAGGCCCATAGGTTACCATTAACCTGGTATATCTCATCTGCAAAGACAGTTTACCAGGATATGACCACTGTACATGCTACTTTCTTGGAGCCACAGGTGAGAGTTGAGGGTCAAGTAGACACCAAAGGTGGATTAGCAACCCTGTAAAGGGCTCAATAAGTCCTCATAGCAGAGGGGCTAGTCCTCCCTGAACAATCCATATGCCCCAAGAAACAATATAATTATATCAAATAGCTGCTTGAAGGACAATTGCTTCATGCATAGATCACTTTTTTTCAGCCAAGTGTTCTGGCTTGGAATAGGAAACCTGGAATTTAATGACTACTTCAAGGGGCTGCTAGGAAATTATTAGCAGTTATCTCTGACAACAAAGCTTGCATTAAAGTTACAAATCAAAAACAGGGTGTTCTCTAAAAGAAAGGAAAAATAAATCGAAGTCCATTTTGTGATGGATACAAGTCCACAGCATAAAGCTTCAAGGACTTCATGATGAGATTAAAGTATTACAAACTGCAAAGGATCATACAATAGAAAATTATGAGAACAAGTCCCATTGTATCTGGTCATAAAATAAAAATTATCAGAATTTTCTATGTATGCCAGTTTTTGAACATAGACTATTTAGCCTTGATTCACGAGTAACTTTAAAATATAAAAAAATTTTTAAAGCCCTATTTAATTCAACAAAGCATCAGACCTTTCTTAAATTTTGATTTGCCCATAAATCTGGGACCCTAATTCTACAATATTTTCTAAAAGTCTTAGCTTTAATAGTTTAAACATTAACTAAGACTTTGGGAATACTCTTTATGTCTATGATGCTGCCCCACAGAGTGCCTTGTAACTTAAAGAACTTCTCTTGAGTTCCCCAGGTGGAAGGTGTCCAAGTACTACAAAAGAATTTTGAAGGGAAAAACCCACCAGATTATTCTTCCTCTCAGATCTTAGCTTTCCAGTCTATGAAATGAGAGGATCACTGCTACCAAAGTATTGGGAAAAGAATATGATCAGCACCTTCTTTGTCTTTTGAAGGGAAACACACATTCCAGACAAAATACTTAAATAGATGAGAAGGTTTGAGATCAGTATTCCCAAGATTAATGTTACCTGGAAAGTTAGAAGCAGTTCAGCAATCTGAAGAGACATGGAAGCACAGAATATATCAGAGCTAAAAGGAGAGCTCTTGTTTCAATTTTCTCCACAACAGAGAATGACAAAAAAAGAAAGAAGAGAGGAAGGGAGGGAGGAAGGAAGGAAGGAAGGAAGGAAGGAAGGAAGGAAGGAAGGAAGGAAGGAAGGAAGGAAGGAAGGAAGGAAGGAAGGAAGGAAGGAGAAAGAGAGAGGAAGAAAGAGAGAGAGAAAAGAAAAGAGGGAGGGAAGGAAGAAAGAAGGAAAGAAAGAAAAAAGAGAGAAAGAAGGGAGGGAAGGAAGAAATTACTAACAAAGAGTTTTTATCTAAAATGAGTTAGGAAAGATAGTAAGAGAACCTAGCTGCCTTTAATAAATTCAAGTCACCTGGCTTAAATGAGCTACATCCTTCAGTCCTGACTGAAATGACAGATTGATTGCTAAGTCATTGTTAATGGTATTTGCAAGGTTATGGAAAACAGAAGAGGTACGACAAGATAGCAGATTTTTTAGAATTTAAAATCTTTGGCCAGAGAATTTGACTTCAAATTCTGTGAAAATACTTGAACAGATACTTAAAGAAATGGTTAGAAATGGTTATGTAACACATAAAGGTTCTGGGCACACTCTTCCAATCTACACTCAGATTAGCAGATTTGGCCCCTGGAATGTGACTCCTACTCTCTTAAGAGTTTTAGGGGCAACTCTGAGAGGCTTGGGAGTGTCTTACCCTCAAACTACTACTCCTGAGACTTCCACTGGAGAATATTCCCTTTAATATTATCTCCAGTTAATATTTCCTCAAGATCATCTAACCAGTAATTACTGCCTCAGTATGGTCTTGAGAATTAATATTCATTAACTTTTTCAAAGGGATATTTGCTGAGAAGATATAGTAAGAACAGAAGTGCAAACATATCTCTCAAAACGAGGGCAAACCATCTTCCTATACATGCTTAGTCAGTCTCAGGGAAAGTGGTCTCCAATTAATGTGGTTACCGCAAAGCATTCCCTCCCACCAAGTACACTTCTGGGTGCTGTATCATCAGTGGTTGCTTTCTTGCTTGCAGAACATGTTTGGCTGCCAAACTGATTCACTGCTGGTGAACAGGTCAAGCAGGGATGGCTCCTCACTGCCTTGGCTACTACAACTACACACAAGTCTGCCATGGATTCCATTGCTGGATTTCTACTTATTCTTCTGACCTTTTGAAACTCAAAATGTTGTGATATGGTCTGCTTTGTCTCTGATACTCATTAACATCAAGAAAGAGTGAACACCAAGGTACAGAGGAAAAAGCAATAGCCCTGGGTCTGCCTGAGTGGGGAGATAAGGCAGCCAGTAGTGCTTCCTACCTCCTCACTCATCAGCATTTAGCAGTTCTTGCCTAGCTCACTACCAGGGAAGACAGTTCTATTTTGTTTGCTCAGACCACTAGAATGCTCATTCAGTTCCAGAACAGGGGTCAGATAAAAAGATTTCTATCACCATACAATAACCCTACAAGAAAGAAAATATCTGTATGTGCTCTGAAGCTAGAAGGAAAGTCTCCCTGTGTGTCTCCATCACTCACTTCTGAGAGCAAGTTTACCAGACCTCTGCATGGATTTGGAACAGGCAGATATTATCCATCTCCTGAGATCCGGGTCCCTATTAACCAGTTCCTCACCCACAACATATCTAGAAAGGGAAGTGGTGATTAGAAAGAATCAGCATGGCTTCATCAAAAACAGGTCATGCCAGACTAACCTGATTTCCTTTTTTTGACAGAATGACTAAACTATCAGTTGAATAAGAAAAAAGAAAACCCTCATAACAAATACACATAGTTTAGCAAAACTAATTCCCATGTTGGTCATGTCCAAAAACATGTCTTATTCTAAATTTTAAGTTCTTCATCTCTCTAGCAAGATATGGGCACAGTATTTCATCCACTTCTTGTTATTTATGTTTTATCATAAATATTAAGCAGATTTGCAAAGTTTTTCAAAGTTGTTATTCCCTGTAATTTTGTCATATAAATTTTTCTCCTAGTGTTCCATTAGGAATAATGTATCAGAAATTTGTGTATCAGAAATTTGTTTAGTCATTCCCCATTAGGTAGACAACCCACAGTTTACAATTTTGGGTTACTATGAAAAGAGTTGTTATAAATATTTTATATATGGGCTCTTTTTCCTCTTTCTTTGATCTCTTTGGATTATAGATCTAGAAGTGGAATCCCTGGATCAGAGTGGGGGTGTCTTTCTAATGCTATAGTACGCAAATCTCCACCAGTATATTCCCCTCCCCACTGATTATCAGTGGGTATCACTTAGTCAGACGATTGACTTTTAGAAGTAGGTATTAACTAAGAATACTTGGTACAAAACATCCTTCCCCAAACCAAAAGCACACACAAGAGTGTGTGCATACAGAATCCAGGGGGAAGTAAGTTTAAGCTTAATGAGCACATTTAGACAGAAAGGAAGTCCTTTTGTTCATAATTCTTTTCCCCTCATAGAACCCTCATGAATTTCCCACTGGGATGATAGAACTTTTGACAGGACTCCTTGTAGACATCTTAAACTGCCTTTCTTTAACGTGGCTAGTTTACTCTGAACTCCCAAAGCAGATGGCAGTTGTTCTCCCTGGAAAATTGCTAGTATGCCAATCTGAAGTCCAAATCCTCCAACTCTCTGAAGTTTACAAGGTCCTCCTCTAGTTAAATTTTGCGGAAGAGGGACAGAAGCTCTGCTGCTCTCTTCTCTTCTCAAACGATTTTCTTTGGTGAACATGGTTAGAACTGCTATTTCTTCTATGCTAGCAGATACTTAAATATTGGGCTCCAAGCTGACTTACTGACCTAGAGAAGACTCACAGGCTGTGACAGGGCATACATTGGTTTAATTTCTTTGATTGGTGGATGGATTCAACAAAGACATCTAGGCCTTGTTCACTTCTAGTTCTTACCTCTAATTGATTGGTTGATTAATTTGCTAGAAGTCTTTGTACCTGATAAAGATCTTAGCAACTTGTCATTACTTTAAGTGGAATGGGGTGATTGATTGACTAAACTGATCCTCACCTGTACACCATTATTATGTGATTCTGATTCCCAGAGAGGTAAAATGACAAGCCAAACATTATATACCTAGTAATTAACAGAGCCCCAAAGGGCAAGCAACAGAAGAGCAACTGATATTATTGTGTCTCCTGACTGCTCCATATGGAAGTGATCTTGCTTTGTTGCTGGTGACTGAGCAGGGAAATGTAAAGACTTAAAGAGAACAGAGATACAAAGATACGGAGAAAGAAAACTATGAATCTAAGCCAGTAAGGATAGACTAGATGTTGTTTTTCATTTGTTTAAGTCAGGTCTGACTCTTCATGACACCATATGGGGTTTTCTTGGCAAAGATACTGGAGTGGTTTGCCATTTCCTTCTCCAGCTAATTTTACAGATGAGGAAACTGAGGCAAACCGGATTAAGTGACTTGCTCTGGGTCACACAGCTAGTAAGTATCTGAAGTCAGATTTGAACTCAAGAAGATGAGTTTTACTGACTTTAGGCCCAGCACCCTATCCACTGCAACACTCAAGAAGAGATAACTAGTCTATAAATTATGTTTGCCACCCAGTGACTGATAAACTGGAAAGTATAAATTACTTAGGAAAGAACTCCCTATTTGATTCTTTTTTAAAAAATTGCTAGGAAAACTGAAAAGCACTTTTCTGGCAGAAATCAGGCTAACAGCAATACCTTACACAATATTCCACAACATATTCTAATGAATATGTGACCTTACTGTTAGAACTAGAAAAATTAGAACTATACTATAAAAAGCTAGAAGAGTTGAATATCGTATACCTCTCACAGCTATGGATAAGAGATGATTAGATAAAAGCAATTGCAAAAGATAAATAAACTGAAAATTTTCTGTACAAACTAAATTAATATACCTAGGATAAGAAGGGAAGTGGTTGAAAAAAAATCTGTTTCACATTTCTCTGATAAGGATTTAATATCCAAGATATAGAGACAATTAACAGATATCCATACATAGATACAGATGTGACCAAAAGCCGTTCCCCAATAGATAAGTGATCCAAAGACATGAACATAGAGTTCTCAAAAGAATCGCAGACTATTAACAACCACATGAAAGAATGTTCCAAGTCCTAATAAAAATAGAAATATAAAATAAAACATTCCTGAGGTTTTACCTCATGCCCTGCAAATTGGCAAAAAATGACCAAAATGACAATAATCAGTGTTGTGGGAAGATAGGCACACTGATGCATCATTGGTGGAGCTGTGTATCAGTACAATTATTTTGAAAAGCATTTTGGAATTATGCAAATAAAGTGACTAAAATGTCCATATCCTTTGACCTAGAGATTTCATTATTAGGCTTATACCCCAAAGAGGCCATTGATAAAAATAAAATTCTCATATACACCAAAATATCTGTAGCAGTACTTTTAACAACAGCAAAGAATTGGAAACAAAGTCGATATCCACTGAGTAAAGAATAGCTAAACAAATTGTGGTACATGAATTAATAAAATATTACTGTGCTATAAGAAAAAATGAATGTGGGGAATACAGAGAAACATGGAAAGATCTACTTGAACTAACACAGTGTTCTAAGGAGAGCCAGGAAAGTAACATACATGATGACAATATAAACAGACAGAACAAGTACACATACACACACACAGACATCAAAAGTGAATATTGCAAAATTATAAAGAACAAGGATGACACAAAAGAGAGCTATGAGAAGATGCTCCTGCCCCATCTCTTTATGTAAGTGGGAAGTCCATAAATGTTCCACATTGCATATATTTTCAGACATTTTCAATATATTAAGTTATGCTGATTTTTTTCCTTTTTCTTTTCTTTTTGTTTTGTCTTTAAAAAATACCATTTGTTATAGGGAAGGCTCTCTGGGAGGGGGAAGGGAGAGATACTGAGGAAAATTATGACGATGTAAAAAAACAAAAGACATTTTAAAATTGATTGTAAAAGATTATATTTACATACATAGTAGAATGTTGGATTACTCTAAGCTCAACATGCATCAGCAATGAGACACGAAAATCAAAACTAAGGAAATCTTAGGCTGCATTTATTAAAAGTTAAAGAGCTCAGGAGAAAGGAGACAAGAGTCCTGCTTTACTCTTCCCTTACATCTGGGTATTGTATTCAGTTCTGGTTGACACATTTTAGTCTAGCACCTGGGGTACCCCACTCCCACATAGATCCTCTCAGTCAGGCTACCTGCAGTTGAGAGAGAGACAGAGAGATTTTATTATGTGCCAAGCTGGGATGAGTGCTGTGGGTTCAAATACAAGTTATTCAAGATAATCTTGGCCTTTACAGACCTAACATCCTATTGAATGAAGGCAACACATAAAAAAAAAGATAGTGTATTAGGTGTATATTGTGTATTCTGGAGGATAGTGTATTCAGAAAGCTGACTAGGAGATCTGGAAGTCTGGAGAATGAATCAAACTGGGAAAAAAATTGGTATAGTGAAGGTACCTCTTGAAATGGTGGTCCTGATAAGGAGCTCACCAATCAGAAAAATGAGGTATCAGAGCAAAGGCAGATGACTGATGAGAAGATGGAGAACTACAGAGAATGGACTCCAGAGTAAAGTAATACTCTATTGGTTAACATCCACTCAAAATCCATAGTTTACCAGTCCTCCACAAATGATTTTATTTTAACTAGTCAGCCACAGTACACAATTCAAAGCAAAAGCATTTAATGAAATAATATAGTATGGAAAAAGTAGCAATAGACCATTTACCCTATAAACCTGAAGCATTCTCTGTCACAAATACATTTATTAGAATGGACATGCCTAGGAGATACATGCAGAAAAGCATATACATAGGAATCATGTGTGGTCATGGTGCTTATGTGGAAGGGTCACCCATGCCCATGATGCTGAAGGACAGCTGATACCGTCGTGTTGTTCCTGCTAGGTCTTCCCTACCTGTTTCATGTAGTATACAGTTACTGTCAAGCGTGCACCACCACACCTAGCTAAAGGTCAAAAGCTTGGCAGAGTGCCCCTAAATTAGCATTGTCTGATTTTTAAAGATATCTTCCTCTGCTGAAGTATCCACACATTTATTCCAAACTTCCATTTGACTTAGAGTTAGAAAATCCTTGTAGCTCTCATTTAATTCTCTTGTGGTGATCCTGTCCTCAAAAGCCATTTCAGAAGGCACAAAGAAACTCCACAGAGCAGTATCTGTCTCTGAATCATCTCAATTTTTTTGAAGGACTGCCGTTTGGGTTTTATCATGCAGATATAGCTAAGTAACAAGAGAAGCTGAGCTAAGGGCATTTATTAGTAGTAGTATTATTATAACAATAGCATTTATATAGTACTTACTATGTGCCAGCATTATGCTAAGCACTCTACAATTATTATCTCATTTTAGTCTCATAACAACTCTGGGCTGTAGATACTATTATTATTCCCATTTTACATATGAGGAACTTAGGCAAACAGAGGTTACGTGACTTGCCCAAGGTCACATAGCTAGTATGTGTCTGGGGCCAGATTTGAATTCAGGTCTTCTTGACTCTGGGTTCGGTGCTCCATCCATTATGCCATCTAGCTGCCCCTAGAGCATTGTCTTTTTTCTGTTGTGCCACATTCCACCCTCTATTATGTGTGTATGTATATATATATATATATTTGGCTAACATGGAGTCTTAGTTCCAGAAATCTTAGCTTTAAATAGCCCTATGTCACCCCTCTCCAAAAAGAAAAAAATTTGTAGTCTTTGAAAAGTATATATATGATATACTATATTATATGTCTGAACATGCAACATAGTGAACTGAAATTTATATAAAACATAGTTAAAATCAAGAAATAGGATGACAGAGGTGGTTAAACACTTTGGAGTCAGACCTGAATTCAAGTCCTGCCTCTGATACGTACTGGCTTTTGTGACCCAGGAGAAGTCACTGAACCTTTCAGTGCCCTAAGCACTATAAGTGCCTATATATAACTCTAAGACTATAAGTTGTAGGCCTGGTATTGATCTGCCTTAGGAGAAGGAATTTCCTCACTTTGTCAGTGAAATCATAGTTCAGCTCCCCCCCCAAAAAAATAGCTAAGCTGGCTGGCTATCTGTAACCAAAATAAAATGTATATTCAGCTGTGCAGTTGAAACACTAAGAATGTGGGTCTCCCTGAAGGTCATATGGTGTGGTTCTAGACCTTGATTCCTACCAAAGCCAATATTTTTTAAGTAGTTTATTCTCAAGGTCTGGATGAATTGAGAGGACTGGCCAATGAGGGCATAGTCCTTAGATAATTCTTAGATTTGCTTTTCCTCGTAGGCTATGCAGAAGATGAAAAAATATCCTATTCTTTGTCTCAGTCCAATATGTAGAGGCTTGGTGAGTCCACTTGCAGCCAGGAGTGACTGTGGAGTTAGGAGCAGTTTTCTCATTAGTTGAAGAGCCAGGAAAATGGGTAATGATTCAGAAGGCACAGAGCTAGGACTGAATTCAAGTACAAAAGGATGTTGAGTAAGTAGAAGTTGCAAGATTTGGTAACTGATTGGCTATGTGAAATAAGAGAGAGTGAAAAATCAGGGATAATGCCAAGGCTATGAACCTGGGATACTAAACAAGAGAGTCTGAAAGAGGGGAGGGTTTGGGGAAAAAAAGATAGTACAGTTTTGGACATGTTAAGTTTAAGTTGTCTCTGGAACATTACATTTGAAGTGTTCAATAGGGAATTGGTGATGAAGGATCAAAGTTCAGGGGAGAGGACTAGATATACAGTGTGTCCCAGAAGTTTTAGGACACGGTTTAAGTTATTAAAGACCAGGATTTCTGTAACATTACATATAGATCAGTAAGCCATTTACATATAGATGATAGCAAAACCCACAAAAGCTAATGAGGTTACCAATAGAAAGTGTGTAAATGGAGGCTAGCCAAGGCTAGAAACTTGGGAACAGAAGGCATGAGATGAATGATGATCCAGGACAGCAGAATAAGAAGAAACAGTCAGATAGGAAGGAGAACTAGGAGAGAGAAATATTACAAAAACCCCGAGAGGAAAGAGTATCTATCTAGGAGGCAAGGATCAACAGTGTCAGATGTAGCACATAGGTTGAGAGGAGAAAAGGTCATCAGATTTGGCAATTAAGAGATTCTTGGTAACTTTGGAGGGAAGATTCCGTTAAGTGATGATGTCAGGGAGCTTGAAAAGGGTTGAGGAGTAAAAGGAGACTGAGTAGTAAAGTGAATGTAGTGAGTTTTTTCATGTATAACCCTAGCCATCTCTGCCTTTGACATCCCTTTCTTCCTGCTTTCAGCCTCTGACTAGGACCTCAGAAAGACCATCTTTGCCCTAGGCTTATAATTGTGATTGGAACAAAAACTCTGCCAGTGGCCACCAGGGGACAGCACTCAACCACCAATAACCACCAGGGCTTGGTTGGAGGAAGGTGAACGGGAGGGAGTGTAAGGGGAGACAGGAATAAGTCTCTGGATGAAACTCCTCCACCTTCCCAGGCTCCACCCCAAGAATCCTAGACCCTTTAGATTGATGACTTCCTTCCCCATTGAGGAAACAAGGATCAAAGGTTCTGTCTGCTCTAGGAGCACCAGAAAATCTTAACTCTATTGGCCCTGGTCCTCCTAAGCCCATTCAGTGCTTTGGAGAAGGTGAACTTCTAGCTCTTCATGTGAGGCAAGAGTGGGTGACCTTCACCTCCCTTCCTCAGGCATCCAGATTCTCAGCCTGCTTTTCCTCCTCTCTCTGTCCCCATTCCCCATCGTCCAAACCCAATCCTACTTCACCGTCTCTCACTGGCTTTCCTAAATCCAGAAGTCCTTATCTGCATAGAGTCCTTATGCCTGGCACAGCAGTAACAAAACCAAGTTCGACCTGGCATAAAGGGCAACATGAGAAAAAGACTGACCAGATCAGATGAAGAGAAAGCGTTCATGTAAGAGACCGACAAAGAAGTCAGAGAAGGAAAAGAGAAAGTGAGGGAGCTGGAACAGGGGTGGGGGAGCAAGAAGAGATGGGTGGAATGAGGGAGGGGAGCCCTATGTGCCCAGACTGGAGAAGGGGGAGAGCAGGCAGGGCCTCTATTGTCCAGGCACAAAGGAGCCATATGCTGGGCAGCATAAGACAATGTGTGTGTGGTGAGGGAGGAGGTGGGGGGAGCTAAGTGGCTGAGAGCAGACCCCCTCCGCACACTCTACCCTGAAACCCCTGGGGCCCTGCCGTCTGCTTTGCCACTGGAAAAAGGAGGGGGCAAGGGAGTGGAGGGATAAGGAAGGAGAGTACCTAATGGCTGGCATTTAGGAACCAGGAGCCTGTGTGTGACCTAGGGAGCGAGAAAGGCCTGAGGTAGAGTCAAAGTGGAAGTGCTCAGAGTGAAGATTTGAGACTAGGGGAGAATGGGGAAGGACAGGACCTGAAAGTTTCTTCTCTTTTGCTGCTTCTGCTTACCTCCCACCTACCTGCCTGCCTAAAAGGCTAGATTGGGAGATGAAGGGGAGACAAGGAACCTATATCCTGCTCCTCCCATTTCCAAGCCCTCTTCTCACCCCAAGCTGCTTCCTTCGACTCCCCATCTCCTCTCTCCCACAACTCTTCCTACCCCCACATCACTCGGCACCTCTTTTCTAACCCTGCATCTCCCCTATTTCCCCACTTCCCCATTTCCACAACCTCCAAACCCCGGCTTCCTCTTTCTCTAGCCTTGGGGTTTCCCATGTCCATAATCCCTGACTTCCTTCTCACCACCACACTTTGTCCCTTGCTTCTTCCCCCTGTTCCTCCTCCTCCTCCTCTCATCCTGCTGAGCAGAGCGGCAGCCGAAGCCAATTGATTATCCAAAGAAATTTGGAGCGAAAGGGAGAACAGCTGCAGCTCAGCCCCCCTTCCCACTGCCCCTGGTCCTGGGGGAGCCCCAAGGGGAGGAGCCCAGTAACCCCTTCAGCACCCCAGCCTGGGGTAAGGGAAAAGAGCAACATGACTGAATAAAGAACTGCATGATTTAGTAGAAAGACCATTGGACTTGGAAGTTCAGGAAGACCTGGGTCTGTGTTGAAGCTCGACTTTTTACTAGCAGTGTGACCTTAAGTAAATTGTTTAATCTCCCCAGGCCTCAGTTTCCTCATCTATGAACTGAGGAATAACAATATCTGTACTGTGAGGGAAAATGCTGCTGTTATTTTAAATGTATGTAAGTAGTTATTACTCCTAAGCTGTCAGAGCATAAAGTAGTGAAAAAAACATTGTACTCAGAGTCAGAAAAAATGGGTTGTCATCTTTTTGTGACCTCAAGTACATCACTTCATTTCTCTGAGCCTATTTACTTATCTGTTCAATGGAGGGTTAGAGTTGGGCTCAGATCAAAATACATTGGTTAATGTTTAACCACCAGCTTTGGGGGGTGGGGTGGGAGCAATGTAAAAATGATATATTTTTAAGTTTAATATGCATTATTCATACTTTCTTAAACCTAGACAATCAACAAGACAACAAATCAGGTCCCGATTTATATGGTTTGCTGACTTTTGAGGTGCAAATGCTCAGACTGAAAATAAAATAATTGGGTAGACTCTGGGTTGGAGATGGCTCCAGCACATCACTGGTTAAGATGATCAATAAGGTCTCTTCTAGCACTAACATTCAATGATTCTCAGTCGTTTTAGTTCATCCTTTGTCTCTGTGACACCCAACCCAAACAACTCAAGTGTTATCTTTTTAAGAATTGATTCTCCATCTATTGCACTTTCTTCTGTCCCAGTACTCCAAACTCTTCCATATCTGGAAGTTCTTCCTTACATCCAATCCAAGGATCTCCTGTTGAGGCTTTCATTCTGTCCTTTGTGAGATAGAGAACAGAACCTTCATGGGATCCCTCACCCCTCAAACATCACTACTACCATCTACTGCTCTCCAACTGGACTTCAGCTTTGTCTTGGACCATAAAAACAAGCAAGCAAGCAAAGAAACCTTAGAATCCAATCCACCATGGATGTTTAGTCAAGTCTCTTACTTTTCAATTGTCAAGGAGTTAGTTCACTATCTCCCAAGGCAGCATTCTCCATTATTACACAGTTCTCATTGGCTCATAGATGTAGAGCTAGATAGAATCTTAGCAGCCATCTAATTCAACCTCTCATTTTACAGATGAGGAAACTGAGGCACAATGAGGTGGAGTGGTTTGCCCAAGGTCAGTGCCTTATTGTAATTTCTACCTGTTGGTCCTAATTCTGCCTGTGAAGTAACTCAGAATAAGAGAAATCTCTATTGCACGTGACAGCCCTTCCAAAAAAACAACAAAAACAAAACTTGAAGACAGTGATTCTCTGGCTCCTAAACCTCTTTTCCTAACTAAAAATTCCTTCAACTCTTCTTAATGGCATTTGGTTTCTAATTGCCTGGACTTCCATATCCCTTCCCAAAAAGTAGGACCCAGAAAGGAATAATATGAATGCTACCATCATGAATCATCCCAGATCTCTCAGCCTGATCCCTATCTTATCCTCAGTCTTTCACTATGATCCTTCTTCTTGGGTTTGGGGAATCTAAAAATGAGCCTAGGACTTTGAAGGTCTACCCCAAGTTAGGAAGAACATAAAGGCCCTATTATCCCATTCCCAGAGAAATGACTGACTATGGGGGTGGCTAACCACTGAGCTACATTCAGTGAGGGCGCCTTTTCTCTCCCACAGCAGGAAAAGGAGCAAAACCCCAGAAGTAAAAGAACAAGTAAACAAGAACAGCACATCACCTCCCTTCACTGAGTACCTTAGCCTCTTTAGGATCAGAAATTTGTGAACAGATTGAGCTTTTGTAAAGTAGCCAGATATATCAGATTTCCCTGAACTTCTCCAATATTGGTCTAAGCTTTCTTCACTTCTCCCAGACTCCCCTACTCCTTGGATTCTCATATGATCATAATGGAGATCCTACCCCATAAGATGTACCCTCTTCACCCACTCCAGAAAGAGAAACTGGTATCTGAGCCTTTCAGACCCAGGTAGGAATGAAGCACAGACATTGTAGAAACTGGAAAGACGTTGCTTTAATTTTCCTTTTTGTGTGAAAATCATAACTGTCATGAAAGGAATCACATAGGATACAGGGCAATGGGACAGGGACTATTTGAGGTGTGGGAGTTTCAAAGTAGAAGACCCAAGCTCATAGCTGATGCTGGATGGGGCTTCGGAAAGAGATATGAAAAGGAGTCCAAAATCCTTAGGAGGAATGCAAGGAGAATTTGAGAAGTTCTTTTTGGAGAGAGGGCAAAGCAGGGAAATTATACATAGAGGATAGTGGAAGGGGTGATGCAGTGAGAAAGAAGTCAAGGTTGGGGAAAGGAAGGAGAAGAGCGCGGTAGAAGAAGAGAGGGAGGGAGAAAGAGAAAGAGAGAGAGAAATGTCCAGCTTGAGCTGCTTTAGACCCTCACTCTAAACCAAAGTGCACAATACGGCAATAAATAGCAACATTTATAAATAAATTAAATAAATAACATAAATAAATAAATATCCTTGCAGTAGTGAAAGTTTGGGGGAAGGGCAAGAAGGAAAGGCAGTGGTAGAGGAACGGAAGAGAGGGGGCAGCATTGTCACCTCTGTACTAACCAACGGTCCCTTTAGCTCATGCCCTGTTCACACAATGTATTTGTACACACATGTTGATGACCAGGGCAGAATTCAGCCTTCATCCTTCTGCAGAGCTGCAGGGGACTCTCTTCCTTACCAGCACTTCTGGGCCCAGAGACCCTATCAGGAAGGAAATACTAGACAGGCAGTTTCTTTTTGGTGGGGAACAGGGGCAGAAGAAGGGAAAGAATGCTACATCCAAAGTCATAGAACCTGCAGAGACCCAAAAGGAATGAAATTCACTCACATACATACACACCCCATAGGGGTGATGGGACATTTGCAGGTAGCTATCTGAAATCTGCCCATTGGCTAACTATCCTCTGGATATATTAGATCTGCTTTGGATAGACCCTAGATTACTCTGACCTTTGATCTGACCAGATCTGACCAGATAATAATGGAGAAGAAGGAGACAGAAGGATAGAAAGAGCCAAATAACTCAGAAAAGCAAAGCATACAACTAGGAGGAGATAAACAAAAAGAATCAGCTAGGTAACAAAAATGACAGTTTCTTATCTCAGGGGATCTCCAGGGAATGTACCCTATTTACCCTGACTCCAGTCATCTTTACTTTCCTAGTCCAACTTATTCGCTCCAGCTCTAGGCAGGATTTGATGAAAAGGGATAGTGGATGTGGAGTGGTGGATGTGTAGGTGAGCCAGGGGTCAGAATTGAAGTTAGAGATCTCTTAACAATAACAATCCAGACTTGTGTAGGAACTATAGCAGCTTGACCAAAAGCTAGGTAGAAACAAAGTATAGGTTTGAACAGCCTAAAAAATAGGGTAAAAGCTACACATTGACTGACTCAGAAAACATTTCTGACCAGCTCAACCCTTCTCTCTCTGTCTCTCTGTCTCTCTGTCTCTCCGTCTGTCTGTCTGTCTGTCTGTCTCTCTCTCTCTCTCTCTCTCTCTCTCTCTGTCTCTCTGTCTCTGTCTCTGTCTCTGTCTCTCTCTCACACACACACACACACACACACACACACACACACACACACACACACTCATACACAACCCACTCCCACCACAGTTAACCTGTAAAAATAGCCTCTCTACCCCTGTTCTGAGCTAAGTTGTTGTTTTCCCTGGACAAGTGGCCATTTCTGAGTCTGGGATGGTCAAGGGGGGGAAGGGAGCAATGCAGGGGTGCTGCAGGGACTCAGCAGCCCAGATCATAGGATACAACATTAAGAGAGAGAAAGGGAGCTGGGCAGCAAGGTATTCTCTACTGGGAGAGAAAGGGACCTCATGGGTAGGGTTCTCCCAAACAAGGGACCAAAAAGTTCAGACATCCAGGACATGGTTCAGGTAGGAAATATAGCAGATGGCCAGGCGTAAGATTTCAATCTTGGAGAGCTTCTTGTCAGGGGGTAAGGTGGGCAGCAGCTTTCGAAGCTCGGCAAAAGCTAAGTTGAAGGCCTCCACTCGGATCCGTTCCCTAGTCGCATGAGCAGTGCGATACTTGGCTGTGGCCCGCCGCCTCCGCCGCCGTTCCTCTCGGCTCAGATGCTGCAGGTCCTTCCGACCAGACTCCCCCATCTCAGGACCCCTGGCCTGGCCTCCCCCAGGACCTCCAGGTCCTGTCCTGTCCGAACCCACCCCTCCCCCACAGTCACTGAAACCTGACTCTGTCTCTGAATGGGTAGGAGGCAGGTCCAGCTCCATGGGGTCTGAGTTAAGCATCATGATGCAGGGGGCCCCCACCCCAGAGGAGCTTTCCAGCTGGATGGTGGTTGGAGGGGGAGGAGCTCAAGAAGGGGCCTGGAATGTTAGGTTCTTGGAGCTCTGTTGTGACCACAGGCACCTCAGAGTTCCATGGCCCAGCACCACCAAGATCCTGGAAGAAAAAAAGGGAAAAAGTACTGAATGGTGCAGGTGGAGAGAGAGAAAATTGATCCTGAAAGGGTTTAGATAATAAATACTAGTGAATATTTCTATAGTACTTTTAGGTTTGATTCCGACAACAACCCTGTGAGGTAGATGATTTTTTGATAATGATGATAATGATGATGATAAATAAAAAACTAGCATTTATATAGCCTTACTATGTACCAGGCACTGTGTTGTGCTTTACAATTTTATTATTATCTTACAAAATTAATACCACCATTTTATAGATGAAGAAACAGGCTGAGGTGTTAAGTAATTTTCCCAGGGTCACACAGTTCATGTCTAAGGCAGAATCTTAACTCCGTTTTTTCTAACCCTCAGTCCAGCCTACCCTGCATAGCTACCTCAATGTGTACGTGTGTGTGTGTAAGAGAGAGAAAGAGAGAGAGAGAGAGAGAGAGAGAGAGAGAGAGAGAGAGAGAGAACAACAGGAAGACCTGGGGAACAGAAATCAGAAATTGAAAAAGAAATTGATCATCAAGGAGTGAAAAAATAAGGAAGTAAAATACTGCCAGAGACTGAGAAGGAAAGCAGAGAACACGTAAGAGCAGCAAGGTAGAGAAAGATAGGCCCTGAAGAAGGAAAAGAAGGATTGTAGAGAGTTGGGGAAAGAATACATATGATTCTATACCCCCTCTCAAAGTAATACAGGGTTTGGGGAAAAGTTTACTACAATGGGCTAGGTGCCACTTCCCTAGACCCCATACATTATTTCTGTGGCTTGTAAAGGTGAAGACAGGTAAGGTTGAGGAAAGGTGAATGAATGAGCATGATTGAGGTTTTTTTGTTTGTTTTGTGGAATGAAGTAGACCTATTGAGAGACTGCAAACGTACTGAGGCTGAGCACCCCTACAAAAAGTCTCTGCAAAGTCCCTTCCAGACCATTGGGACACCACCCCCACCCTGAGACGGACAGACACGCGCACACGCGCACACACACACACACACACACACACACACACACACACCCCAATCCAATCTCATTGCTGCACAGCTCCACTTCTCCAGAAATCCTTATTTCTCTCTAGGAAAGTCATCCACACCCTTTTCTAGAACCAATTTTTCCCCATACTACACCCTCCTCCAGGTTTTTCAATTCAGCTGGTGCTGAGGGTGATTCCCCAAGGTCAAGTGCATGATAGAAAGTTCCATATTTAGCCCTAGGTGAGTCCAGTCTTGGGGTAGGGAAGGAGGGAGGGAGAGAGGCTTAATAAATAAAGTTAGAGCCTTCCCTAAATTCCTCCAATTGTTAAAGTCTCCCCAAGAACCAAAATTCTCTCCTTGTCAATTCCCTCTCTGCACCCTGCTCCTTCCCAGAAAAATACTTCTACTTACCCCTAAAGACTAGAAACCTAGTACAATTTGGGTGGGTAGGGCAGGAGGGAATTCAAACTCCAAAACCAAAACACTTTACAGTAGCCAGAGAAGGAACAGGGTCAAGGGGAAAATAGACATACAGACTCCCCTATAATCAGCACCACCCCTCACCAGACACTGCTGTTCACTCCCATCTCTGATAACCATGAGTTGATAAACAACCTTACAGGGATCAGGGTCT
Organism: Notamacropus eugenii; assembly: GCF_028372415.1. Classification (NCBI taxonomy): domain Eukaryota; kingdom Metazoa; phylum Chordata; class Mammalia; order Diprotodontia; family Macropodidae; genus Notamacropus; species Notamacropus eugenii. The sequence goes on along the minus strand of NC_092873.1, from coordinate 385,388,120 downwards.
CCCAGTCCAGCCTCATCTCTGTCACCTCTCCCTGAAGCCAGGACAGGTTAGAGCAGGAATATCTAGGGTTACTCCATCTTTTCTACTTCCTCTCAGACCCAATGAAAATGTCCTACTAGTCATCCTTCACCTGCTCTTCTCTGGGTGAGGGGACGAAGAGGTGTGAGTGTGCTGTCTCTGGGCAGAAGGAATCACAGGCAGAGATCTCTGAGTATTAGACTGACCCATGTTAACACAGATATCTTCCCCATCCCGCTCCATCCCAACTCATTTCCCCTTTCCATCATGTCCCTATCTTGGCCATTGCCTCCACTCGCACCCATGCCATTCCCAAATGCTTCCTTCTCCTTTTCTAATTCTGTTTCCCTATGTGTTCCATGCCTGTCAATCTTATTTCTGTTCAGTCCAAGTAGTCCTTCTCCAAAGCCAGCTCTAGGTTGGGTCTTGGAAACAGCAGTTCCCAAGCAAGTGCTCACCTCTAATTCAGCTCTTGCTTTTTTAGCTCCAAGCACTGAGCACTGAGGAAGAGTAATGGTGAATGAGAGGACTGCAGCCCCTACTCCACTGATCTCAACTCCCAAGCTACCCAGGGAACAAGGACAAAGACAGAAGGATGGAGAAACACATATAGATGAAAAACAAGAGTTGCGTCTTCTCAAAGTAGAGATACAGAGACACACCAAGAGAACTGAGACAGAGTGGGAGTAATATTCCCTCCACCCCCAACACACTGTCCCCTTTACCTACACAGGACCCGCCGGAAGGGATAGTGCTGGCCAGCCAGGCAGGGGCCCCCTGAGGGGCAGCGCTGACCTGGCCCCTGGCTCCTCTGGCAGAACCGTGCTCATCCGTCTGTGCTCAGTAAAGTTTGCATCCAGCTCCTAGGGAGCTTGGGGATGATGTGGGAGTGCCCCGTGGGGACCAAGACAGGCAAGAGTGGCATACACATCGGGGGGAGGGGGACAAAAGTACGGGGAAAGGAGCTCAGCCCAATCTAGCAACCACACACCAGCTCACACACCCACTCCTATACACACACATGCACTCGTACACACACATATACATACACACCTGGGCTGCCCGCCCTATGTATATATATGGTGATGCACAGAACACCCCTAGCCTCTCATTGGCCAGCTCAGAACCCAGATTATCAATATTAACTAGCTAGACTGGGCTATCATTGGTGGAGAGTCCACTGAGCCCCCCGGGAACTGAAGGAGGGGGCTGGCCCTGAGGGGGGTGAGGCGGGAGTGGGGAGCGGGGGACATCTGTTCTCCATGCATATTTCATAAGGAAGAAATGGAGAGATAGGAAAAGGGTGAGATGGGCGGAGGGGGCCTGGGGGGGGAGAGGGCGGGGATGCAGTGAGGGCTAAGGAAAGAGCCAGGGGCAGGATCGCAGATGAACCTCTCAGTTTCCTACACTAGAGGTGAGAGAGGACAGAAATACTCCAGGAACTACGGTGCAGGGACTCAATCAGGGTCCAACTCTGAGTTCAGGATATTGACTTGGCAACATTGTCTATGGGTACTCTTTTGACTTTGGGCATTCTTCTTCGGGTATTGCTCCCGCTCTCCCCCTCTGAATGACAGAGGTGCCCCAATGGTACAGTTGGGGTACAGATCCTTGAGCATGGTGGACTTGATCCATAATAGACTCTGGAAGGGGACTCAGGAGTTCTGACTCTATTCTTTTCTCTCCCCTTCCCCAGAACCTTGGCCCCTTGCCAATCCTTGACCAGCATTTAGCCCACTCTTCTCCCTCTGCATTGCAACTCCATCTCACTAGCCCTTACCTCCACCAGCAAGGAAGGGGTAGGAGCAGAAGCCCACTTACCCAGCCCAGAGAATTCAACCTCTCCCATTAGGGATTTAGGGGGCCACTATAAGAGGTATGAGGATTGGAGGGACAAAGGCTGGGGGACACACTCTGCAAGAGGTGCAGGTTCAGGGAGAACTCTGAGCTGGAGGGATAGGGGCAACACTGGGAGAAAAGGGCAGAGCAGCTAATGTTTTGGTACATTGGAGTAACATGAAAACGAGGTAAAATCACATGCAAATACATATCCATTATGTCCAAGTGAATGAGAAGCTTCGGTCCCACGCTTAGTCCTGGAATAGTCATGGGGCATCCCCGCAGAGCTTAAGATAGAGAGAATCCCGGGATCAGAGTTGCAGGACTGGTTTTTTCCCCACCTGCTCAGCTTTCACATGTCTTTCTTCATGAACATTTCCTAAACATTCATAGCAAACCAAGGGTAGGGAGGATATCAAAGACCTTGACCCTCCTTACTTCTTTCTCATGCCTTACCCATTAACCAACCATAATTTACTTGCATACAGTGTGGCTGGTCCTCGGACAGAGGCCCCCTAATAACATTCAACAGGTTACAGGGGGTTGGAGAGAGAGGGGAGTGGGGAGCAGACTGGGGTATATGTGGAACAGTACAGCCTAGACCAGTCTAGAAGCATAGGTTCTTGGGAAACCTGATGTGTTAGGATGGGATGTTGGGTGGTGTCTGGTTGGGAGAGGTAGACAGACAGAGGGCCTCAATTTCCCCACTGGATTACTTGGGAAAGGTGTGGAAGGACACAATGAAAGGGGCCAACATCCAGCTCCTGATCCCCTTCTTTTTAAACTAAACTCAAGGGCTGGCTCCCCATTCTCTAATCAGCCTTCCTGAATTCTCTCCAGACTGAGAGAGTAGATGTAGACTATATAAGAGCAGTTTACTAGAGGTGTTCCCTGGTCTTTCTTCCACAGACTTCCTCTCCACCCCCAGTTGGGTAGTGCCAGCTCCACCTGGGCAGGCCCAGACAGGTGCCCAGGCCCCAGCAGATGGGCTGAGCTGGAGGGGAGAAGAGGCTCAGAGAGGGGGGAGAAGAGGGAGGGGGGCAGGGGATCAGGTGGCAGCTCAGTTCTTGCATCATCATTGCCATGGTGCTGATTAAAAACCAATCTCTACCTAATGAGCCCCCAGCAATAGCAGCGCTCCACCCCCCACCCCCCCAACCCAACATGCTCCCAAGATACAAGAAGACACAGAGACTTGAGAGACATACAGAGGAAGTCTCAGAGAGACAGAGGTCTGGAGTGAGATACAGAAAAGTGGAAAGATGGGGAGACAGATGCAGGAGAAACAAGGGAACTGGAGAAGCAGTGACATGGACAAGAAATGGGACCCAGAGTGTAAGGGAGACATGCATCTGAGTGAGGCACAGAAGGGGAAGTGAGGCATGAGACACATAGAGATGGGGAGATTAAGAGTTATGACTAGACATGATTCTGGGGGAGAGGAGACATATTGGAGAGAATCACAAAGATATCTAAGGAAAGTCATGACTATCAACAAAATGGAGAAACGAAGAGCTACAAGAGGATGAGACACCAGGGGAAATACAGGAGAGATCTTTACACCACAAGAAATGGAAAAAAAGAATAGAAAGAGTTCATATCACAACTGGAAAAGGACCTTAGAGGTCATTTGTTCCAACTCTTTTTTTTTTTTTAATGGAGAAACCCTGATTCAGAGAGGCTAGATGACCTGCCCAACACCACATAGGTAATAAGTATTGGAGGTAGAATTCAAAACCATACCCTCTGATTTCATTTCTAGTTCTCTTTAGAAGGTCAAGAGGAGTAAATCCTAGTCTTTTCGTGACCCTGGGAATATTACTTCTCTGGACCTCAGTTTCTCCATCAGTAAAGTCTTATGATCTTATGAAGGGAATGGGATATGGTGGAAGGAGAATTGGGTAGAGATAGAGGGCCTGTGTTTAAATATTGGCTCTAATACTCTACCTTATGAACTGACCCTTGGCCAGTCCTCTTCTTTGGGCCTTAGTTTATTCATCTTTAAAATGAAGGACCTGGATTAAATGAGCTCCAAAGCTCCTTTCAGGTCTATCATTCTATAAATCCAGATCAAATTGTGCCCAAACAGGCCTGGAAGAAGAAGGCAGCTGAGGGCATACATGTGAGACCTGGGGTCTCTGTTGCTTTTCAGGTGTTTCCTTGACTGTGGACAAGGACCCTGAGGACCCACCCAACACTGGGTGATTCAATTCCCATCAGTTTCATTTGTAAATGTACTCCTGTTGCCTCACATACTCCGCCTCCCCACCCCACTACCATCTCAGGGACACCAGGCTGTAATAACAATCACCCTGGACAGCTAAGATTCTGGAGCTGAGTCAAAATTCTGGGTTCCTAAACCTATCTGGAAGTCTTAGGGAGGGGGAGTAGAGGGAGGTAGAGTTCAGGGCCCTAGCTAAATATGAGGTCAACATTCAATCTCTGCCACCCTCCACCCCCATTCCTTATAGGAGAGAACTCAGAGATAGTTGGTAGGACAGTCCAGGAGCTATAGGGTAGTCATAGAGGTGTAAGATGTAGAGTAGGGGCTGGGATCCAGGAGGGGAAATTATTATTGATATTATAGTTATAGATTATTATCATTGCTACTTCTCATTTGCATTTGTATACATCTTCCATTTTCCAATGTACTTTCACACTCATTACCTCATTTTAACCTCACGACAAACCTAGAAAGAGGGATAAAGAGGAAGAGAAGTTATTGGGGGCAGAGGTCAGGGGGGAAGGGGGCCAGGGAGGGTAGGGTGGAACAGGAGCCCAGGCCTCTGGGCTGGGTGGGGGAGGGGGTGGCCTGAAGAAGCTGGGAAGCATTGGGTTTGGCAGGAGAGGGTGTGACATATGTGGGGAGCCCTGGGGACCCAGCCGGGCCTGCGGCTGGCAGGGAAAGCAGACAGAGTTAACCCTTGATATTCCACACTGCCTGACCCTACCCAGGAGCTGGCTAGCTAGACTGTTATTTTACAAAACAGGGAAGGAGGGAGGCGAAGGGGTCTGAGCATCAGGGTAGAAGGCAAGTGGAGTCTGGGGCAGTTGTGTCTCTGGAAGCTGACAGCAGGTCTGGGCTCCCTTTCCATCTCTGTCTCTGTCTCTGTTCATCTCTGTTTCTCTGTTTTGGCCCATCTCCCTGTCTTTCTCTCTCCCTGCTTCTCCTCATTCTTCTCTCTCACTCTCTTTCTGCATGTCTCTACCTCCGTGTGTCTCTGAGAGGTGACAGCGGGTCTCCACTCATACTAACCACACAATCTGTCACTCCCTCTGTCGCCAGCCGGGCCAGGAGTCTCCTCCCCACTCCCCCCAGTCCTTTTCATTGCTCAGCCCCCAAGCCCTCCCTAACCCATGGCCCTGCCTCCCCACTACCACCACCACCTTGCTGCCTTTGTCTCTCCAGGCAATACTCCCCCACACACTCACCTCCCTCCCCCTAACTCGGAGCCCAGTTCCAATCTCATTATGGACTCCATCCTCCCCCCACTCCTACCCCACCCCCATCTTCTTCCCTCCCCCATCCATCTGTCTTCCCCACAGTCCCCGTCTTTGTGTCCATCCATCTGTCACCAGCAGCTCTGTGCCTGCTCCCCTCATGGCCACGCCTGGCCCCTCTCCCCTCCAGGCCCTTCTCTTCAAGCACTTACAGTCTTCTCCATCTCCACCCTGCTCTTCAGTTTCTCACTTTAATTTTCTCCTTTCTTATTCAATTTGACCCCTCTCAGTTCCTCCCTCAGTTTCCCTCATCTATTTTTCCTCTCTTCCTCAGTTTCTCCCTCTTAGCAGTTTCCTCTTACCCTACAAGCCTCACAATTACAACCACTTGCTGCATTCCAAGCCTAAGATATTCTGGGGACAATGGATTGCAAGAGAGAAAGAAGAAAAAAGTGGAGGAGGGGTGAGCAAAGGTTGGCAGAGTTGACCAAGTGAGTGAATGAGGACAGGGACAGGGTGAAGTTAGGGGGCAAACTGAAGGGCCCTTGAGTCTCCACCCTTAGTCCCTGAGCTCCTGTTTACCTTCCAACCTGAGCCAGGGGCTAAGTAACATTCACTTACAGTTGCATCATCTCAATGAAACTGTTTCTCTGAGAGCCTCTTGTGGGTCTTCCTCAAACCAGTGTCCTCTAGTCCTGGTTCTTGCTGGGTTAGAGTTCACAAGATGGGTATGGGAGTTCTGCCACTACTCAGCTTGGGAGTTAAGGAAGCAGGTTCTGATCCTGGAGCTAAGCAGGGATTCATTTAGGGCTAGGATTGGGCAGGGATGAGGGACCCAAGCACAAGATGTATGACTGGTACCACCATATCACTTCAGACCTTGGCTGGAAAGGAGAGGCAATAGGTGGCTGCCCAAGACCTTTCCACCTTTGAGATCCCACCTCCCATGACCAATCACTACAAAATTACTTACCCCAATTTCTTATACCTATTGTGCTTTCCTTCTCCCTTTTTCCCCATTTGATGCTGGGTCAGAGAACAATGGCAGCCCTACCAGAAATCTAAGCCCCAACTCAGTTTTGCCACATGAGACACTCTGTTTGAAGCACAAGGAACAAGGGTGTCAGCCATGCACAAAGAGGAGGTATGTTTGCTGAACCCAATTCAGTGAACTTTCTCTGTTGCTTCCTCTGAAGCAGCCAAAAAGTACTAGAACTGGAGTTAGGAGTTCTGGGTTCTAATCCCACAGTGGACACTTGACCAGCTGTGCAACAATGAGGAATTTACAACTTTTCAGGGCCTTAGTTTCCATATGTGTAAAACAAAAACAGTAATGCTGACAATTATCCATCTCACCAGGCTGTTGTAAAGAAAGTACTTTGTAAAACTTATAGAAATGTGAGTTATGATTGGGAAGCTTTCCCTGACTGCATTAGTGGGGACAGAACAAAGTGATCCATCTGACACTTAGCACATCCTAAATATGAGGTGCAACTCTAACACGTGGAAAGAGCATTGCGAATCTGGATCCTCAAAGTCACAGGTTTTAATTCTGATTTTTACTTCATCTCTCTAGGCCTCAATTCCCTCATCTGTAAAATAACAAGGCTGGATTATCTCTAAGAGTACTTTCAATTCCAATGAATCTAAAACACCAGGTCAATGGAGCCATGGAGTACGGGAGAAAGACAGTTTGGGGAGCTACTGAAATAATGCTTCTCCAACTGAAAATAGCTTTGGGGACAGGGTCGCTGGACTTCTTTTTCAGGCTTAAAAATTCAGATTACCCACACGAGCAACAGATATGAAAAGTTAGGAGCTAGATGGATAAATTGGAGTGAGAGAAAGAGGGACTGAGTGGATGGACCCAAATTTGTTCAGGGGTTTCAAGTTGGTAATGGAATTACCAAGTCTATTTCTTTGGTGGAGAAAGGAGTTGCCCTCAGTAGGTCAGGAAAGGTAAAACCCAGAAAGGGAATGGCAACAGGAGGGAGGAAGATTAGACATTAGAAGACACTGGTATTAGCAAGCTCTGGAATAGAGGATTGAGGGAGACTGAGTGATTTCCCTTCCTGGGAAATATCTGCCCACCTCTTTCCTAATCTGTCCCCACTTTGTCCAAGGAGCAGGACAAGATGACGACTGTGGTTCCTACAAGTCAGGGCTTTTTTTGGAGGGAGAGGGGATGGTATGAGGACTAAGACCAAGATGAACATAATTTACTTTTCTCTTTTGATCTGAGATATGACTGGGAAAAAGATCTGGAAAGGTCAAAAGTGGGGAGGGGGAGTTTTAAAGGATCATTTTAGTGTCCATGCCCTCTCCCACCAAGGTATGAAACTTGCCCTCTCTGTTGAGGGCCCAACCCCCTTACTTGGCACCCAACTGCTCCCCTGCTCCCTGAGGCTGCCAGCAGGATGAGGGAGCTTATTGCTCCATCCACTGGGAGACCTGTTGGCCAAGGGAGGCGCAGCCCTGGCCCAGATGATGGAGGCAGCTGTGTGCATCTCCCGCCAGCACACAGCTTTCTCAGCAAAAAGCTGGGGAGGGGGTGGGGAGAAGCAGCAGGATACCCAATATTTTCCAGCCCTGAAAATATGCTCCCCCACCCTCTCCCACCCAAGGGACATGAGATAGTGGTGATGAGTTTTCTCATCAGAGAGCACAAATAGTTTTGGGCATGGCTAGTATTTCTTAGGTTTGTGGTGAGTATATAATACCCCTCTCTTACTCCGTGACCTTTAGCTTCCTATCAGCGATGCCCACTTGACCAGTGATGTGGGAGTAGTTAATGACAAGTTTTCTGATCTCTCCTTCCCTTCCTTCCTGTTGTTGCTCAGTTGTGTCTGACTCTTCGTGACCCTGTGGACCATAGTATGCCAATGCTATTCATGGGGTTTTCTTGGCAAAGATATTATATATAATAGTTTACTACTTCCTCCTCCAGTGGATTAAGCTTAAACAGGATTAAGTGACATGCCCAGGATCACCCACCTAGTAAGTATCTGAGGCCAGACTTGAAACCAGGGAGATGAGTCTTCGGAACTTCAGGCCCAGTGCTCTGCGCACAACAGCACCAACTAGCTTCCTCCCTGACCCAACCTCAGTCCAACGCCAACCTCTAGAATCTTGCCCTTCCATTAATCCAAACAACCACGTGGCTGGAAATGAGGTGGCATAATGAAGAAGGGGTTTCATGAACATCCAAGGCAATGGGTCATAATTTCCTCCCTCTTCCCAAAGTTCCATCCTTTCCATCTGCTCTTTGTTCAAAAGCCTATTCCTAGAGACTCTTCAGGGACTCAGAGAACAGGAGACAGTGGGGTCTCCTCAGGAAAGTCTCAGGCTCCTTAAATTATTACCTCAACATCACTGAAGAAGGGGTGGAAGAACGAGGTACAGGCTACGTGAGATAATGTTTTAATGAAATTGACTATTTATATATGTACAAAACCAACAACAAAAGATATTACAATTTAAGAAAAAAATACAATTGACCATCACTGGTCAAAGAGGGAACCCCGACCCTGTGGCGCTCCAACCCCAGATTTGCCATCTAGGGACTGGGAAGTACATTGGGAAAGAGGCATCAAGATCAGCCCACAAAGATTTCCTTCCATCCTAGCAGAGGAGAACCACATAATTCAATGCAAGAATTACCCCTCTTCACCCCACCCCACCCCCTTTTATTCCTGGTAGGGGAGTGGTGGGTAAGGGAGAGCAGTGAGTACAGGAAAGGAAGGGAAGGCAGGGAGCAAAAAAGGAAAGTTATAGGAGACAGTAAGCTCCTTTTGTAATTCCAGGATGGGGGTGGGGAGGAAAGGAGAAGAAAGAAAAGGGAGGTAATATTTGTCTGCTTGTCTGTCTCTTGTGTAGGACAGTTCCGCTCCTGCCCATCAGACTCAGTCTGACCTGGGCCAGGGAAGTTTCCAGTGTCGACCTAGTGGTTTGTGTCCTGGAAGAAGACTAGCCGTCCAGGAAAGGATCTGGGCAACTGGCAGGGAAGGACTTGTCTCCCATTCTTAGTAAGACACAGCTCCCGGCTCTCGAGGGGTGGTGAACAGGATATCAGCTTTGGCATTGATGAAGTAGGTTACGATGAGAGAAACAAAGAGGATGCTGAGGCCCACAATCAGGGTGACAAACTATATGGGGGGGAGGTCAAGGAGACAGAAGAAACAATCAGAATTAAGTGCAGCATGAGGAAATATGCTCTGGGTTGGGAACTAGGACACTGGAGGCTTGGTCTTCATGCAAAATCTCAAAACACTCTGTGACCAACAATCTGTGACCTCCTCAGTCTGGAATTTATAAAACAGGATTGATTCACTCTTGTATTGCACTCTAGTCTCAACTAGATTATCAACTAATGAAGCAGATACATGGTCTATAACACTTTGCAAATATTAAATTTAACTGACAGATCTCAAGGACCAGAAAGGAGACATCACAGGATCACAGACTCATAATCAGAAGGAAGCTTAGTTTAGAGCAAGGATTATTAACCTGGGGTCTGTGAATTTACTTTTTTGAAATACTTTAATAACTGTATTTCAATACAATTAGTTTTCTTTGTAATCCTATGTATTTTATACATTTAAAAACATTATTCTGGGTTTCACCAGACGGCCAAAGGGGACCACAACACAAAAAAGGTTATGAACTCCTGGCTTAGAGACATCCTAGTCCAATTCCCTCATTTCCATAGGAGAGAACTGGGGCCCAGAGACATACAGTGATCTGTCCAAGGTCACACTAATAAGTGATAAGTCAGAGACTTAAGACCCAGTCCTTTGGTTCCAGGCTCAGTGCTCTTTCCACATCACAATTCACTTTCGATCTTTTGGGACAAAGATGTCTCAGGCTCCAAGGTTCACCAGCATTATCACCAGAGAATCTCACAATGGAGGCAAACTGGTGTATGGATGAGAATAAAATTTCATCTGGGAATAACAATGAAAATTCTTTCCCAACTGGATAAGGTGGCCATGGATAGAGACACAAGGGGAGCTGTTAGGAAGAAGAAACAGTGACCCTAACTACTGTTAAGGGGGGAAGTGATACCTTCTGCTCCACAATGGTACCCTGAATCCCAAAAGGCCACTGAGAACTCATCTTTCTCCTCATGCCTGCCCTGACCCTTTTGCATTCCTGAACCCCCAGCCCAAGTCCTTAGGTTCTCACCTCAAGTTCCTTGCTAGCTACAAGAAAAATGCGGGCACGGATGTCTTTCCAGCGGCTTTCTGTCCAGGTGGAATATTCAGAGGATTCCCACTGCTGTAGCTCAAAGGCAGGAGACACAGCCTTGGCCAGTCGTGCTGTGGAGCGCACACACTGGGGGAGTCTACCTGTCCCACTGGGGTCCTCAGGGCCTTGTACCCATGCATACTCATACAGCTACACACAGAAAAAGATTCTAAACATGAATCTGCCATGCCCTTTGACCCTCACACCAAACTTTCCCCTCCAAATGGCAAATACCCTAGATATCCCCATGCCACTGCCCACCCCCCCAAAGCCACCACTCCAATTCAATTTGGAAGTTGTTCAATGCCTATATTGTTCCCTCTGACAACCCAATTCAACCCCCTTGGTCCTATACTGGAAGTAGAGGTCCATCCCTGACAAGAGAAAGGCCTTCATAGCATCCCCCTCCCCCCATTTCCACTCACATCCTTGTTTGCATCTTGGGCCTTCTTTGGGTCTTGGCACTGCTCCCGGGTAAGATTGACCACAGTGCCAGTCAAGTTTGCCAGCACATACTGCACCACATAGGTGGTGTTGATGGGGCTGGAAACAGCAATGTAATGCTGGAGGGGCCCATCTCCTGATTGGTAGGAAAAACAAGGAAGCAGAAGGTTTAGATGGGATATAAGGAAGAGGTAAGAAGGAAGACAGGCCAGAAAAAATTCAAATGAACAGACAGGAGAAAAGGTTGGGGAAGAGCAAAGAAGGAAAACAACAACAGTAGAAAGGAAGGGAAAATGGAGTCAAGACGAAAGCAATTAATATAACCCCACCTCCCTATCTCTGCTTTCTTGACTCGAAAATCTCATCCTTGCCTCCATTACTTACCCAGGAAGACCTTCAGGTCCTGCCTGATAACTGATTGGAACCATGAGTTGTTGGCTTTAATCAGGAACCCATAGAGCAAGCGAGAGACCTGGGATTAAGGAAGAGAGAAGGTCCAATCAGTTAAATTCCAGAGATGAGTGTGGGCAAGGGAGGGAGAAATCAGAAAACCTATCACTGAGTCCACAGAAATGAGGACAGGAAGAAGCCTAGTCGGATGGATTCTAGAACTAAGAAGGCTGTATCTGGTTGGCACATAAGAAATGGGAGTGAGATCTTTATAGATGCTCCCTAAGGAAATGTGTCATGAGTCCTCACTGGCAGAAGCCAGACCATCTGAATCCTGAGACTCTGGGGGGACATACAGGGAATGGTGAGGGACAGGGGGCAGCCTGCTGTGTAAACACACAGAGACAGAAGGGAGGGGTGGGAGAGCCCTGGGACCTTGCCAGGACTAGAGCCCCATCTGCTCTTACCGTTATTGGATCAGCCTCAACAGCGGTGTGGTTAGTTCCCCCTGCTAGCTGGTATAGTGCACGTCCTAGCACTGTGGCCACAGATGCCAAGGACTGGGGGAGGTTGAAAGGAGAAATAGTGTGACCCATCTCAGGCAAAACTTACCTTTTCTCTCTTTCCTTCCCTACCCATACCCCAAGCACTGAAATCTTAGCCTAACTTCAATCCAACCCTCTTTATTCTCTCCCTACTATGACCAACATCCTTATTCCAGCAGTGGTACTCTTCCTCCCCTTATCTACAGACATACCAAGTTCTTACTGTTCCCGACAATGTTACCTGATATCCCCATTTGCCCTCCATATATGCTTCCTAGAGCTGAGTTACCTTGGCTGTGTCAGTCACAAAGTCCATGGCTTCATCAGGAGTCAGGGCTGCAGGATACTTCAGACCAATGTTTTCTGCAGTATCATAGATACTCTGGTAATACCTGTTAGGAAGGGGCAATCTGAGTTTGGGTGGCCTTTGGACAAAGTCAAGCCCATGTCCCTCAAGTCTTCCTTAACTCCAGGGCTCAATATTTCACTTTTCATTCCCCTGGGGGGAGATATATTGATAAACAAAGATAGTCTGCTGAACAGAGGGAGAAGAGATACTAAGCTAGTAGCATAGCAAAAGGAGTTTTAGTGAAACAGGAAGGATTTCCTGACAGTGACAGCTGGAAGATTTGGGGATGGGAAAACAAAGGCAGAGTTTGGAAGCCGGACAAGACCCTGCCAACCTGAGGAATCTAGAATTATTACAAAGCTACAGAAACATGCAGTTATAATCATTGAACTCCTAGTTTGTGTGGGGCCTCTAGCCCTCACCATTAGTAAAAACCCTAGTCTACCCATAGAATTAAATTTGCTTGATAAACACGCTCAAAATATGTGTCAATCCACAGATAAGTTCCCAATCCGTAGACTGAACAGGGGTCATGGAAGTGATGACGGAAATTCACTCTTCACCAACCCTGAGTAAGTGGACAAAAGACTCCTGGCTAGGCTGGGCTCTCCATCTTAGAGGGCTCTGGGCCCAACTTACTTCCCTTTGCCTCAAGACTCAATGTGACCTGTTGTAGGAAGGGAGTTTGGGGAAAGATTCAAAGTTTAGAGAAAAAGTCAATCTCCACAGGCTTTCTGCCTAGCAAGCGGTAGTTCCATCTGCAGCCAAGTGTGGCTGCAGATCGCAGGCTGTCATTATTGTTATCATCATCATTATAACTAATGGAGGCAAGGGAGTGGAGTAAGGGAAGTCAAATAAGTCCTCTGGTCATGGCTTCCCACCCAATTGTGAGGGTCTCTTTCCTCACCACAGCACCACTCACACAGTTCCCAATTACTGTCCCTCTCCCCCAAATCACTCCACCGTGCTCCTGCTTGGGCTGCTGCCCTCTACCGGCGGGTCTACAGAACACATCTTTAGAGAGCCTAGTTGAAATGGAACAGGAACATGGAGCTAAAGATGACAAGGAGGGTTAGCATGAGTACTAGGGGAAAGGGCCTGAAAGGAGAATTTTACAACTCATCTACTGGGGATCATAAGCTGGGGATCCTGGGTCATTCTAATTAAACATGGGGTTAAGAGGGCCACATGAAAGAACACCACGTGATCTCTCCCAAGCACAAAGAGTGCCAAGTTCTCTTCCCTCTTTGTTGGGCCCTTGAATTAAGAGCTACTTCTCTGAGGTAAGTGGAGAATAGGGCAAGGGGTACTAGTCACCTGTTATAAAAGGAGTGAGGGTGGTCAGTAAGCACGACACCAGAGATGTTTTGGCTACGGAGAAACCTCTGAAAGGAGGAGGGTGGGAGAGAATAGTTGGAGCCCGCTTCCTTCATTGTCACATTAGGGACCCCAGTGCTGCTGTTCTTTAGTATGGTCAGGAGATTCTGGACCTGGAGAGAAGGGGAAAGATACACAGGCTGGCAGGAATCATGGATCTGAGCAATGGGAAAGATTTCTGAAGCCATCTAGTCTAACCCCTACCTGAACAGGAGGAGGGAGAAAGGAAAAGCAGAACCTTCTGAAAGTTGCTTTAACTATCCACATGGCATAGGCTGGCACAGCCCAAACCTTGCTGCAATATGCAATCTGCCCAGACCGGATGGTAGGTTCAGTCAGGGACATTCTAGGACTGAATTCCTCTGGCCTCCTGGGGCCAAGGCACTCTGAATTTCTTTCCATTTTACAGGGAAGGAAACTGAGATGCAGAAAGAAGAACAAAAGTGTTTCTGAGCCAGAGGCAGAGAGCCAAGAATGAAACCCACACTATTTGCTTCCAGACCAGGGTTCCCTCCTCCCATCATCATCATCATCCATTTACTGAGCACTTGCTATGTGTTAAGTACTACACTAATTCATGAGGAGCCAAAGTCTCAGTCCTCACCCTTGAAGGGCTAATTATTAGTCTGAAAAACAGGATACAAACATAAAAATATAAATACAAGGAAGCATATGCTAAATGCTAAGTGAGAGGTAAAGGTAATAAGCAGGAGCTCAAAGGAAAAATATGACCAACAACTGGGCCAGTCATGAAAAGTCCCAGGACATGGGGATTTGAAGGAAAGCTAAGACTTAACATAAACTGAGAGGAATAGGGAGGCAATTCCAAGCAGGATAAATAGCCCACACCTAGCCTTGCTATAAGTTTGAGAAAAGGGAGTTTTCAGAGTTGGACACAATGGGGCAATAATAAGAGAATACAATGAACAGCTCATCAGAAAGGGAGTCAGTTAACTCCATCCTCCTCTTCCAGGTAGCCCCATACTATGTAAACACGTTAACTAGTCTCCTCAAAGGTTGACATTAGCAGGTAATCAATCAAGAAGTATTTAGTAAGCCCCTATTGTATGCTAGGCACTGTACTAGGATAAAAATACAACAAATGAAACAAACTCTAATCACAGGGAGATTACATGGTAAGGGAAGGAGACAAGAATACATACATAAATACATGTAGCATAAATGTTAAGTAAGATAATATAAATATACACAAAGTAATTAAAGACAAGGTAGCCTGGGACAGAGGGTACCAGCTATTGGGGGAGATCAGGAAAGGCTTCATGTAGAAGATGGTATTTAGTCATTATCTTCTCAACCTACGGCCCTGGAGGCAGGTGGCTGTGGTATCTTAAGTTGCATCAGCATGTAATGGAAGATGAGCTTACCTCAGTACGGATGGATTCATCTCCCTGAGACATGGGGTCTGTATGCATCCACAAGTCTGAAGAATTCTTCAAGGCTACCTATGGGCAAAGAATAGAAGTCAACAGCACAATTGAGTCTCCCTAGTTCAGGACCCCTGCCCAGGGGAGACGAGATGGGAGAGTGGCAGGTTAGGAGACCTGAAGAAGAATTCAAGACCCAAAGGATCACAGGGAAGACGCAATGCTTGAGGAAGACAGGAGATGGGAGCGGCCATGGGAGAGCACATCAAGCACAGAGAAGGATGGGAGTGGGTGAGAAAAGCAACACACCTGTCCAAGTTCCACAAATGCGTGTATGTTCTCCAGCTGGACAGGAAACTTGCCCTTTTCCATGTCAAACACCATCCGTGAGCTACCAATGTAATCAAAAGTCTCCTGTGGAGCAGAGGTGGAAGGGGATGAAGAGTGTCACAGAGACAGGGCAGCCACAGGGAGTATAAATGGTCACAGCCCCAGTTTGTTCCTCGAGCCATAGGACTCTCATCAGCCCAACCTGGGATTGGCTGCTCCCACATCAGCTCCATTGAGGGGAAGCACAGCCCTCACTTGGATGGGTCCCAGGGCAAGACCTAGAGCCAGAGGAAGACCAGTGAAGGAGAGGTGGCCATAAGGCTATAACAGGAGAGACCTTAGGGGAACATCAGCAGGGAAATGCCTGCTTCTTCTCCCCCCTCCTCCTTGTTGTCTCCGTCCTGGATTCTGCTGCCACCATACTACACAGCCAGGTTAAAGCACCAGCAGTGACAGCAACCTCAGGGCCACTAAGGAGGAGGAGCCAGCAAAGAAACTGAGTCCAGGGAGGTGGGGAGAAATACCCTAACCTCAGACTTGCCAAATTCAAAAAGAACTCCCAATGAAAAGTCTGAAACCATCTAATAGTAGGGCTGGAAGGGTAGGGGAGAAGGCCAGGGAAGAACGGCAGAGGCAAGGGAAAGAAGAGATGAAGCCATTCAAATATAAGAAGAGTGCACGAAGTTCCCAAGGGCCTTCCAAGATGATTTGACCTTCTGGTGGGCACACACCAACAGTAGGAGGGACTGCAACAGGTAGTCACTAATTGCTTGAGGCCTCAGCAACTGCCTGGTGACTGACAGCCGAACACAGGTACAGGGCTCTCACTCCCTCACCAGTCTAAAACCCAAGTGCCTTAGAACACAAACTATTCTACCAGTCAGGGCCCTCACCCCTTGGAAGAAGACAAACATAACATTCCGGGGCAGAGACACCACATCTGGTGCTTTCTGCAGAGCTTCAGCCACCGCCAGCTGGGTGATGAAGGAACCAACAGCACTCTCAGCCCCAGGAGCCACATTCCAGAAGAATGAGCGGCTATCCAACTAGACAGAGCAAAAAGAAGAGAGATGAGAAGCTGTTAACAGCACACCTTGCCCAAACTCTGAAAACCCCCTTTTAGGGCCCATAAGCCCTGTCCTCTACTCAAGAGGACACATATCCTTTGTGCTAAGAATAAAACCAATAGTTCTACTGAATGGCTCCATCCTCTGAGCAGCATACTGCTTCCCTTGAATATCCTACCTCATCTAGGTCCCTAGTGTAACTCACTTGTGGTAGTAAGACCCGACACTCTTAAGGGAAGTCTGCACCATGCCAATCAACTCTTACACACTAAAGGATATAGCTTCCCCTCCCCACACTTAATGGTTTCCAGACCAGCACCTACCCTGGTGGCAGCGATGATCACCTTGTCCCCAGGCTCTAACTTCCCAGATGCATTCAAAGGATTCAGTGTGTTCCACACATTGAAGTCAGCCAGGGGGTCACAGACAACTTCTGGAGGGGACAGAGATTATCTGGGATGGGGAGGTGGGGCACAAAGGAAACAGGGAAGGCTCCTTTGACCAGATCCTCCATCTCTTCCATGTCTTTTTCTCTGCTACACCCCACCCCCTACTTTCTTACCACCATCATGAGAAAAATATAAAACATGCAAAAGAGTTTTGGAATTTCTGATGTCAATTATATCTGATATTGATACTGATATTAGTTAGAGTTCCTGGGCTCTGTATCATTTTGGTATCTGAGTAAAGTCTTCCAGTAATACCTTTATCAGTTAGGGTTATTATTTCTTCAGTCACTCTTGTACGTCCAGTGCCATCTGCTCTGAGCATCCCCTGCCCTGCCCCTGGGCCCCAGACCCACCTGGGTTGATGCTGAATGTGCTCTGGATAGCACTACGTCGCATGCAGGTGACAGTGCTGGTGACGGCGTGCATGTGTGAAAAAAGCTGCATTGCGCACAGTGGGTAGGCTGGGGCAGATCCATTCACCCCCTGGTTGTGGTCCCAATAGCACTGGAGGAAAGAGAACCATTGAAATAAAGAATCAGAGCTAGTTAGCTGTTCCAAAGACCTCCTCCCCATGTCACATGAAAAGTACTGTTTCATGCAGCATTTAGAAAAAGGTCTCCAAGATGGTTGTTGTTTGTTCTTCATTTTCTTTTTTTTTTTTTTAATTTTATTTTTCATTTTTTAATTTATTCATTTTTAGTTTTCAACATTCATTTCCACAAGATTTTGAGTTTCAAATTTTCTTCCCATCTCTCCCCTCCCCCTACCCCAAAACACCGTACTTTCTGATTACCCCTTCCCTCAATCTGCCCTCCCTTCTATTACACCCCACCCTTTCCTTATCCTCATCTTCTCTCTTGTCCTGTAGGGGAAGATAGATTTCTATACTCCATTACCTGTATTTCTTATTTCCCAGTTGTACACAAAAACAATTCTCAATCTTTGTTCCTACAACTTTGAGTTCCAACTTCTCTTCCTTCCTCCCTTCCCACCCATCCCCTCTGAGAAGGCAAGCAATTCAATATAGGCTATATATGTGTAGTTTTGCAAATGTCTTCCATAATAGTCATGTTGTGTAAGACTAACTATATTCCCCTCCATCCTAAGCTGCCCCCCATTTCTTCTATTCTCTTTTGACCTTGTCCCTCCCCAAGAGTGTTTACTTCTAATTGCTCCCTCCTCC
Organism: Notamacropus eugenii; assembly: GCF_028372415.1. Classification (NCBI taxonomy): domain Eukaryota; kingdom Metazoa; phylum Chordata; class Mammalia; order Diprotodontia; family Macropodidae; genus Notamacropus; species Notamacropus eugenii. The sequence goes on along the minus strand of NC_092873.1, from coordinate 385,370,056 downwards.
CATTTGCCCTCCCTTATATCATCACCCCCACTCTGCTTATCCCCTTCTTCCCTATTTCCTTGTAGTGTAAGATTGAGTTTCATACCAAATTGAGTGTGCATGTTATTCCTTCCTTGAGCCAAATGTGATGAGAGTTAGCTTCACTTTCCCTCTCACCTCCTCTCTTTCCCCCTCCATTGGAAAAGCTTTTTCTTGCCTCTTCTACGAGAGATAATTTGACCTATTCCATTTCTCCCTTTCTTCTCCTAATATATTCCAATCTCACCCCTTAATTTTATTCTTTTAGATATGATCACTTCCTATTCAACTCACTCTGTGTTCTCTGTGTGTGTGTGTGTGTGTGCATGTGTGTGTGTATAATCCCTCTAACTACCCAGATACAGAGAAAAGTTTCAAGAGTTACAAATATTATCTTTCCTTGAAGGAATGTAAACAGCTCAACTTTAGTAAGTCCCTTGTGATTTCTCTTTCCTGTTTACCTTTTCATGCTTATATTGATTCTTGTGTTTGAAAGTCAAATTTTCTTTTCAACTCTGGTCTTTTCATCAAGAATGCTTGAAAGTCCTCGATTTCATTGAATGATCATTTTTTTCCCCTAAAGTATTATACTTAGTTTTGCTGGGTAGGTGATTCTTGGTTTTAACCCTAGTTCCTTTGACTTCTGAAATGTCATATTCCAAGCTCTTCGATCCCTTAATGAAGAAGCTCCTAGATCTTGTGTTATCCTGATTGTATTTCCACAATACTTGAATTGTTTCTTTCTGGCTGCTTGTAGTATTTTCTCCTTGACCTGGAAACTCTGGAATTTGGCCACAATGTTCTTAGGAGTTTCTCTTTTTGGATCTCTTTCAGGAGGTGATTGGTGGATTCTTTCAATATTTATTTTGCCCTCTGGTTCTAGAATATCAGGGCAATTTCCTTGATAATTTTATGAAAGATGATGTCTAGGCTCTTTATTTCATCATGGCTTTCAGCTAGTCCCATAATTTTAAATTGTCTCTCCTGGATCTATTTTTCAGGTCAGTCATTTTTTCAATGAGATATTTCACATTTTTTTCCATTTTTTCATTGTTTTGGTTCTGTTTTGTAATTTCTTGGTTTCTCAAAAAGTCATTAGCTTCCATCTGTTCCATTCTAATTTTGAAAGAACTATTTTCTTCAATGAGCTTTTGAACCTCCTTTTCCATTTGGCCAAAGCTGCTTTTTTAAAGCATTCTTCTCCTCATTGGATTTTTGGACCTCTTTTGCCATTTGGGTTAGTCTATTTTTAAAGGTGTTATTTTCTTCAGCATTTTTTTGGGTCTCCTTTAGCAAGCTGTTGACTCACTTTTCATGATTTTCTTGAATCACTCTTATTTCTCTTCCCAATTTTTCCTCTACCTCTCTTACTTGATTTTCAAAATCCTTTTTGAGCTCTTCCATGGCCTGAGACCACTTCATATTTATTTTGGAGGCTTTGGATGCAGAAGCCTTGACTTTTATGTCTTCCTCTGATGGTATGCATTGTTCTTCCTCATCCAAAAGGATGGAAGAAAATACCTGTTCACCAAGAAAGTAACCTTCTATAATCTTATTTTTTTCCCTTTTTTGGGCATTTTCCCAGCCAGTTACTTGACTTTTGAGTCCTTTGTCAAGAGGAGGGTATACTCTAGAGACCTATAAGTTCTCAGTTCCTCCAAGTTAGCATAATCAAGGGAGAGAAGTTTACTCCTCTCTCTGGCTTGTGCTCTGGTCTGGGAGCAACCACAAGCTTTTCTGCCCAGGATCTATCTATATCTCTCCAGAGCCTCCACTAGCTCCACTACACCAGCACTCTTCCTCACCCCAGGACTGCTACTCAGGGCTGAGATGCAGATCAGCAGCTCGATTCCCCCAGGGTCTTTAGGCTGAGGGCTCCAAAAATGGAGCTGCTGCAGTAGTACCTACTGCTACACTGGGGCTGAGCCAGACCATGTTCCCTTCTCACTCAGGTGAAAGAGCTTTCTCACTGACCTTTGAAGCTGTCTTTGGCATTTGTGGGGATCTGGGAACCATAGCTGTTGCCTGGCATTCCACGCCCCAGCCTGCTCTAGTCCTGTCCCTGCCACACGGTGTGGCCAACATTGGGTTGCGCTCTGCTCCAAGCCTGGTGCAACAGACCATTCCTGTCAGCCTTCCAGATTGTCTTGGGCTGGAAATCTCTTTCACTCTGTTGTTTTGTGGCTTGTACTGCTCTAGAATTTGTTTAGAGTCATTTTTTACCCGTATTTTATGGGCTGTGTGGAGACAGCTTCTACAGGTCTATCCTTCTACTCCGCCATCTTTGTTCTGTTCTTCATTTTCAAAGAGGAACAATGACTCAATTGTCTTTGGATTAAAGGAAAGCAGACTTGCACAAAGTCCTCAGCCTCACTCTCTCTTCCAGAGTTATCAAAGTTCAGTGGCAAGACAAAAGTCAGGACAGCTGGTGATGCTCCAGGATGCAGCAGATGACTTTGGTATCTTCAGTGTCTGACCAAGCTGAAAACACTCCATAGCATCAGCTTCAGCAACCTTCATGGTCACTGGAACAAACTGTTCTCATCCACCCATTCTGCCAGGGAAAGTTTTCAGGTGGTTGGGGTAGACATCCCCCTAACTCACTAACAAGCCATTGGGTTTAAGAAATATAGGCTACCCTCAACCTACTTCAGCCAACTGTCAGAGTCACATCATCTACCCAGGGTCACCCAGTCCTAAAGGTCCTCATGACTGTGGGTCTTCTGTCTTCTTGGTCACCCATTGCCTTGATCTCACACTACATACTACAAAGTAGTCATCATCAACACAGTTTGGTACTGGTGAGAAAATAAGCTGGTCAGTGCAGCAGACTAGATTTTGGGGTCTGCTTTCAGAATAATAATATGTAGAAGCAAAAAAAGATAACCCAGTGTTGGCTAAAGCCAAACATCCCAGCAAGAAACTACCTCTCAGATTTATGTATAGAAGAGCTAATGACCAAAGGAAATAGAGAGGTTCCCACAAGCTGTAGCATGCACAGTGGGCACACTCTAAGATGCTAACTTGGGCCAGGAAGTCTTGTCATTATTGCTGCCAGGTGCCAGAGGCTATTGGTTCAATCTGACTGGACTCACATGACAGAAATCCTTCCACTTCAGTTCTCCTAGCTTATTAGCTCAGAGACCTTTGCTTTACTATTTCCCATTGAGCTTTTTATACCTAGGAATCTGCCCCAACTCCTATCCAACACTAAGTAAGACAGCAGGGATCATCTAGAGTGGAAGAGGTCAGAAAGAATGAGCACACACTTTTAGGGCTTTTCTTAAGAGCATTCAACAGCACAGAAGATTCAAAAATTCAACACATATTTACTAAGCATCCAGTGTACAAAGGATTGTGGTAGACACTAAGAGAAATACAAAGTTTATATAAGATGCAGTCCCCCACAAAAGGGAGAACATTTATGTTCTCTGCACATTCAATTCTTAGGTCAACCCAAAATGCAAGAGGGGAAGGGGGAAGGGAGAGGAAAAGAGACAGGACATATCGTTACCTGCTTGATAACCTGCGTTTCATTCTCATCTTCTAGCAGAAAGATGGGAAAGTCAAAATCCTCATAGGCTAATCCATTGCCTTCTGGGTTCCACTTGAACTGTTTGCAGTGGGCATATTCTGACCCATAGGAGTTAGAGTAGACACCTGGAGGAAAGAGCAACCCATTACTGGGAGAGTGTGACATGTGATACAACATGAATAGATCTTGACAGCCTAGTGTTCATGGGAATAGGCACGATTCCCAGAGAGGAACCGTGCCACCAGGAGGACCCAAGCTATCCAGCTTGAAATCTTGAGTGCCTTGGGAATGGGATGGATGGTCAAGATGAAGCAACACTGGCTTTTACAGAGTAGTTAGTTGGTTATTTAGGTGAACACACATACACAAATCTAGCACACCACATTTGTCACAACAGGCCATAATCATATAAACACATATTTATATGCATTCACTTTAATGATCCTCTTGGGGGGCAATAGATGACCTAGTTAATGGCATTCAAACAATAAGCCATGGGTGATGGTTCCTGGCTCTTTGGGGTTCTTACCAAACCCATCATTAGGGCATTCAACGCTGGGAGAGAAACCATCTACAGGACTGGGCTTGGCGAGAGCCACAGCAAGACCAGAGATTCGCTGAGTACCCTTCAGCTTTTCCATCAGCTTCCTAGAACAAGAAGAAATATTGGGCTAAGGGAGGAGGAAAGAAGAAAGTGTCAGGCAGTCCAACACTCTTACTTCTCTCCCCATAGGAAGGGAAAAATATCTGACTGGAGAGTTAAGTCATGTTTTTCCTCATTTAGCCCTGTTACAGGATTCCTGACTCTAACCCTAATCCCAGATTTTCCAAATTACAGATAATGCTGGTTGCTACCCCTCTACTCAAACAGTACCCAGTCAGATGACAGATCTGGTTTCAGGATCACTGAAAATGTTCTCTTTAAATCTGTACCATTTTCAAAAGAAGACAGTATGAGGAAAGTCAAGGATAGTACCCATTTTTTAAAGCTGGGAGAAAGCTCCTATTTTCCTCTGATTGCTCACCTTTTCCAGGCATATACAGCCAGAACCTTACCTGGTAAAAAGCTTGCCTTCCAGCAGTACCATATAGGGGGGGTTTGGGCCATTGGTTAGGACCCACTTCAGATCTTCCTCCTCTTCCACTACATGGATCACTCCTGTGTCCCCACTAATGGAAGCTGCAGGAACCAGATGGAAAAAATAAAGACCCTAGAATTTATTCCGTTTACCCTATTTCACTGGGCCAGTATGCAGTGAAACTCCCACATCTATAAGGAAACAGAACCACACAGGACAAAACCACAAGTTCTCATGCAGTTTCATACATTGTTAGCTTCTCTCTTCTAGAAACTAGATTGGGACCCTGAAAGAACAGCTGGACATGGAGGAAAGGTATTGCATGGGAAATAATGGCCACAGGTGACAAACACTTGGAAAAAGCTCCAAGTTTGAAATAACTTTTACAAAGATTTGAAGTACACTGTAGACAAGAGAAGACAAACTTGGACCCCATTTGGCCTGCAAAACCAAGGAGTGCTGCAAAATAGATTTAAATGTAATTGGGACATTTTTAACAAAATAAATGAAAAAACAATACAACATAGATAATGTTAATTTGTGGTTTCCTAAGTCAGTACGTAAACTATGATCTATTTCTAGTTGAGTATGACCTGTAGATCTCTCTAATTGTACTATATGTAACCTACGGGGAGAAAAAGGGATAGTGGCTATGAAAGATTAGTAACTCCTGCTTTAATGAGGCTTGGAGAAAAGAAAAATGATAGGAAACCTAGATTCTAGTCTGGGGAGCATCCCTGGTTCACTCTATGACTTTAAACAAGTTGCTTAATCTCTCTGGGCAAAAATGGCAATCGGCTGAGCTGCTCCCTAACCCTCTCCCCAGGAAGAGACAGACTGTATGAAAAAGGAACCTGCACAAGCCTTTGAGCTCCCTAGGGAAAGGAGTCCAATAAACATGGGATATTGTTATCAGTAAACCAATACTGTGCCTCACTATTTCCCCAGAGGATTATCATGTTAGCAATCCCAATTAAAGAAGGTGTAGCCTTGTTCAGAGGTGGATGAACCTGAAGAGGGAAACTTAGACCTAGCCAGATTGAAAAGGAAACAGGTTTCTAATGAGGAAATAGCCTGAGTCTTGCTCCTCCTCTTTCCAATGCTCAGCTTTGCTTATAAGATCATACATTCTACAAGGCTGTGGTAAACATAGGTAGCATGATGGATGAGTCACTGCCAAAAAGGGTTTAAAAGACAAGCACTGTCAGAACCTGGTTCCAGGAGAATGGGGTTCAAGCCCCTATACTTAAGGTTGGAACTGAAACTGCAGTTAGAGACCATAACAGATCCACTATCCCTCATTCCATGTTGGGTATATTTCCAGCAATGATCCTATAACTTAAGGGTCTGTCTAGAACTAGCTAACCCAGCCAGGAAGTAGCTACTGCAGTCATGCAACAAAACATCAACTACTTGACTAAAGACAGGACAGGCTGATAATGGGGAGATAACACACTAGTAATCCAGGGCTCTCAGAACCATTCCACCCATTTGAACAGTTCTCTTCATCATGGTGACATGGTATCCCTAACTATCCCAGATGCTTTATTTCACAGCAAATAGCTGCTGAAACCAAAATACCTATTCATTACAATCTACAAAGACTAAGCTTATCTTTATGAGTTTAAAGAAATACTCTCACTGAACCTCAAATCCTCCACTGAAAGAAAAGAAAGAAGGAATATTTCATCATTTTTTATGGAAAGAAAAGAACCCACATCTCAGAGAAGTGAAATAATTTGTTCAAGGTCACACAGTATGGTAGAAAGAGTTTCATACTAGACTCTCTGTACTAGTCTAACTTCCTATTTCAAAAGGAAATTTGATGTCCAGAAATAGGTGCTGCTGATGGAATAAAAATCAAATCATGGACCACCAACCACAGGGAGTCAATCACCCCATTCTCTCCTCTGTGATATTCTTTTATGTGAAGCTTCTTAGCACCACCTCCTGCTTCATCTCTCCTTCTGATAAGAAGAGTTTCATGATTTCATTGAATGTCATTCCCATGGATGACAACTCATTAGCATTCTCAGAGTTTCTTCATTATCAAACAATTCACTGCTTCTCAGAAGTCCACCTCAGACTCTAAGAATATCACTGTACAATAGAGAAATAGTCAAAAGATCACAGATCCTGACTTGAAAGGAAATTCAGAGACCATCTATTTACAGCATTTATCAAGTGCTAACTATGTGCCAGGTACTTTGTAAGCTCTTGAAATATAAATACAAGCAAGACCATTACTCCAATGAAGAAGCTTCCATTTTTGTCCCAAGTTATTTTACAGTTGAGGAAACTGAGGCTCAAGCAGGTTAAATGACTTGTTCAAAATCAAAAACAGAGCAAGCATCAGAGGTGGGATTTGAATCCAAGTCTTCTATTTCTGAGCCACTGCTCTTTCCACTGGACCACACTTACACACAGCAGACACGAACTGTTTTCAAAAGAAGAAATACAAGCTACTTATCACCACTTGGAAATGCAGAGGGTCATTAATAATCAGAAGAAAAGAGAAATTAGGATAATCCTCAAGTATATAACCACCAAGTGGCAAAGATGTTAAAGGAGGAGAAAACCTATCCCTGGAATAGTTACAGGAAAACAAGAAAGATAATTAACTGATAATGGAGTTATGGCTTGGTTCAACCATTCTAGAAAAGTTTGGAATCACATAAGAACTTATTAAATTGTTCATTCCCTTTGACTCAAGAGATTTAATTTGACCTACATCTCAAGGAGCTTATCAAAAGCAAAAAAAGACATATATATATATATATTTTTTTAATTTACAAGATTATTTGTAATAACAGAGAGTGAGAAACAAAATACATGCCCAACGACCATAGAACTAGGTGAATAAATTATACTCGAATTTAATGTTACTGAGCCGTAAAGAACGACAAATGTAAAGAATTTGGAGAAACGTGGGAAGACATATGAAGTAAATCAGAAGTAAAAGAAAGGTAGATATCAATATACAGATACAGAAGGGCAAAAAAGATAGATATCAATACATAGATATGGATTATCTATATAGATAATCCATATAGATATAGATTATCTCTATCTAATGACAATGTCATTAAGATCAGTATAGAGAGGTAACAAAGGACTGGTCAAAAACAATGATCATCAGCACTAGACAAAGTTAAGACAATTCTGTTTTTAAAAAAATCAATAACCTGTAGGGGGATGTACTTTGTAAAGGGGTTTGTTTAGCTATTTGTTGGGAAGGATTTGCTGTGTCAAAACAAAATGTATGGAATCAGAAGGACCTAGGTTCAAATCCAGCCTCAGATTCTAGCTGTGTGACCCTCGGCAAGTCACTTAACCTCAATTGCCTCCAAAAAAACCAACCAATCAAAAAATGTATTAGTAAATTTATTTTTTGAAAAGATCAATGTAACAGTCAGATGTAATCCCACTGATTTCCCTTCTTCCCTATTCTGACTGTGTTCTGCTACCCCCAATTAACTTGCAGTCTACCTAATACAGGCTCTGGAATTCCCGGAGCACTAAAGCACTAATTGCCAACTTACACTGGCAGCCAATCTGGTGAGTGGCATTGAGCAGGCGGACACAGGGAGCCGTTCTGTTCAAGGGGATGTAGATCTTCCTCTCCACTGAATTTGTTTGGCACAGACCTGAAGAGAAAGCAACAGGTGTAAGAAAGAAGTTTTAAAAATAAAAGGGGCATAGTTCCCTTACTCATCTTCTCAGCAAGGAGGTGGCATGAGACTGGCATATGTCAGCAGGAAAAATTCTGGGTTGGGAAACTTGGGTTCTAGTTTTAGCCGTGCCTTTAACCTATCTATCTCCTTACGTTAAGCAAATCACTCAGCCTCTCTGGGCTCAGTTTCGTGGTCTGTTAAATGAACATAATGCATATTATCTTCACTCAATATGTCCATTAGGACACAGGAAGGAGCACGCTCCTTCCACCCCTCCCCCCAAACACTAGAGAAATCCAAGTTTCTTACTAACCACGGTAGCGCAATCACACTAGTTCCCAGATAAGAGAAAATGTGGTCAAAGGAAGCCCTATGTGTGGATTACTGATTAATTGTAAAGAGTGCGAGCTCCAGAGCAGTGCCTGGATTCAAAGTCTTTCTCTGTATTCCCAAGAAATGAGGTGGAAAGGGAGGAAACCCGGTCTACACACGCCACTGTCAGACGCAGCTCTTACAAGTTCACCCACTACAGTCACGGGAGGGAGATCCTGAAGGACCAAGGCTACCACCTTGGGGCTGGGGAGGGCACGGAGGTAGCTGGAGAGAGGGAGCCCCCCCCCCCCCACACGAGAGGCACAGGAAAAGCAAACCCCAGCTGCAGCCCCGCCCCCCGCCCCCCAAAGCTTCAGGGCCAGGGAAACTTCTCCTCGTAGCTCGGAAGAGCCAAAGCGGCCAAGAGTCCGTCTCCGTCTGTTTGGCAGAGAGGAGAAACTGAGGTACAGGGATGGGAACGAGCCTGATCCCAGACTCCCACCGCCCGGGGGCCTCCAAGAAGCCCAGCGGGAAGGCGGGGGCCTCGGACAGCAGCTCCTCCGGGCTGGGGGCAGAACGGGGGCTTTAAATCCTCGAGAAGCGCGGAACTTGTGTCGGGGGAACGCCGAGTAGGGGGGTTTGCGAATCGGCGGGACGGAGGACCCAAGGGCGCCTGGGCGGTTTCGGAGTAAAGGAAGTTCTCGCAAAGAGGCCCTCGCGGCTCCGGGGGGGTGGGGAGGGCTCACCTGCCAGCAAAGGAACGAAGCAAAAGAGGAGGCAGGTTCGCCGGCCCCCAGAGGCGGCTCCTCCGCCGCCCCCAGCAGTGGCCATCTTGCCTCTCCGGGCCGCTTCCGCCTCCTGCCCCCTCCAGCCTGACAGAGGCCTCTCTAGGCCGCTCCCCTGCCAGTCTCTGTGGCCTTCAGGCGGAAGTGCGTTAGGCGTAGGGCGCTTCCGGCTGCGGCTGCGGCTGCGGGGCGGTGCTGACGTGGAGGGGACCCGGGCCAGTCGGGCTGCGCTTCGGGCCGCGGCCGGAACCGAAGCCGGGGCCTGGACTAGGGCGGACAAAGATGCTGACCAAATTCGAGACCAAGAGTGCGCGAGTCAAAGGTGGGGAGGAAGGGGAAGCCGAGGGACCCGGGGTGTGGCGCCTGAGGGAGTGCCTTCGCCCTGGGGGGGTGGGGGGAGGGGAGGAAAAGCGATCCGAAATCTGGGGCCTGAGGGGATCGGGTCGGAGCCTGCCTGGAAGGAGAGGGACTTTGGTGATCCCTGGGTTTTCCCCCCATTCGCTCTTTCAGATCTGACCCCTTTTATTACGTTTCCCCGTCTTTCTCCCCTCCCCCATTCCCGGGTACCTTCGCTATCCAGAACGCCTTCCCCGACACAAATGTATGGGGTGAGGGGGGAAATTCGTATTTCTTACTTATTTAACTGTGATCACGTCCCAGTGTACTGGAAGGTAAGCTCCTCAAGTGCACAGACTGCCGTATAATGTTTTTTCTATACCCCCATGCCCAGCACTATCCCATAATAGATAGGCCCTTCTTGCAACCTCAGTAGGTTGGTTCATTGATAGACCTATCTATGTACCTTCCCCAGACCCCTCACTCCCCACCATCCCCAATCACCTTGGGTACACACACAGTCCCATTCCCCTCCCTAGTCTTTCCTGGGCTGTGAATGAGGGTTGTCATTGTTTTATCCTTTTGATTTCTCTGAAAAGGTGAAAGGATGGACAGGATAATGTTGCTAAGGGTTTACCAGCTCCTGGTCTTTCTCTAGCTGTCAAGGCTCTATTTAATGTATCAAAATTAAGTATTATGGGTATAGTTCTTGGGTTCTGAATTCTGATCCTGTTCCCACCTACCTGTTTCTGTTAGGTAACTTTTGCGAGAAAAGGACTAATTACTTCTACTTTAGAAGCTGCAATATTCCCATCCCATTGATTTTCATCAATTTCTTCTGTCGCCAGACTATCTTGTTCCTCTACCTTGTAGAGGCAGTTGATGGTGCAATAGATAGAGCCCTGGGACTGAAATCAGAAAAGACCTGAGTTCAAATTTGACCTCAGACACTTGCTAGCTGTGTTACTCTGGGCAAGTCATTCAACCTCTGATTGCCTCAGTTTTCTCATCTGCATAATAGCGACAACAGTAACACCTCAAAGGGTTGTGGTAAGGATCAAATGAGATAATATTTGTAAAAAGCACTTAGCACAGTGCCTGGCATGTAGTTGGCACTATATAAATGCTTATTCCTTTCCCTCACCTCTCCTCACCTCCTTTATGTCTGTACTCTAAAACCTGAAGGTTTTTGACTGACCAGGTGAGGAGATGAGAAGAGAAGGGTATGCTTCCCAGGACTCTGTCAGGGATTTCTCAATAAAATCTGAAGAGGAAGGAAAAGGTAGGGGAGTAAACTCTATAAGGATACTAAAAGTCAAATCCCATCTTTTAGGTTTAGTAAGCAGTGGAATTATAAAGGGTCATTCCGAGTTTATCAGGTTCTTATGAAGATCTTGATTATCATAACGTACATTTAAGGTTTTTCTATGACCTTAAGTGACAAGGAGTTAGTAGTTTGAACAAATAACTGTTACAAGAACTTTTGTAGCATTAGTACAGAAGCCCTTGGTTACAATTATGACTTCTAGAGAAGGAATTGTAGGTAGAAATCCCATGTCCAAAGTGTTCAACTGTTACATATGACCATAAGCAAGCCATCTGTTCCCCAAAAGCCTTAGTTTCTGAATAAATGAGAATTAAAATATAGCTAAATTTTGACTTCTCTGAAGAAAGGTGGAATAAAGAGAGATAATAGCTAATCGCTTATCCTCTCCCATCTATTACAATACATTCTGTACTCTAGACTTGCTGTTCTTGGTACATAGTGTTGTATCTCTCGTCTCTGTATCTTTTGTTGGCTCTCCCCTTGACTAGAATTTTTCATTCTCCTCACTTCCATTAATGGAACCCATGGCTCCCTTCAAGGTTCAGCTCAGATAACCATTCGTTCAATAAATCTTTCCTGATTCCCCTATTCTAAGTATCTGCTCCCTCCCCTCCATCACTTTGTATTTATTTTGTGTATATGCTGTAGTTACTTCTCTGTCAATATATTGCTTCCCCTATTAAAATGAAAGTTTCTTGAGGACAAGGATTGTCTTATTTTATATTTATATCCCCAGTACTTAGGATAGTGCAAGCACTTGATAAATGCTTATTGGTGTATTGATTACGGGATGTATCACACAAGAAACATTAGTCTGTCAGTAACTTTCAAACCTTTTCATAATGCAACTACATTATAAAAGATGTAACTTATATTTCCTTAAAAATTCCTCACAAGTATGTCAAATGAGTTCAAATTGACATCACTATCCAAAAAAGTATTAACAGTCTGGAATATTGGACTGAAATCTATCATAACTAACTTGTATAAGAAAAATATAAAGTCCATTACTTCAGTTCAAAAAATCACCATTACAAGTTAAAGATGGAGAAAAAGCATGGCTAGTCAACAGTTCTCCTAATTAAGATCTTGAGTGTTTAATGAATTGCAAACTCAGTGTGAGTTAATGGTGTGATATTGTGGCTTAAAAACTATTGGTATTTTAGGCAACGTTTAGAGATATAATATACAGAACAAAGGTGATAATCCTGCTGTGCCATGACATGCTTGGATCACATCTAGAGGTATTCTTTTTTTGGACACTACATTTTAAGAAGGACATTTATAAGCTGTACATCATCCAGAGGAGATGAAGGACTTCACGATGACCAGTTGCAAGAACTGAGGACTTCTGAAGAAGAGAAGATTTAGGGAGGGCTCAATAACTACTTCAAATATCTTAATAGCTGTGTCTTTGATCTCACACGACAAAACTAGAATCAACAGGTAGATATTTCAGAGAGGCAAACTGACTTGACATAAGGAAACATTTCAAAACAATTAGAGGTAACAAAAAGTGAAATGAGTTGCCTTAGAAATGGATTTCCCATCCCTAGAGGTCTTCAAGGCTGAATGATCACTTGGGGCTATTATAGAAGTGATTCTAGGTGAAGTAGGTGTTGGATTAGATGACCTCTGAGGTACATTCCAAATTTGAAATTCTAGGATTCTGAGATGCATTGATTTCTTTCTATAAGGAATTTAGAGGTTTCATTTTCTGAGTGAGAAGAGGTTCTCTTCATCTGATTGGCCAGAGTAAGTTAACATGAAATTTGAAGATCAAATGACTTCTTTTCGTGTCTGAATTGTTAGGAGCTTGAGGCATTGAGCCTGTCTCATTGTGGTTCGCTATATCATTCTTCCCAGGACTCAGCTTTCACCCCAAACGACCCTGGATCTTGACTAGTCTTCACAATGGAGTCATCCAACTGTGGGATTACCGAATGTGTACCCTCATTGACAAATTTGATGAGCATGATGGTAAGAGAATGAGTTCCAGAGGAGGTGGTTTTAATCTGGAGTCCATAGACCTTTTTAAGAAAATATTTCAATATGTGTATTTTAATGTAATTCATTTCCTTTGTAATCCTGTGGATCTGATTTCATTCCTTTAAAAATGACACTGAGAGGGGTTAATAGGTTTCACCAGACTGCAAAAAGAGTCCAGGACACAAAAAAGATTACATATAAGAATGATTGTAGCATCCAACTTCGAAATTTCAGTGGATCTGTGACTTCTTTACTTTGGGTAATTTGAGAGGCACCATGGTATAACAGAAAAAGAACTGGACTTGGAGTCACAGGTAAAACCTGTCTTCAGATGTTACCTATGGCACTATTTATCTGTGTGATGGTAGGCAAGTCATTTAACCCTGAACCTTAATTTTCCCATCTAAAAATGGGGAAAATGTACCTAATCTACCTTGCAGACTTGTTGTGATCAAATGAAATAATGTAAGTGAATTACTTTAAAATCTTAAAGTATTATTTAAATGTCAGTTCTCATTATTGTCACTCCATCTACCAGCATAAATCTGGGCCCATCTTAACCCTCTTAACCTTTATAATTCTTGACCATGTTTTCCTGTAAAGTCTGTAGAGAATCTTTCCAATGCATTAGAGGCCTTCCTCTGGTTCATTTACTCCAGTGTAGTACTTGTGACTGTCTGTCTGTTGTCACTCATAATCAAAAAATCACTTGAATTTAAATTCTTTGGGATTAAATAGGATTGGAAAAAGGTAATGGTTTAGATGGGACTATGTATTAATGAATAGGGATTTCCCTGGAGGGTAGATATTTGTAACTCCTTTAACATATTTTCACTTTACTAGGTCCTGTACGAGGCATTGACTTCCACAAACAGCAGCCACTGTTCGTCTCTGGAGGAGATGATTATAAGATCAAGGTAGAGAGAACATGATCTGAGGAAAATCAACAGAATATGGGAAGGTCGGGAATAGTGGGAGGCATAGAGCTTCCTCTCTTAACTGAACTTCTTACTTCTGGCAACCTGAACTAGCAGGGAGGCAGCTGTAAACCTTGAAATGTGAACTATTAATAGTTAACCCAAAGTTATTCGCAGAATTAAGTACTTTACTCTGTAGGGTAGACAGGGCCACCCTCAGTCCTCAAATTACAGCAACAACAGTTTAATTTAAACCTGAGAAATATACAAAATTGAATAAAACATGGCCCCTCTCCTCATGAAAGTTAGATACTAAAACAGGGAAATAGCATATACACATTAATAGAAGAGAACATGGTAAATTCATAAAGGAGGTGCAAAGTACTGCTCAAACAACAAAGAGAAAAAACTTTATGACCAATGATTGATGTGACAGCGAGAGGCAAAAGAACTATAGAACTTAGTGCAGTGCCTGGCAGATATTAAATACTTAATAAATGCTTGTTGATTAATTAGAAAGCAGACTTGTTTTCTGCTTTTTTTTTTTCAGCACTATAGTCCTGGTCCTTTTCATGTGGGATCAATAGCTGTATGCATTTCAGTAGGTCACATTGCACTTATTTATGTTCATAATGATCTAGGCTTTTCAAGAACAAATTAACTATATTTACTACATGCAGTTTAGAAAAAAGGGAAGGGTTTGACATTTTGGAAGAAATTTCGTCAAAAAGAATTGAAGTGTAACAGAGGTCAGCATTTTTGAAAGTAAGCTGCAGTTATTTAGAACACGATCACCTATATGGAGTTCTTCATTTCCTTGTTACTCTTGAGATAAAGGAGAAAATTAAGCAAATGGTTAAATCACTACCAATCCAGTGGACCTATGGAATTGGACAGTTTGGGGAATCTAAAGGAATACTTCAGTCAGGAAATACTGAAACTGATAAGCACAAGTATTCTTAGAATCCGTAATTTCCTTGAAGGCAATTTTTAGTGCTTATTCACTCTTCAGATTGCCCCATATTTACATGTTGTAGTGGATAGAACACTAGACTTAGAGTTAGGAAGACGTGTGTTTGAATCCCACCTCTGGATTTACTAGTTGCATGAGCATGGACAAGTCTTAACCCTTTTGACTTTCAGTTTCCTGATCTGTGAAGCTGGGATGACAGCATTGCTCGTATCTACCTTATAAATTTGTTGTGAGATTCCAGTAAGATAATGTCTGTAAAGTGCTTTGCAAATCTTAAACCACTATTTAAAAAGAAGCTTTTATTATTATCTGTATACATATTATACTCCAGGAAAATCTAAGCTCCTTATAGATAGGTATTATTTCATTTTATAAAGTGAGAGTGTGAAAGTATGAATATCTGCACCATCTTTCATCAAAATAAATGTTTAAAAAATGGTGTCAGTATGAGACACTCTGATTTTCTTTCAGTCATCTGCTGTGTGCTACATTCTTTGCTGAGTTACGCCTGTAAATGGTATTATTTCTCCAAATGGGTTGAGTTTTGAGAGCTCTGATGGATTGGGATAAAAGAGCCCTATGTCATGCTAATGGGAAGGAGAGTCATATTGAGGCTTGGACCAGTACCTCATCCTAAAGTTTTAGTTTTTGTTTTTAACCTTTCAGTGTTTTACTAGTGGTCGCTTTTTATATCTCTTTTACTTCCAAAGATTCTCCTTACTTCCCCTGTCTTCCCTCTAGGAACAACGCATTCCTCTCATCTTCCCCCTTGCACCCCTCTTTTTCCCCCCAGTCTTAAATGAATAAGAATTGTCAGGCAAAATCAATCAAACTATTGTTTGAAATGCCTGAAATTATATGCCCTGTGCTACATCATTCAATTCTCTGAAGTCATGATTGGTTACTGTAGTGATCAAAAATCTAGTTTTTCAATGATGTTTTCTTTTACATTGGGGTTGTTGTGTAAGTTGTCTTCTAAGCTCTGGTGATTTTGCTTTGTATCACTTCAAACAAGTCTTTTCAGACTTTTTGGAATTCTTCATATTTGCCATTTCTCATGGCACAATCTTTAAACAAACTGATGGGCTGTGAAGTAAGCAAGATCAGGAAGGCAATAGACACTATGTAAATGGAGAGCACACACACACAAAAAGATACAGAATGCTGCATGACTGTCATGAATAAGCTTAGCCCCAAAGAAAAGAAGAGACTATACTTCATGCAGGAATGAGTAATTAGGAGTGTGGATCATTGCACCTACTGTCAGACTCAATTGATGTTTTAGTTTTGTTAAACTTTTTTTCTTTTCTTATTCTTTGTTAAAAGAAATGGCTCTTGAATAGGGAAGAGAGAATAATGAGAGTTATTACTGAAGAAAATACAAAAATAAAATATTTCCAACTTTTTTTAAAAAAACAATTCATACATAAATCATAATTTGTTCAATCACTTCTTCAATCAGTGGATACCTACTTTTCTAGTTCTCTGCTACTTCAAAAAGTGCTGCTATAAATATTTTCATTCTATATTAATTCAAAGGATTAGTTTTTCAGATAGAGGAAATATTTTTCCATCTCTGAGAAAGTCTCCAAATTTTGTGTTCCTCCTCTCTAGCTTCCCTGGGATGCCCTAAAATGTCCTGTGAAAACTTCTGTCTACTTCTTCCTCAATCATAGTTCCTAGACTGACTCAAAAAAAAAGAAGATAATGCCAAATAAGCATGTTGGGAAATTTGGAACTCCAGTAATAAATATCTAGAAAGAGAGTCTTGGTGTCCGTGTATTCCACAGATATTCTTTGTTGACTTTTCTCTGACATCTAGGTCTGGAATTACAAACTTCGGCGCTGTCTATTCACATTACTTGGACACCTGGATTATATCCGTACCACATTTTTTCATCATGTGAGTATCCCTGTTTTTGGAATATTTGTTGTTTCCCATATAGGAATCTCTCACTTAATCATCTTTAAGAGTTCATAAACTGTTACAAAAGGAGAAATTTTCTTCTGAAAAAGGAAGAATCCAGGATTTCTCACTATTCTTGCTGAAACAGTTCTCATTTAAGGAAGCAATGGGAATTGGAGTTGGACCTGCCAACTTTGAGAGCCAAAAAAAAAAAAGGAATCTGTATGCTAATCTCATGTCAGAATGTTTTATTGCAATGTAACTTTTCAAATACATATTTGTTTATGGCAATTATTTAAACACTATAGATTTTAATAGTTTTTCCTACTGCCTTCTGAGACAAAGGCAGACTGAAAAAGAGAGCCATAACTCTGACTAAATAATTTCAGTATTGATAACTGAAGTCCTGCCTATGGGGTAGATTAGATGATTTCATCAAAGTTCTTCCCAGTCCTGTGATTTCATTGAAAAACAGTTTGAGAAAGTAAGTAGGATATGGTGCATGGCAACTGAAGCATTCAAGACTAATAATAATGCTCATTAAAATAGTTTAGGCAGCCATGCAAAAAGATTACTTTGGCATTTTCACACTTTAGTAAAAAAAAAAAATTACATAGTCCCTTATTTAGAGCAAGTTATCGTATTCGGCTCCCACCTACGTTTCTAGAATTATTTCATTCTACTTCATGCATGCTATGTTCCATCCAAACTAATTTACTCACTGCTCTCCTACCTCATCATTCTCTTTTGTATCTCAGGACCTTTCCTAATATCTAAAACCTATTCCCTCCTTACCACTACCTCTTAGAATCTCTAACTTCCTTCAAGGCAATTGTTAGTGTATTTTCACTCTTCAGATTACCTTGTACATTACATTGTATAATGGATAGAGCTTTAGAGTTGGAGTTAGAAAGACTTAGGTTTGAATCCCACCTCTGGCTTTTACTATCGACATTAGCTCCTTTGACCCTCAGTTTTCCTAATCTTTGAAGAAGGGATAATAACATTTGTAGTATCTATCTCATAGATTTGTTGTGAGACTCCAGTAAGATAATCTATAAAGTGCTCACACATAGTAGGTGTTTAACCAGTCATTCATTAAATGTTTATTAAGTGCCTACT
Organism: Notamacropus eugenii; assembly: GCF_028372415.1. NCBI lineage: Eukaryota > Metazoa > Chordata > Mammalia > Diprotodontia > Macropodidae > Notamacropus > Notamacropus eugenii. The sequence goes on along the minus strand of NC_092873.1, from coordinate 385,352,083 downwards.
ATGTAATTGAATTATAAATGTCAGACATGGAATGACAACACTTGCATCTTCTGGTGGGAAAGCAGATGCTGGAAATGTTTTATGGGCAGGACAGATTTTACTAATAATTCCTAAAATTGCATTCTTGTTAATAATGCTGATCACTGTATATGGGAATTTATCCTAAACCAGTCCTAATTTCCTTTTATATCTGTATTCCACTGTCTTTTACTCTAAAAGTGCTAAATCTACAACAAATTATAAGTACATAGGAGAGGGGTCTCCATACTGTGCTCAGTCCCTTGGAGCACCAGCATGTTTGCCCAAAGCCTCAGTGACTCTTAGTAAATATAGTTAAAACCTTAGTCATTGGAATAAACCCAGAATAATAATAAGAAAAATAATAGGGGTTACATGATAAATCCCCATTTCTGGAATGTTTTTCAGGAATATCCTTGGATTCTGAGTGCTTCAGATGATCAAACCATCCGTGTATGGAACTGGCAGTCCAGGACCTGTGTCTGGTAATATAGGAGGAAGAGAATTCATTGGAGCCTTCAGTTTCCTCAATACTTAATCTGCTACATTATAGAGTGTATTAATATCATTCTGACCTTCCCAAGGGGATTATGTAATATTAGTTAATTACTGATTGCTTTTTCAGGATGTAAAAATTAAAGAATTTTAGCTATATATGGAAGCTCAGTAGTGAATGTTTGGCATCCCTTTTTTTTTTTTTTTCAGACAGGGCTTAGTACAACAGCTATAGGAGAATGTATTCTAAAGTGAAATTAAAACAGTGGGTCAAATTAGGCAGATCAAAGCCCACGTCTGTACAGAGTAAGTTGTTATCTTTGCAGATAGTTGGGGCATCATGTGAAGTTTTTAGAACAGTGAATTTGAGCTGTTCTTTAATTTTTTTAACTGTCAAATCCTTGTACTGGGGTCTAAGCATATTATGATCCATCTATATTTTTGGCTAGAATCCTATGTGGAATTTTCCATGAAATGTTGAGAGGGTTATATTTGACCACTTTGAAGTGATTGCCTTTGGGAGAGATGTCCCACAAAAATTTATCAATTATTTCCCAACGTGAAGTACTGTAATTGTATTTGGGTTATCTTCACTGTATACCTAGATTATTGCTGTGTTTTCAGGTATCTTTAATTTTTGCTGGTGCTTGAAAAAAGATGTATTTTATTTGAAAGTAAAGCAATTCTCTGGAATCAGCAATCTTTAGACAGTTAAAAGTAGTAAGACCTATCAGTAAAGGCCCAAAACAGAATAAGAGAAGCATCTGTGATACTGATCTGTGGGGAATGGTATTCAATTTGAGATTTTTGATTTGTTTTCTTATATTCTTGCAGTGTACTAACAGGACACAACCACTATGTAATGTGTGCACAATTCCACCCTTCAGAAGACCTGGTGGTATCAGCTAGCCTGGACCAGACTGTTCGTGTTTGGGATATTTCTGGTGAGCTACCCAAGTTCAGGGGACAGTATGATCAAACTTGATGGAAAACTGCAATTGCCCAAAGCAGTGAGAATGGTGTTCTTGAAAAAGGAACATTGGGGACTGATTTGAGAGAGATCAGCACCTTTTTTAGGGGCCTCATTACCCAGAATTAGCTTTGATGGTGTTAAATGTCTGTCGATAATAATCTCTGAGAAGCAGTTATTTGGAAATACTCATAGTCCTGACTCTGAAGGAAATTTCAGTTTCAGATAAATCAGCCATTAGGAAAGACTTGAATTCCATTAGGAATATCATGACTCACACTAGGGAAACAACTATAAAATTCATCAGTTAAGAAAATAATTTAGTGTGCTGATCAGTACAGCGAAGCAAGACTCCTAGATCTTGTCTTCTTGTTCCAAGATGGTAAAGCCCCTAATGTGTTTTTCTAACATTATAGAGATGAATTTCTCTGTTCAGATGATCTTCTGAATACCTTTTTGTCAAGCCATTCACAGGCAAGAGGAAAGTCCTTCAAGATGAGGAATTCTGTGGTTCAAAGTTTTTGGGTAGTTGTGCTAATCATTATTCCATGTCATAACATACATCTTTGCTTTGAGGTACTAATTTAATTTATATGGCATTTCAATTTGGATGTAATCTTTTCCCATAGAATTTGCTTTCCAAATTAGACAAAAAGCACATATGGGAAAAGGGTACCCACCTAGAAGAGAAACAAAGCATTGGATGTATGAAAATAGCTTTGTTTTATGGCTAGAATCAGAAGCCACAGATCCAAATGCCAAGGCTATCTACCTAATTCTGTCAGCTCTCTGGAATATCTCTCTATATTACTTTACCTCCAGAGCTCTAGGGCTCCTGAAGATCCTTAGAGATTCCATGCTATAAAAAGGCGTGGTAGAATAAGTTAAGGACTATAGAACATTGTCCCCTTTTATGCAGTTAAAGGGAAAGACTTCCTAAGGGTCCTTGCCCAAGTCCTTCAGGCCAAGTAAGCAGCCTCGGTATTCTATCGACATGAGGACTAGCTCACCCTCTCCCAGATGCTCTGCAGATTGGCAGCAGGGTGTGCTGAGGCAAGGGAGTGCTTACTGCTACTCCAGCTGTTAGCGAACAGCAACAACCAGAGTAAGTTGAGAAGAAGCTGGCACCCCCAATGCATAATTTGGAATTTTCCCCATCTCAGTTCCTTAAAGACTAGATGTAGCATGTAATACATGCAAGCTAGGAAAGCAGCGTTTTAAGAATGCTACTTGCAGATTCTGCAGCCTCTGTTGAAGTTTCTGCAAGAATTGGGTTCAGGACTGGTAGAAAGTCTCCTGCAAAAATTTAATACTAGGTGGCGGGGTTGGAGGGTAAGGTTGGAGAAACATTTGCCATTGCAGTTTTCCACCAAACTGATTGTGCCATTTGAAGTACATTACCCAGACGCAGGACCAGCCATGCCAACAGGAGGAGCTAGGCATAGGCATATGAGCCTGTCAGAGCCTATGTCCTCTCCTCACTGCCAACATGGGGGAATTTAATATCCATTCTCCCAGTAACCTAGCTACAGCTTTCCACCACACACACTCCCTGCCTCTGCCTCTCTCTTTCTCTCTGAGGATACAGGAGCCAAATAGGATTGGAACCTAGCCCACCCTGTTCTAGTGGTTTCTAGGATGGTCATTTAGAGCTCAGCTCTGCTCACCCCACAGGGGCACTGCACATACTGCCTAGTGCCAGGCATAGTCTGTTCCCTGGGGCCAAGCTAAACCAAGTTGGGGCAGTTAGAATGCAAAATAACCACTTGGCTTTTGGGTATGAAAGCCCAGATTACTGGTACTCATTTTTTTCTTTAGCTTTAGTGGGGAAAGACCATTCCTCTACCAAAGTTAGGGGCCCTGAGTCTGAAAAAAGAGAGAAAGAGGTGGCTAAATCTTGGTGGTGGTATGTGTTGGCTCCTAGCAACATACAGTGCATGGGTCATAACCTAATGGATATCTGTGGCCATGAGAAATCTCTTGCTAGCTTTGGTACTAATGTTAACGTTCCCCCTTATCATCCTCCAGTTTGTGCCTGAAGTTTGCAAAGTAGCTTCTCTTCTCTCTCCCTTCCCATTAATCTCTTAACGTAAGAGGAAGAATGAACTTTGTGGTTGGACTCTTGCCCAAGTTCCTTCCCTTTTCCAGAGCTTTCTAGACTCTCCTCATCACTACTTGTTTTTATTCAAGGGAGCACCAAGCATAGGTGAACAAGTTAGCTTCATACTACTAGGAACTGGGACTTTTCTAGAGCTAGTGCTATTAATATTTAGGCGACAACTTGTGACTTCTGATTCTGGGAACAAATACTTGATTGAAAATAAAATGGCAGAGGAACTGAAATATAGTGTGAATTCCCCTACTTATTTTTCTGAGACTCCATCTTGAAATAAGGGAATAGCCCCTTGATTGAAAACATGGAATGGCTTTGACAGCAAGACTTTATTTACCTTCTTTAACCTTCTCAGGAGAAGACCCTTGTCTCCAGTGCAGTCTAACTTCTTTCTAAGAATTTGAATCTTTCAAGACCTCAGCTTAGCAAATGCTTCTGGTTAATACAAATAAACCTTTTGAAAACCTTATCAGGGAAAATTGGCTATTTCTGCAGTTTGAGTTTTGAGTGAACTAATATTTTAATTCTTTTGTGTACTTAACCCTTTGCATGCCAAGCTCACGTAACTAATCTCAGTCTTTGGAATGCCTTTGTACTAATTGTCTCTTAATTAGATGCTAGAATTACCTTCATTCCTTCCTCCTCCCCATCCCCCCCCATTTGGAGAGTGCACCAAACTGGTCCGTTCTGAGTGTGTCTACTCCTCCCTCTGGATTTGTGTAGCTGCTGCAGAAATTTTCCATCTGTCGTTCAGTCTTAGTGAGTGGCTTGTCAAAGGCTCAAGTATTTCTCTTCCGAGTTTCTTTTCACTGCCTGTCACTATTCATCTGTCCATCTTTCCCCTCCCCCTTTCCTGGGTCATTACACGCAAGTGCAACAAAGGCTTCCACTCTGTCATAGAGCTTTCCCTTTTAATGTATTTGTTGATGCTTATTGGAGGTGAAGTTCCTCCCAGCTGTCTGTCTTTGTGCTTTCCTTTGATTCTGTTTCATGCATTAGGATCATTAAAGAAAGCTGACAGATCCGGTTAAAGGGACAGGATGAATAAGCAAAAGGAAGGTTCCCTATGATAATCTGCTTATTAAACCTTGAAAGAATTTTTGAAAGCATAGCTTTGTTTCTCTCAACCTGTTGGCTCTTGAGTTTTTTCACACTGCTCAACTAGGTACAGGGGACAAGATAAAACTGTGTCATCTTTTTCACCTCCTGGCTGTCTGCTCTTCCCATCTGGTCTTCTGTATGGCAAGAAGCATTAGTACTTTTTAAAAAATAATATAGAAGCATAACCATTCAAGTGACTTGAGTTTTTCTGCAATTACTATACTTCCATCAATTTAATTGTTTTATCCTAGAAAGCACAGTATATCAAGGATTTCAAACATACTCTGTTTTTGTGAATGTTAAGTGTTTTGCAGAGCCATTATTCCAGAAAAAAAAGCATTAGATTAGAAGAGCAAAGTTGTAGTCTCACCACCTCTTTCAATTTTAAAAAGTATGTCCTTGGCCAAGTTATTTAACCCTAACGATCCTATTTGCTCATGTAAAGGGTCAGTGATAGCATCTGGTCTTCCTAATTCATTGTTCTCATGAAGTTCAAATGCAATAATAAATATGAAGGCTCTTTGAAAATCACAAAGCACCATCTAAATAGTAATCATCTTGATCTTGTCTCTGACTACAAGGAATTATATGATCTGTGAATGGTTTTTAATGGTAGATGTCTTGCAGCCTGTAAGCTATCTGTGTGACCCTTAGACAAATATGACTTTTGGTTGGGAAAAGTGTTACTTTAGTTTTCCTTTCATTGCTGTAAATTGCAGCAATTCTAGACAGTCTGTCTTTTAAAAGTTTGAATAATTCACTTAATAATAAATTTGGTCAATGCTATAAGCTTTCTAGGCCTTAGTAGGAAGCCTGCTTTTACTTTATTTACCCAGCCCACAGATATTTATTTCAAACTTCATAACAACAGTCTCTGAGACCCTTTTGAAAGTTCTTTGAATTCCCTGAAAAATTACTACTTTAAGAAGTTCCAGGGTACATAGGTGATACACTGAATGGAGCCCTGCAGTCAGGAGAACCTGAGTTCACATATGACCTCAGATACTTAGCTAGCTGTATGATCCTGGGCAAGTCACTTAATCCCAATTGCCTCCAAAAACCAAATGAAGAAAAAAAATTAAACAAAGAAGTTCCAAGTGATGGCATTCCTACAGAGTTTCTCTTTGTAATTTTTGAGATAACGGGAAAATTCAGTAGCTAATGTAAAGTGACTCACTATTTGGGATCACATTTCCAAATTGTTCAACAATTGGAAACAGAAGCCATTGCAAGGGAAAAGATTAAGTGTGAGTTTATAGAAGGTAATGGATCATTTAAAAGTGCTGCTCAACTTAGTATAGGAAAAAGACCATTTTTAGAAACTGTATTTTTGAAGTTTAAAAAAAGTTTTTAAAGAAAGGCAACATGATATTATCATAGGTGAAGGGAACACTTTATTTGGAGTAAGACGACTTGGATTTAAGTCACAATTAGTTCTTCCATTCATTTAATAGTTTTATAATCATGAGTAAGTCACTTAACCCAAATGATCCTCAGCATCCTCATCTGTAGAGTGACAGTGTTGGACTAGATGATTTCTAAGGTCCATTTCAACCTCTGTCCTTTTATAAAGTACAATACAGCCAAACTGTCAAGTAAAATTTCTCCTTTTCCCCATCTCTGATTTTTTTTTCCCTCCTTTTCTTAAATGTTTCTCTATCACTGTGCCCTCCTCACCTCTGATACTTTACTATTTTGGTAACATTATGTTTGCTTCCCCCATGCCTACGCATCATGCCTCAAAGGTCTGAGGAAGAAGAACCTTTCCCCTGGAGCTGTGGAGTCAGATGTGAGGGGAATAACAGGGGTTGATCTCTTTGGGACAACGGATGCAGTCGTAAAACACGTTTTGGAGGTACTGTTTCTAGAGCCAATGATTAGGCATAGATTCCCTAGAAAGGGATTAAGTGACGATATTGGTCTCAAGGATAGTTACTTCACTGTGTAAATCTCAGGAGAAGAAGGGAGAGACTGGATCATAGTTTCCACCTGCCATCATAGAACCAAACGTTTTTACAAGCCTTTTGTTAGAAATCCAGTCAATCTTTCAATAAGTATTTATTGAGTATCACCTTGGGACTAAAGAAGGAATACATATGGTCCCTGCTCTTAGTTATGGAAACAAAATATTTTACATGTAAAAATTAAAAATTGGATAATGTAGTTAAATAATATGGAGATAGATAAAAATAATGACCTCCCCCCATAAGGAACTTAGATTTTACTGGGGAATACAGTATGAACCTTAGAGATAGGAGATAACTGAGAAGTAAGAGAGTGTCAGGGAAAGCTTCACAGAACAGGTGTCACATGTGTTGAGTCTTGAAGGGGAGATGAGGATCATGGGAAGTAAAGATAAGGAAAAAGCACATTCCAGACATGGGAGAGGAGATGGCATGCAAAGTTAAGGAAATAGGCAGTAGTCCAGTTTGACTGAAATGTAGAGTATAGAAAGGGGAAAGTAATATGTGGTGAAGGCAAAAAGAATAGGAGAGAGGGTATGTGAACCTTAATATCAGTTGGTAATATTGACCAACCTGAAATGGTGATCTTCACTTCAGAATTTTAGAGAATCATGATTCCAGGATTTTATGCACAGGAGTAAAATCAATGACACTCTAGCATCCTTTTCATCTAGCATGAATCATGATGTACTGTGGGGAAGCTATCATTTGCAGAGCTTTGTTAAAAGATTCACTCCTGCATGACTTCTACACAGGGTCATGATCGTGGAGTTAACTGGGCTGCTTTCCATCCCACTATGCCTCTTATTGTGTCTGGGGCCGATGACCGTCAAGTGAAGATTTGGCGTATGAATGGTGAGTAGACCACTCCACTCCTGGGAATTGGGGACCCTAGACTTTGTGACATGCTCTCCTACCATCTGCAGGTAAGATGATACAAGCTTCTTATGTGATTCAGTTCTTCATGTTAATCCTGAAAGATAGAAGCTGTCCTCTTCCCTTTATTTTTAGATAGCAGTTTGGCATTGTGAATTTGAATAAGAAGAGAAATTTTTAAAAGGGAAGTAGAGAGAAATTTGAAACTATTGAGGAAACCAAAGAAGGAGGAAATATTCTGATCAATCACAGCTAGTAGTACCGTTCTTTGTGCTGGTGCTGAGCATTTGGTTGAGAGCAGTTCACTATCACACAACCAATTTCAGTGATAGTAGACAAGCAGAGAGAGAGTATTTCTGGTGACCTAGTTCTTCCTTCTTACCAGAATCTAAGGCTTGGGAGGTAGATACCTGCCGAGGTCACTACAACAATGTCTCCTGTGCTGTCTTCCACCCTCGCCAGGAGCTCATCCTCAGCAATTCTGAAGATAAAAGTATTCGTGTGTGGGATATGTCAAAGCGGTAAAGTAGTTTGTGTTGAACTTAATACTAGGGATGGGGTGGGGCAACTTGGTGGTGCAGTGAATAGAGTACCGGCCCTGGAGTCAGGAAGACCTGAGTTCAAATCCGGCCTCAGACAATTGAGACTAGCTGTATGACCTTGAGCAAGACACTTAACCCCAATTGCCTTGCCTTCACCCCTCCAAAAAAGAAAAAAACAAATACTAGGGATAGTGATTTGTACAAGCCCTAGGGAGGTAGAGGAAGGTAGTAAGGTCCATTCTTCTCTTTAACTATACTAAAAGATTTTTATTTGTCCATCTGTTATCTTTAACATTTAGAAAACTCAAATCAAGGACTGTGCAAGTTTGAAGGGACATTGATAGGTCAGTCATTCCTCTCTACCAATCCGTGGGGATCTCCCAAGTCTGGTCTTTATTTCTCTAAATTCAGATAGGGATTTTTTTTCCCTAACAATCTATGGTAAGTTCAAGAAGTGAAGAAATCCAAAAATCAAAACATGCTTGAGATGGGGAAGCACATTATGATCTCTTGATCAGATCAGTATTGATCAGTCATCATAGGACCATAGCCTTAGAGCTGAAAGGAACCTTAGAGGTCACCAAGTCCAATCCCCTCCTTTTACAGTTGAGTAAACAAGCTCATGGAGGTTAAGTTACTTGCCCAGGGTCTCACAGGTAATAAGTGTTCAAGGCAGGATTTGGACCCAGGTTCATTCTTTCCTTCCTTCATTCTTTCCTTCCTTCCTTCCCTCCCTCCCTCCCTCCCATTCTTGTCATTCCCAAAACCTTAAACCCAGTGTACTCTGAAGCTCATAGGTTGGACAACAATAGGTCCCTGCCCAAGCTCCATTTAATGGATGGCTTAGAGTGATTATCAATAGTAACAGATTCTCTTTCCCTCCCAGTTTGATTTAGTTATTTTCTTCTTTTGCTCATTAAAAGTGCCATTCTCTGACTACTTTTTAAAGAGCCCTATTCACTCAGTGGGCATTACCTCCCTGTAAGTGAGTACGTGAAAAGACCTAGCTTAAAAAGGCCAAGGTCTCCCATTGCATCCTGGGCCATCTCCAGTCATCCTGATGAATATCTAGTCACTGAATCCAGATGGCTCAGGAGAAGAAAGTGAGGCCTTGCACAGCCCTCCCTCACTCAAAGTCAAGTGCAAATCATGTCATCATTTCTCTGACGTCATGTCATTCTTCAAAAACAAAGGATGAACACAACCAACCTGAACCCAAGTTATCCTGGTTGCAAGTGCAGCACTCTGTCTACTATATCATGCTGTGTCTGTAATCTTGGTCCTGTTTACTTTGACATGTGTTGGTCCTGGTTTGATTTCCTCAGTTAGTTTGTTAGCTTGCTGTCTTTCAGATTGAATATTCCTGGGAAACTGATGATTGTTTTTCCATTTCTTCTTTTCTCCAATCCACAATAGGACTGGAGTTCAGACCTTCCGTAGAGACCATGACCGTTTCTGGGTTCTAGCTGCCCATCCCAACCTCAACCTATTTGCTGCAGGTAAGACCCCTTTTTCCTCCTTCCTCATTGTGCCTCAGTTACAACAGAGCAGAGTTATTTTCCATCCCTTTTTAAGTAGATATACAGTAGGTTAACATGGGAGAAAGCAAGATTCTCAGAGCCAATTGGTTGGATTTTTAGTTTCTTTTTTCTCCAGTCGTCTTGGAGAAAAGGTGTCCTCTTTGAGTTACACTGGCAAATCATGCTTTTTCTGTCCAGATCATATTCAGTGCTGATCCCTGGCCTTAGAATCTTTTTTTTTTCTTTTTTTAATATTTTACCTTTTTTCCAATTACATATAAAAACAATTTTTAACATTTTTTAATTTTTGAGTTCCAAATTATTTCCCTCCATTTTTCCCCTTCCTCCCTCATTGAGAAGGCAAGTTTGATATAGGTTAAGAGTAGGGAACCTGTGTTATACATGTATGTCATGCAAAACGTATTTCCATATTAGTGTTGTGAAAGAAAACCCAGGACCCCTCCCCCAAAATGAGAACAAGAAAAATAAAGTTTAAAAAAATATGCTTCAGTCTGCATTCAGACTCCATCAGTTCTTTCTCTGGAGGAAGATAGCATTTTTCAGCATAAGTCCTTCAGAATTGTCTTAGGTCATTGTATTGCTGAGAAAAGCTAAATCATTCACGGTTGCTCATCATATAACATTGCTGTTAATGTATATACTGTTTTCCTGGTTTTGCTCACTTGACTTTTCATCAGTTCATATAAGTCTTTGCAGTGTTTTCTGAAAGCATCCTGCTCATCGTTTCTTAGTAGTATAATAGTATTCCATCACAATCATAGACCACAGCTTGTTCAGCCATTCCCCAATTGATGATCACCAATCCACCACAAAAAGAGCTGTCATAAATATTTTTGTACTTATAGGTCCTTTTCCTTTTTTTTATCTTTTTGGAATACAGACCTAATATTGCTAGGTTGAAGGATATGCATGGTTTTCTAACTCTTTGGGCATTGTTCCAAATTGCTCTCCAGAATGGTTAAGTCAGTTTATAACTCCATCAGCAATGCATTAGTGTCCCAATTTTTCCACATCCCCTTGTCATTTTCCTTTTCTTTCAAATTAGCCAATCTGATAGATGTGAGATGGTGCCTCAGAGTTGTTTTAATTTGCATTTCTCTAATCAGTAGTGATTTAGAGCATTTTTTCACATGATTGTAGATAGTTTTGATTTCTTCTTCTGAAAACTGCCTGTTTACATCCTTTGACCATTTTTCAATTGGGGAATAACTTGTATTGTCATAAATTTGACTCAGTTCTCTATACATTTGAGAAATGACTAGCCTTAAGAATCTTAAACCACATACATGTAGTTCTCCTTTCAGACCAAAAGGGAAAAGCCATAGGAGGCAGGGTCTTCTTATGATAGTGGAAGAAGCTAGTAGAAAATGATCAAGTTTTTAAATGTTTTTTTAGCCTCCTGGGGCTTAGAGATCATGTCATATCAATACCAGTTGAAAGAACTTAGAGATTTTTAACTTGGAGAATAGAACCCTTGCTGGGAGGAAAGGGGAGGGGAAGAGGACATGATAATTTTTTTTCATGTATTTGAAGTGCTGTCATTTGGAAGAGAAATTATACTTGTTTTACCTAGCCTCCAAGAGTAGACATATGATTGGAAATTACGAAGAGGCTATCTGAACCCTACCAAGTCTCAGTCCTTTCCCCAGCTTTATCTGTTCCTTAGCTTCTGTCTCTGACCAAAGCCAACCATTCCTTCTCCTTCCATCCAGGTCATGATGGTGGCATGATTGTCTTTAAACTGGAACGAGAGCGACCAGCTTATGCTGTTCATGGCAACATGCTACACTATGTCAAGGATCGATTCTTGCGCCAGCTTGATTTTAACAGCTCTAAAGATGTTGCTGTCATGCAGTTGAGGAGGTAAATCTGGCTTAGTTGGCTAGTTAATTCTTCTACCTTCCTAACACCAGTCCATAACAGAACATCTCTCCCATGGGCTTTCATCTCGTGTTTCTTTAAATAGCATTTGAGATTTTTTTTTCACCCATATCACAGTTTGGATCTTGTTGGTGCTGCCCAGTTTGTATGGTGGACAAGGAGGGTAGTTATATAGGTGACCACAGGTGACCTTGGGAGTGGGTATGTTTAGACCCTTAGGTCTAGAACCATTAATTTGAGCTAATGACTCCTGGGACAAAGAATTGTATCGACATGGTCATGACTCTTCTATCTGTTCTTATGCACAGCAAAGAAAACTCTTCTTTTAATAGAGTACCCCAACTTGGTGATACCACATTTACCTTAGATAGGACCAACCCAGGTCAGACTGAGAGATAGATTAGAGTTGAAACTGTTCTGAGGTCCATTTTGTATTTGATACAGAGTCTCCTCCCTCATTCTTCCACTACCCATAAGCAATATATATATACAACCCCAAACCAGAGTGCTCAGATGATGTGATAACCTCTGGGACTCCTAGTAAAAGACACTGTCCTCTTAGAAAGCCAGCTGCACCAGCATGCTGAAACATTAATGGTGACAAACCTTGGCATGGGAGGTTTGTTGTCATCTGCCAGTACTGCTGCAATAAAAGTTGGGTTGATACAAATGTTCCAAGGAACTAGAGAAAACTGCCAGAGACAAATCAAGTCCTGTTGCTCTGCGATGTCAATTGTAATTGTGTGTAGGAATTTGGATTTCAACGAGGCTGATCCCCCTCCCCTCCAGCCTGTCCTTTCTCAGTTGTGGCCACCACCTTCTGTTCACTGATTCAGGGTGTACTAGGTTTGTTTTTTAAAAGCTTTTTACTTAGAACAAAGACTCAAGTTAGGAGGTCAGATGGAAAGAAAGTGAATGCACCTTTGAGAGAAATTTAAAAATCCCAAAGCTTGATTTTCTCAGTTCATTTCTGATGCTCCTTCCCAATTTCCTCTTCTTTGCATCTTCCTAGTGGTTCCAAGTTCCCAGTGTTCAACATGTCATATAACCCAGCAGAGAATGCAGTCCTACTATGCACAGTGAGTAATCACCATTGAGGTGGACTCTTATACCTCAAAGTATACAGAATTTAAATATCTTTTTCCCATGGCAACACAGTTTTTAGTATCCTTCTTAGATGTTTAAAGTTAATGATCTCTTGAGCATTAGCATAGTGAACATTCATAAGCTCAAACCAGATGTAGTCCCCTTAACATAGGTGAAGGATTGTTTAGTAGTAGATTCTCTGGGAATGTTGACTTCACTCTTATTATCCTGTGAAGTATAGAATGTCCTAGATTTTCAAAAAGCCAATTTTGTTTTGAATTGATGGTGTTTAAGAGTATATTTACTCTTAGCCCAGGAGGTGGTTAACTTGATCTCACTGTTTGGATCAGAATAGAAGGGTGGGTCAGATAAAAAGAAGATACTTACAGGGTCCCCACATCACCATCTCTACTTCTTGCAACCCAGATTGCAGTGAAGTTTAAAAAATATGCGCATTATTAGTTCCCCTGCTGCCAAATTAAGAAAATGAGACCAGTGTTCCTATTTCACTTTTGATTTATGGACTCTATTGCAAATTTTTCTTCTTCTTCCAACCCCTATTTTTAAAGACTAACTCTTTAATGGCAGCTTCTCTTTTAAGTAAACAGTTTTTTGTTTTTTTTTTTAGTTTATTGAAGGATGTTGGAAATAGGGAGTGATGGCACTCTAAGGGAGCAGAACAGATTCAGCAGATTTGCTCTGAGACATGGAAAGATTCTTTTCCCCTTTCTGTCCTTCAGTTTGATGCTCTGTAAAACTGAAAAAAGATTAATGCCTATGGTTATGCTAAATGTTCAGGATTTGAGGAAGATAAGTGGCATTGTGTATATGCGAAAAATTTTCGAAAAGGTCCCTGTAAACCCTGCCTGTATGTACATTCATCACACATCTCAGGGAGGAGAGGGACAGGCTATGTTAAAATCAAATATTCAGAGTATTACATGTTCAGAAAAGAAATATTTGCTTTATGTTAGATTGAAGAGCTTTGCTATGTTCTTTTCCTCTGATAATCTCACTACTACTACCTTCTTTTACAGAGAGCCAGCAACCTAGAAAACAGCACCTATGACCTATATACCATTCCCAAGGATGCCGACTCTCAGAATCCTGATGGTAGGCTTTCAGCTGCTCCACTCATTCCAGCCCCACCCTTCATTCACATCGTCATCTCTCTTCAAGGCCTCCATCTTCCCTTCCCAGACCATATCCTCATTGCTCATGTCTGTTGGCAGGTGCCGTTGACAACTGCATCATAGGCGACTACATTGTGAAAAATTCATGTTCCTCCCACATTTTATTACCTCAGCTAGATATATATATTTTATAATTTGGTTATTAGAAACTCTCCATTTTCCCTTTCAGCACAGCGTGCTCTCCTGGTTTATTGTCAGCTGAGATGACTTTCACCCTGGTAGTTTCATTTATTTAAAAATGTGGTTCCAATCTGGGAATGTGTCACCCTGGGGCTGGGGATTTATGCTCTCCCATCCACTTCCAGCTCCAATTTGCCTCCCCTCACATGTCAGAAAGATGTGGCTGTTAACAACCCCAAGCCCCACCTGGGATCTCAGGATCCAGCTGAGACCCTGCTGCCTCCTCCATCACTCCTACCCCACTGTGAACAGCCTCCCTGTCAGAACTTGCTGACGTTGCTGATTATTGAAGTGGCTCTGACTCCTGCTCATGTTCTTCTTTCTGTGGTCCCTCCTGTTCATCCTGCAGAAGCCAGTAGGATAGCAGTTCAGGCCTCAGATCTTCATTTCTTTATTAACACCTTGACCCCTGCTAGAAAGTTCCAGAGGAAGCTTTTTTGTTGCCCATTGATACTTTAGATTGTTGGGGCATGTCCTCTTTGTTGGGACAATATCTATTGTATGGCATTGCTTCTGCTGCTGCTGTTGTAGCCCTCTGTAATGGATGGTCACAGAGACTGCAAGTACCTGGGACATGACAAGATGAGAAGTTGGATGGGGGGAAAAATTACATCTTTATTTTTACTAACCTCTAACTGAAATTTGTCATTTCCTTCCATTAGGAAGTTTAAAAAAAAAAAACAAACTTGAGAAGGACTCCATAAGTTTCACCAGACCACCAAGTGGTTCATGACACAAAAATGAGTAAGAACTCTGGATATCTTAGTGATGGATATTTACGGATCCTTCTAGAACTTCCATTGAGCCAAGAGATTTAGCCTCCTCACCAACCTAACTTACTTTTTCCCCCTCAGAACTGCTCATTTGATTATGAAAATTTAGGAGTTTTAGTTTTGTCTTATCTCTTTTCCTTTTCTTTACCTATCCTGGAGGGGGAAGATGGTATTACTAATTAGCAAAGAAACAGCCCAAAGATGGGCAGCAGAAGGAAAGAGGAGGAAAAGCAAAAGACTTGGATAATCCACACATTGGATCACAAGCTCCTGGTAATGGAGTGTTGGCTGTAATAATAATTAGCCTTGTAAATAGCCAGACACCCCAGGTGTCTGAGAAATTTAGGCCAGGCCAGTCAGTATGTTGGTCAGTACATTCTGCCATATTCTCTCCTGTTACTGATAGATAAAGGAGCGTTACAATGCATCCTTCTGTTCATCCTCGTATTGAGTGCCCAGACAGTAGTGGCTAGGCATTAAGAAGATCTGTCTCAAATTCATAATCTGCTTCAATACTCAGCTAGTGAAGGTAAAATGATACAGTGAGATTTTTGTAAGTCTTTTAAGGGCTGATGTCAATGGTTGAACTTTGTTGTGCACCAACTATGTACTAGATGCTACTCATCACGGGGTTTTCCTTCCTTAAGGGCTCCCCTCAGTCAGAGTGGTCTCTGAATTCTGCACTCAGTCCCACAGGGTTCCTTGAGGAGGCCTGCATTTACATGTTAAAAGCAGCAAAACAGCTGTGAGCTAGGGAGGGGGCTCTGCCTCTCCTCCAGCTTGTTTAGCCGCCTATCAGTAGGGGGTTCTGGGCCACCGACAGGCCCCTCGCTGTGCCACAGCTTGGCCAGGAAGGCCCTGCTCGTTAGCTTGACAGAGTGTTCTGTCTCCTAGGATAGGCGGCCCCTTTGCCAGCACATGGCATTGGCTGACAAGCAGCCACTTGGCCTAGAGATAGAGGATTGGGGAACTGGTACTGGCATTTGGAGAAGAATGGTGGGGAAAAGTCACTCATCAATAGCCTCAGGTTACGACTGAATTAGTTAGGAAGCAGCTGAGCTGGCATAGCCAAGGTGGCAGCCAGCAGGACTGGCAGTTCCATAGCACCTGACTCTGTCACCTGCCAGTGGCTTACCACATGTCCCTCCTTATTAACCCCCACCCCCATCTTGTTCTCCTCAGCCCCTGAAGGGAAGCGGTCTTCTGGCCTGACAGCCGTATGGGTTGCCCGAAATCGTTTTGCTGTCCTGGATCGTATGCATTCGGTGAGATGTTTTTGTAGGGTTTCATTGCTATTTTTTGAGTGATGTGAAGTAAACAGAATTGATTTATTACTACCTTGTTGAGGTTGACAATTGAGATCACAGCCAGATCATCTTAGGGCTCAAGTTCCAAAATAAGATGCTCTTTATAACAGCTGAAGGGTTTGAAAAAATGGGACCCATAGTAAAATGTGCCTCTCCCCCAATATTGGGTAAGAAGAGTATCTTACCATGGGGGTTTGTAATAGACTCTGGACCAAGCGTACTTCATAAAGTACTGTTTCTGTTACTACCATGCCCATGTCACGAAGCTAAGAAGCAATCGATAAGCAGTGTTGTCTTTCTGCCCTTAGATTGAGATCAGTTATATATTTATGTGACTAGCCCTGCAGACTTTCTTTTAAGTTTCTTTGATAACTATAGTCATTGCCAAGCTTCTCTGAATGTCTCTACTGAGGAAAGGGCTAAAAAGAGGGTAGAGTTGGGGTGATATGAGAAGGGAAAAACCCTTACCTAATAACCAGTCTTAAGCTCTTAGTCAGGATAAGATTTATGGAATAATGAAAAGAAAGTACATGACTAATTGAAACCAAGGAAGTAACTAATCAGAAAGAAACTTTACTGTATTTTTCTGTACACTAAATGCCTTATCCTTTCATTTTCATTTCAGCTTCTGATCAAGAACTTGAAGAATGAAATCACCAAGAAAGTACAGGTTCCTAATTGTGATGAGATCTTCTATGCTGGCACAGGGAACCTGCTGCTTCGAGATGCTGATTCCATCACACTTTTTGATGTACAGCAGAAGCGGTAATTACACCAACTCTTTTAGTCCCTTAGAGACCAAAAGAATATAGCTTGTGACCTGGAATAAAGGGATGATGTTCCCCTTATTCTGTGTGTCCTCTTCCTCCTAGGACTCTGGCATCTGTGAAGATTTCCAAAGTGAAGTATGTCATTTGGTCAGCAGATATGTCCCATGTAGCCCTGCTGGCCAAGCATGGTAAGGACCAACTCAGAGCAGGCTCCCTCATCCACCTGTACCACCCTCCATGTCTCAACAGTGTGCTCATGTCCTTTGCTTCCTGATTCTTACAGCCATCATGATCTGTAATCGTAAACTGGAGTCACTTTGTAACATCCATGAGAACATTCGTGTCAAGAGTGGTGCCTGGGATGAGAGTGGTGTGTTTATCTACACCACCAGCAACCACATCAAATATGCTGTCACTACAGGGTAAGTTCTCTACATAGGAAAAACTATTTTTCTGAATAAGTAGATCCATCTTAGAGAGAAGTATTTAAAATCATTGTCTCATTCCTCCAGATTCATACTCTGAAGATAAGTAGTCATTTTGCTCACCACTAACTTCCTTCATTCCTGTAATTATATAACATTCCTCTGCACCCTCCAATATCTTTTTTTATATCACCTTCATTTCAGATATATCCTTCTCTCTTGCCCTCTCCAGAGAACCTTCCCTTATGACAAAGAATAAAAAAGAGTAAGAAGAAAACAAAGCAGTTCAACAAAACTAACCCAAATATCAGCAGAGTCTGATAGTGAATGCAGTTTCCTGTACCCATCATCTCCCAACTCTAGCAATAATCTTTTCTAAAGGAAAACCCAAAGTTCCTTATTCTACTTTTTCTCTACATGGGAAAGTAAAATTAGTAATATCAGCATGTAGTTTCATTCTCTTGTCATGAGTTCTTTCCTCAATAACTCAGGTAGGATTTGGCAGATCAAAGATGGATGGATTATAGAGGCTGAATAGCATTTGGCAGCATAATAAGGAGGAGTCAGAGGCTCCTTGTTTTTCATCTCTATATCAGGGCATGCCTTCGACCTGAAACCATCTGTTCACAGGTGCTCGTAGTTGTGGTTTCTTATCCCTCTCTTCTCATCTTCAGGGACCATGGGATCATCCGTACCCTTGACTTGCCAATCTATGTAACACGGGTGAAGGGCAACAATGTGTACTGCCTAGACCGAGAGTGTCGTCCACGAGTGCTTACCATTGATCCCACTGAGTTCAAATTCAAGCTAGCTTTAATCAACAGGAAATACGATGAGGTACAGTGAAAAAAACAGCCCCGGGGAGAGAAGACATCTTTAAGTAAAATCAAATGCAAGAATTGCTACTTCTCTTCGGAGCATTCTTTATCACCATCCCTGCTCCCATCTCTAGGTACTGCACATGGTGAGGAATGCCAAGTTGGTGGGCCAGTCCATTATTGCCTATCTCCAGAAGAAGGGCTATCCTGAAGTGGCACTGCATTTTGTTAAGGATGAGAAGACTCGATTTAGTCTGGCCCTAGAATGTGGCAACATTGAGGTAAAGCCACCAATCTCTTGAAATATCTTGGCGTGAGTTGGTTGAAGAATTGGATAATTGGGTTTATATCCTGAGTTTGTAAATGCAGATCCTCAAATGCAGTTCAAAATTTTTAAATGGTGAGCTGTATCAGCTTTATATTTGTGTTCTCCTACCTTTTTCTGTCTTTGTTAGTATCTCATAATCTGTCATATTTCTGTTTTCACTTTCTTTTATTACTCCCAAGACAGGAACAGGATAGTCAAAATGGAAATAGCATTCATTGTTCTGATTCCTCAGATGGAGAGAAGTTTATTAAATTCCTCTTTGAAAAGAGTCCATTCAAATGATGATGCGAGATGTTTATCATATGCATTCAACTCTGAATATCCACCTTTTTATTCTTACTTTACAAGACCCCACGAGCAGCAAGGTAGCACAGTGAATAGAGCACTAGGCCTGGAGTCAGGAAAACCTGAGTTCATATTTGACCTCAGACACTTACTAGCTATGTGACCCATGGGAAGTCACTTAAGCCTGTTTGCCTCTCGGTTCCTCATCTGTAAAATGAGCTGGCGAAGGAAATGGCAAACCATTCTAGTATCTTTGCCAAGAAAACCCAAATGAGGTCATAGAGTGAAACACAACTGAAAAATAACTAAAACAACAGCAACAGAGACACTAGCTGACTCACCTTTAAGGACCTAACAATACAGCATGCAGGGAACAGGGTAGCTAAGTTGGAACTTATTCCATGGAGTTCCACAGCTTCTCTGATGTCATTTCAGTGAATTATTTGTTGAAAAGCTATGCAAGTTAATCATAGAATTACTTGATTTGAGAGTTGAAAGGGACCTTAGAAACTATCAAATCCAAACCACACCCAGAAGAAATTCCCATTATAATAGCCAAGTGGTCATCCAGCCTCTGGTTAAATATCTCTAAGGAGCAATCTACCACCTGTACAGTTAGCCCATTCCACTTTCACTAGCCCACTCCAAGTTGTGGAGCTAAGACAGTGGCGAAGCTGGTATGGTTCCCTGACCTGGATCACAAATCCCTTAGGAATATACACGTGACAGGGTGATTTCAGTCAGACAAAATAAGAGTAAGTTCTAATAGAGCTGAAAGTATAACCAATGCCCCAGTAACTTCACTTGAAGTCTAAGCCTTTAGAGTTCCTAGGTCAACAACAGCTGCTCTTAACCTCTCAGCTATATCTCTTGGGATAACCTCAGATTGCCCTAGAAGCAGCCAAGGCTCTAGATGACAAGAATTGCTGGGAAAAGCTGGGAGAAGTGGCCCTACTCCAAGGAAACCATCAGATTGTGGAGATGTGCTACCAGCGTACCAAGAATTTTGATAAACTTTCCTTCCTATACCTCATCACTGGCAACCTTGAGAAACTTCGCAAGATGATGAAGATTGGTGAGGTCCCAAAATCAGGGATGGAAAAAGAGGCTGTATGAAGGAGGGAGAAAACAAAGAGAAGAGGGTGTAACCTAATATTTCTTCTTCTCTTATGCAGCTGAGATCCGAAAAGACATGAGTGGCCATTACCAAAATGCCCTGTACCTGGGTGATGTTTCAGAACGTGTGCGCATCCTGAAGAATTGTGGGCAGAGTGAGTTTAAAACACCTGTCAGGTCCTTTAAACTTTTAAAGAGCCAGTGCTTTCCATTCCATAATATATATTTGTTATGGTCAGGGCTCTGGGTTTGCTTCCTTTTGTACTCCTCAGGAGTACAAAAAAGAAGGTGGTGCCCAGGAATACTTCCACGGGAAGAGCAGAAATATGGGTGTTAGTGTAATAACAGGAATTTGAGAGGCATGGAATCAGAATTCCCAAAAAATAGGTGGGTGATTTCCATATGAAGGTAAATTCCTCTCAAAATTATAGACTAGCTCAGTTCTAGAACCAGCTTCTTGCAAATCTCCCAGATCAAGAACGATCTATACTTTATTCATACCATAATAATCTGATAACCCAAAGAGGATGCCATTCATATTAGGTCTGTTGGATTGTGGTGTCCTGGCAAGTGAGAAGCAAGGGGATGAGGTTGGTGTACTAGAACAGCCACAGGTTAAAATGGTAATTTAGGAATCAACTGAATAGAGAAGGTGATGATTCTGCTTTTCTCTTAGAACTGTGTTTCTTTCCTCAGAACTTAACCATACCTTTTCATTCCTTCAGAAGGAGTTCTCACTTCTCAAGAAACCAGGAAAAGAAAAGATTCTCTTCAGACAGAACAGTAATGTCCAGGTTAAGGAATAGAGAAAATAGATGTCTAGAATTGAGGTCTGTTTCCTCCACAGAATCCCTGGCCTACCTTACAGCTGCCACTCATGGTCTAGATGAGGAAGCAGAGAGCCTCAAGGAAACATTTGACCCAGAGAAGGAGACAGTAAGTCCCAAATTAGACTTCTTTGGTCTGGATTGGGGGAAAGTCTAAGCTCCTAGAAAGAGAGCTTTGAAGGTTGAGAGTAACATCGATGACTAGAGTGGACCCCAGACATTTTTCCTTTTTTTTAATATATAACCTTGTGACTATTCTTGATCACTCTTTAGATTCCAGATATTGACCCTAATGCCAGACTACTTCAGCCACCTGCACCCATCATGCCATTGGACACCAACTGGCCCCTACTAACTGTTTCTAAAGGCTTCTTTGAAGGTTCTATAGCCAGCAAGGGTAAGTATACAGCACATCCACTAGCTGTCAGCTGTCTATTACCACTTTTTGTGTCTTGAAGTAGGTACATAGGTACCTAATAAATGTTTACTGGTTGATTAATTGGTAGAATTCAGTGGATATTGTGAGCAGTCTGTCCTTTACTTTGGCTCCATTTGCCTTTTTTTCTGGGTAGACCCTCATGGGACATGAGCCTCTGGAAATACAAAGCTGCCTATACCATGATACTGCCTTAAAATGCAGCTTCATCTGCTTCACACTCTCTTCTATGAGTCAGCAGTCATCATTTTCCCACCTTCTTTATTTATTTGTTGTGTTTTTGAAAACTCAAAACTATATATGCCCTGAGAAGTGTAACTTCCACCTCACTTCATCCTTATCCCCACCTTGATAAGAGGAACATGTAGGTAGATATAGATAAAATACATCTTTTTTCTGGTTCTGTTTTCTAGCTTAGAAACATTATGATCTTCTCCCAAGACATTGATTATAAAATACTTTGAAATCTTCCAGTTAAGAGTCCTGAGAAGGAGCCTTCAGACCAAGTAGACACCAAAGAAGTGAAACCCAAGCTTCCTTGCCTGAGGGCCTTTTTCCACACTCAGGAGGATTCTACCTATATAATGTACATGATAATAGAAGTAGGGAAGAGAAAGGAAGGTCTGTGAAGAATGCTTGCTTGGTTTTGATTTCTTCCTCAAAAGATGTGGAAAATTTAGAGAAACTTGGAAAGAGAAGTAGAAGTAATGGAAGCGCTACATATGAGGTGTAGAGGGGAAAGTTAAAGAAATTAAGATTGAGCACTTGCAAGGAAAACTGAATAATATTATAAGTGAAAGAGTAGCTAGCTTCTCTAATGGATCTGAATTGTAGTAAAACAGATTTAGGCTAGATTTTAGAGAGAAATGAAACTATAAGGAAGGAGTTATCATCCTAGAGTTTATCTGGCACAAAGGCCAATTTTCAGGAGCTTATAGGTTGGTTCTGTCATAGTTCCTTCTGTCCTTTATTTGTTATGAAAGTTGGCCCTGATTGTAACATTCAATACAGTGATAGTTCCCAGCTTTCAAGAGTTAATATATTACCTCTTTCCTCCCCAAATACCAAAAGAGAAAAACACAGACCCCTGGGTGTCCCTTCTAAAGAGTTGCTCTCCCATCTGTATAAATTAGGCCTTGAATTGAAAGGAATCGACAGGGTTAAGGAACATATGCTGGGGGTCAGGACCTGCTGGTTGCCTCAGCTCTGTGACCTTTCTCTTTCCCATCCTTATAGGGAAAGGAGGTGCACTGGCTGCCGACATTGACATTGACACTGTTGGCACTGAAGGCTGGGGAGAGGATGCAGAGCTGCAGCTAGATGAAGGTGAGAGATACACACAAGGGAAAGCCAGTGAGATGGATTCAGAGATTGAATGAGCCATTGGATGGGAACCTACAGGCCAATCTGACGGTTTCCAGACTGATGGAGGCCAACCAGGCCTGTAGAGTTCAGCTTTTCTGAGACTGTGGCTATGTATCTATCCAAGGCCAACAAAAATTTGGATTTCTTTATAGATGGATTCGTGGAAGCTGCAGAAGGTTTTGGTGATGAAGCTCTTGCTAAAGGACCAGAAGAAGGAGGTGGCTGGGATGTAGAGGAAGATCTGGAGCTTCCACCTGAACTAGTATGAAGAGTTCCCTTCCTGCTTTTGGGCATTGTTCAGTAGGAGCTGTGGCATAAGACTGAGGTCTCCCAAAGGATGGAGATCTAGGCTTTCTATCTCCCTTGGTAATGTCTATTTAGTCTTCTGCTTATTTTCTTTTAGAAGGAAAAGGAAGTGTAGGTAAGGGCCCACATTAAGAAAATTCTGTATATGATTTTTTCATGTGATTTTCCTGTTTCTGTGACTACAGACAAATCTGTTATTCCTTTTACTGAGTGTGGGGACTTGAAGCAATAGTTCCCATGCCTTAAATTTCTCAGAATAAAGGGGTAGGAAAGCCAAGAAAATGAATTTCTTTTCCTCTCTAGGATGTTTCACCCGGGGCAGCTGGAGGCACTGAAGACGGATTCTTTGTGCCCCCCACCAAGGGCACAAGTCCTACTCAGGCAAGTAGAAGAAGGGAACAAGCATTTATTAAGCAACTGATTTGTGCCAGGCACTGTGCTAAAAGGGAGGTTGCTGTTATTATCCCCATTTTACAGTTGAAGAAATGGAGACAGAGGTTAAGAGACTTGATCAAGATCACATAGCTAAGAAGTGTCTGGGACCAGATTGGAACTCAGTTCTTTCTGACTCTGGATCCAGCACTGTTTTTAATGCACCACCTAGTTGTCTGTAAGGAGAAGTAGCCTTCACAATGCCTGGCATATAATAGGCACTTAATAAAAGTTTATTGAGTAGGTTATATAGCTAATAGAGTATTAATATCCAAGATAAAAAAGGAGACAAGTAGTAGAATTCTTAGCTATCTTTGGTGGGTTCAGGTCACCCGGCCCAGATAAACTATACTTTGGGACCTCAGAGAACTGACAGATGTGATTGGTGAATCATTGTCAATGTTATTTGAAAGGGTGTTTTCTGGAGAGGTGCTGTAAGGACAGGAAAAGGAAAATGTGCCAGTTTTCAAAAAAAGAAGAGAATGATGCTAAGTGGCTTTGGAAGTGGTTGAATAGCTGGGCTCAAATTCTGTAGTGGACACTCTCAGGGTGCTATACTATTCTCATTGTATGTACTATTTTACCATTGATTTGGATGAAAACATAGATGGGAATGTGCTAGTTAATATGGCAGAATTCTAAAAGGTCTTAATGAAGTAGGACACTGGGTTAGATCTAATTAAACCAGATTTCAGAGGGATAACACTTTGTTTCAAAAAATCTGTTTCAGAAGACATTACTAGGCACTTGGTTCAAGAAAGATTTAGGAGATTTAGTGTACTGCAAGCTTAATAAAAGTTAGTGTGATATGTCTGTCAGGAGTGCTAATACAGTCTTAGGTTGCAGTGAGACATAAGAGCCAGGAACAAAATGGTGATAATCAAGTTGTAGTTATCCCTAGTTAAACCACAATTGGAATATTGTCTTCAGTTCTAGGCATCACATTTTTCCCCCCAGGATTTATTTTTTTTTTCACTTAATAGTATATATTTTTTCCCCAATTACATATAAAGATAACTTTCAGCACTCATTTTTGTAAGATATTGAGTTCCCAATTTTTCTCCCTCCCTTGCCTTTCCCCTCCCCAAGACAGCAAACAATCTGATATAGGTTATACATGTACAATCCTGTTAAACATGTTTCTACATTAGTCCTGTTGTGAAAGAAGAATGAGAACAAAAGGGGAACACCATGAAAAAGAAAAACCAAAATATGCTTCAATGCGCATTCAGCGTCCATACTTCTTTCTCTGGATAGCACTTTCCATCATGAATCTTTTGGAATTGTCTTATGTGTTGTATTTGCTGAGAAGAGCTAAGTCTATCGTAGATGAACATTGCACAGTGCTGTTGTTACTGTGTACAGTGTCCTCCTGGTTCTGCTCATTTCATTCAGCATCAGTTCATATAAGTCTTGGCAGGTTTTTCTGAAGTCTGCCTGCTTATCATTTCTTCTAGCACAATAGCATTCCCTTACATTCATATACCCAATTAATGGCCATCCCCTCAATTTCCAATTCTTTGCCACCACAAAAAAGCTGCTTTGAATATATTTGTACATGTATACTCTTTTCCCTTTTTTTTTTAATGGTCATTTTGGGATACAGCCCTAATAGTGATATTGCTGGATCGAAGGGTATGCACAGTTTTATATGGGCATCACATTTTAAATGGACATTGAAAAAAGAAGGCAATCAAAAAGGTGAAAGGCCTTGAAAGCATGACATGAAAATCAGCTGAGGGAACTGTGGATGTTTAGTCTGGAGGAGAGAAGCTCTGAGGGGCTAGGGCCTGATAATATTCTTCAAGTATTGGAGTTTCGTCACTTGGAGGAGGAATTGGACTTGTTCCACTTGGCTTTAGAAAGTACAACTGGGAACAGTATGTTGAATTTGCAAAGAAGGAAATTGAGACTTATAGTAATGAAACTTTTTTACAGGATTATTGAAAAATGAAAGGCTTCATTAGGTAGTAGAGGGTGCCCCTTCACTGGAGATTTTCAAATAAAGATTGGATAGCCACTTGTAGAGGGGTGTCAAGGGTATTCTTTTCCAGGTATGGATTAGATTAGATAGTCACTGAAGTCCCTTCTATCTGTACATCTGTAATTCTGATTTTGTCTTTTGGGTGCTGCCTTCTTCCTGACCTAGCTAATATATTTGGTGACAGACATCTGGAAAACTTGAAGGAATGTGAGATGGGAGAAGGAAATATGTTTTTTACCTTCACAGGATCATAGTATCTGTATTTAAAGCTGTAAGGGATCTTAGAAACTTTTGAGTCCAGCTCTCTCATTTTACAGATGAAGAAACTAAAGTACAAAGAGATTATGACTTGCCACTAGAGTCTGTGGCAGTATTTGAATTCAAATATTCCTGACTTGAAAGTCTAGCACTCTACCCACCCTGCCATCTAGTTGCTAAGGCATTTCTTTTTCCCCATCAGATCTGGTGCAATAATTCTCAACTGCCAGTTGACCACATCTTGGCAGGCTCCTTTGAGACAGCCATGCGGGTAAGTCCTCTTAGTGCAACCTCCAGTTTATCTCATCCAGGACCCCCTAGGGAACTCAAGACATCCATCTTAATCCTATAAAAGCTGCTCATTGTTCCCATAAGTACACATGCTTCTGTCTTCCCATCCCATTCCCGTCCCTTCTCCTTCCCACGATCTCCCAGCCGACCCACTTAGTTCCCTTTCCTTTTTTCTACCCTTTACCTTCCTCCAGCTTTCCTATCAATGGAGTAAGTACCCTTTCAAGGACAGTTTGTATGCTGTAAACTCTGTGTAGAAGCAGCCCAGTTTACAGAATTTTCACGTTTTGTCTTCTCCCTACAGCTCCTTCACGACCAAGTTGGGGTAACCCAGTTTGGCCCCTATAAGCAGTTATTTCTCCAGACATATGCCCGAGGCCGGACCACATACCAGGCTCTGCCCTGCCTACCCACCATGTATGGTTATCCAAACCGCAATTGGTAAGGGCCAGCTCTCCCCTCACTTCCTAAAACAGTAGAGTGTTTAAAATAATAGGATTTCAGCTTGAAGGCCCACAGGTTGGCCAGTGACAGAGCCAGGTTTGTCCTAGATTAACTTTGATAGCAAAAGGCTGGTATTCAAACTATTCACTCCCATTAACATTGTTCTTATCAACTACCAGGCCACCTACAAGGTGGGTGTTGACCTTTAACTAGCCCCTACTATCTCCTTTCTTTCCTCACCTTCCTCTTTCCAGGAAGGATGCAGGGTTGAAGAATGGTGTGCCAGCTGTGGGGCTGAAGCTTAATGACCTGATCCAACGACTGCAACTGTGCTATCAGCTCACTACAGCGGGCAAGTTTGAGGAGGCAGTGGAGAAATTCCGTTCTATCCTACTTAGCGTTCCACTTCTTGTAGTGGATAATAAGCAAGAAATTGCTGAGGTAAGATGTTGTGTGACCTCTTGGCCCTCTTCATACCTTCTCTCCTGGGTCCTGATCCTGCCATTTTTGGCCCCTTTCCTCAGGCCCAGCAGCTCATTGCCATCTGCCGGGAGTACATTGTGGGCTTGTCGATGGAAATTGAGAGAAAGAAGTTGCCCAAGGAGAGCCTAGAACAGCAAAAGCGCATCTGTGAGGTGAGAACTATAAGCCCTTTCCCCAGCACAGGGATCTTTATGTGATTTTTCTCTCACCATAGCTTGAAAATGGGGCTCTTTCTTCACATGGTCTTTAATTCAGGATCAATAGGAAATGAGATTGGCTGTGCTGGAACAGAGTCCAGATCTAAATTTAAGGCAAAGGAAAGAATATGACGGCCTATACTTTAAATATTGTCTCCCATTCCTACCAGTTCCCCAGACCATGGAGCTACCCCTCTGCTTTGTAGTCGAGTCACAAGGTCTCTCTTTCTGGAGTACCTTCTCCTTAGTCCTGCTTCTGCTGATGAACTTAGGTCACAGCCACACACTAAGCTACTAATTTTTACACCAACCTGACATGGGGATATTCAAGCCCCCAGAATTAGAGCACTAATAGTGTTCTCCTTTCTCCCCACCAGATGGCAGCTTATTTCACCCACTCCAATCTGCAGCCTGTGCATATGATCTTAGTGCTTCGAACAGCCCTTAATCTCTTCTTTAAACTCAAGAACTTCAAGACTGCTGCTACCTTTGCAAGGCGCCTGCTGGAGCTGGGGCCCAAGCCTGAGGTGTCCCAGCAGGTAATGAGTACTTTCTTAGTCAATTAGGGGGGAAATCAGGGTTGGTCAAGCATATTCAGCAGGGGAAACCCTAGATCTCTGCCCGCACAAACAGGTAGCATGGAAGCAGATGAGTCTTCACTGGGTACTTCTTCAGCTCTAGAGATTAAGGAGGGAATAAATTTACTCAATCTAGATATTGTGAGAGACAGGTGTTAAACAACAACTGGACATGAGGCCAACAGGAAGAGTGACTGTGCCCCCCAAAAAAGACAAAAGACATGTTTTTTACCTCCAGAATTCCACAACAACCCTTCTTCCTAAATTAAGAAAATATCACAATTATATGTGTGTGTGTACATATACACATGTGTGTATTAATATGTATGTCTATATACACATATTCCATCCCTCATCTAAAATAGCAATGTTCCCATCTGTTTAGTGGAAAAGTCATGGCTTCCTATGCCAAGCTTGTGAAGGACTATGGATCAAGAGTACTATTTTTGGAGTGAGAGACACAAAACAGGAAGAATGAGTGTTCCCCCTCACCCAGTAGAACAGTGTGTCCCTTCAATAACTTGGGAATATTATTCTTTAGAGTTGCAGCATCACATAGAGCATAGGGAGTCAGCTTCAGAGTCAGAATGTCCTAGGTTCAGGTCTCTCCTCTGATGCATATGTGACCGTGGGAAGATTACTTAACTTCTTAGTGCCTGCCATACCAGTCACAATTCTGGACCATTTATGAAAGCAAGCTTTAAATGGGTGGGGGTTTTATTCATAGCAACTGCAAAAAGGGGCAAAAAACTGCTAAAACGTGCTAGGAAATAGTAAAAGGCTCTTCTGCAAACCATCACCTTCCCTCTCTCTAACATCCCCATAGACACGAAAGATCCTGTCAGCCTGTGAGAAGAACCCCACAGATGCCTGCCAGCTCAATTATGACATGCACAACCCTTTTGACATCTGTGCTGCATCCTACCGACCTATTTACCGTGGCAAGCCAGTGGAGAAGTGTCCCCTCAGTGGGGCTTGCTACTGTCCTGAGTTTCAGGGCCAGATCTGCCGCGTCACCACAGTAAGTACTGTCCAAGGGATTCATCAAGGACGGAGATTTCTCTTTTCTACACCTTCTTTACTGCTCCATGTCAATGAATAATGGGTTCTGAGTCCATCACCCTTGCTGAGTAGAAGGGAGCAAATATGTTCTTGGGCCTCTCAGTCCCTCATAAATATCCTCTTGAACCCCTTTCATGCTTGGATGCTCCAGACTTCTCTCTTTCTCACTAGCTTTTTTTTTTCTTCTGTTCTCTCCTATAGGTGACAGAAATTGGCAAAGATGTGATTGGTCTAAGAATCAGTCCTCTGCAGTTCCGCTGAGGCTCTGTGCTGGAGTAGGGATTAGGTGTAGAACCATTTTGCTACTGGTGGTTCTTCCCAGAAAAAATACTCCATGTTCTCATCTGACTTGTGTCCTCATTTCTAATTTTCCCCACCCTAAGTTTCTTACTCACATTCCCTGGTTTCCTTTCCTTCCTTGCCAGTTGAGATGTTTATGGCTTAGTACCTATTCCTTTGAAACCCTTAGTTTTTTTCATGGTTAATATAATTTGGGCCATAGTTGGCCTATCCAAATAAAAGCCTCCCCACTCCCTAGCTAAGATCTGTCAGGAAGAGAATGAAGATTCCATGGAGCAAAGAACTAACCATTCACCCAATAACTTTGTTGCTGTAATTCTCTCTTCCCTGTTACCCAACAAGAAAAGTCTTCTAGAATGTGCTCTATCAGTCTTCAGCCATACCTGACCTTCAATCAGCACATAGGACAGATTGGATTTACTCGGAGCATGGAACTGAATCCCATATCCTTGTTCTATACAAACGTAGATGCCTTCCTTCTGCCCAGTGGACCGAGTTCAGTTCTGAAAGAGATCCAGCTGATTCTTAAAGGAGAAACATTTTCATATTGATTTATTCTTTGTCACTGTTCCTGTTCATGAGTTTTGTTTCTTACATTTAATAAATTGGATTTACTTCTTGAGTAGCTTGGTTGGTTACATGTTTCTCTCAATCCATTCTTATGTTCCTTAATTCTCATACTATGTCCCATTAAGTTAAGGATTCATTCAGCAGATATTTGTTCATCCCTGTTGTGTTAAGGGCATTGTATATAGTGCCAAGAGAGCAATAGGGATAGGGCCTGGACCTGTGATTTTGTTGGTATAGAGAACTCCCAGTAGGGAAATTCTGAGTGCTTATTAGTGTTTCTTTTCAACTGGTGGTCTTAGAATGTTGCCTGGAGTGGCTTCCTGTGGCCATACCCACTAAGCTGTACCTCTTAACAAAGAATAAATGAGAAAAAAACAGTTAAGTAAAACTAACCAACATATCAGATGAGACCCACATAAGTTGTCCCATGCTTTTTGAAATTATTCTTATTTATTGTTCCTTATAGCTCAGTAATATTCCATTCCATTCATATTCCAAAATGTTTTTAGCCATTCCCCAATTGACAAGTATCTACTTTGTTTCCCACATTTTCCTGATTTCAAGTCTAGCACTTTATCCATTATACCATGCTGTTTCATAGTCAACAGCTTCCCTTTTTATTTTAGCTACATTGATTTTGTACCTACAAAAACTTTGGTTTCATGTAATCAAGATCATCTGTTTTCTTTTTTGTGTCTCTATCTCTTATTTAGTTAAAAACTCACTCTAGCTATTGCTGTGAAAAGTAATTGATTTGGTTCTCTTCTAACTTTCTTATGATGTGTGACCTTTCATAGTCAGGTTTTGCATCCATTTTTGTCTAAGGTTCTTAAACCTGTTTTATGTCCTGCAACCCTTTGACAGTCTAATGAAGTCTATGGACTCCTCAGAATAACGTTTTTAAATTCATTTTAAAAAATGTAGGATTGCAAAGGAAACCAAATATCTTCAAATATAATTATCAAGTTATTTAAACAATCTCATGTACCACAGGTTAAGAACCCCTTGTCTAAACCTAATTTTTGCCAAATCACTTTTCCATTTTCCTGGCAGTTCTTGCCAAAATATGGGAATATATTCCTAAGTAAATTATGTTCTAAGGAGTATTGTATATTGTGTTTTTTTACTCCATTTGTTTCCAGTTCTTCCTTATCCAATCAGTTCCACTAATCTACATTTCTGTTTTTTAACCAGGATAAAATAATTACTATAATTATTGTTTTGTAGTATAATTTGACTGTGCAACATGGGAGACACTGGCACAGGACCGCTCAGCATGACGTGCCCACATCAGAAAGGGTGCTGTGCTCTTTGAGCAAAGCAGAATTAAGACAGCACAAAGTAAACGCAGGATGCGCAAATTTGGAATATTCACCCCAAATATTCACATGGACTATCTGTGTCTCCCATGTTGCACAGTCAAATCCAGAGTTCTTGAGAGTGTCCTTGTATCATTTCTTCTGGCCACCATGTAATTGCCTGCCCCATGCAAGTTCTCCATAAAATAGTCTGTTTGGCAAGTGTACATTTGGCATTTGAACAACGTGACCAGCCCATCAGAGTTGCGCTCTCTGAAGCATAGTTTGAATGCTTGGTAGTTCAGCTTGAGCAAGGACTTCAGTGTCTGGTATCTTACCCTGCCAGGTGATCCTCAGAATCTTCCTAAGACAGTTCAAATGGAAACGATTCAGTTTCCTGGCATGGTGCTGGTAGACTGTCCATTTTTCACAGGCATACAACAAAGATCAGCACAATGACTGTACACCTTCAGTCTGGTAGTCTAATACCTCTTCTCTCCCAAACTTCTCTTCAGAGCTTCCCAAGCACTGAGCTAGCTCTGGCAATGTGTGCATCAACGTCATTGTCAATGTGTACATCCCTGGAAAGTACACTATCCAGGTAAGTGAACTTATCCACAGCATTCAGAACTTCTCCATTTGTTGTAACCAATGGTTCCACATATGGATGGTGTGGTAGTGGCTGATGGAGCACCTGTGTTTTTTTGGTGTTAATTATTAGGCCAAAATTATCACAGGCAGCAGAGAATTGATCCGTACTTTGTTGCATCTCAGCTTCAGAGGCTGCATTGGGTGTACCATCATCTGCAAACAGAAAATCATGCACCAACACTCCCTCCACTTTGGTCTAGGCTTGTAGCCTTTTCAAATTGAAGAACTTACCATCAGTATGGTAGTTGACCTTGATGCTGTATTCATCCTCATTGAAAGCATTTGGCAACGTGGCTGAAAACATCATGCTAAAAAGCATGGGAGCAAGCACACAGCCCTGTTTCATTTCATCCTTCCATCTGAAAGAAAGGCTTAGGCTGATCTAAGTATGATGGATTGATTCTAAAAAACAAAACTGGATAGGGAGAGGCGAAAAGGATGATGTATGAAAAGGAGTAATGATATGGAAGAAGTAAGTGGGGGTGGAGAGGGGGCAGTGCTAGAACCTTACTGTCATCCAAACTGGGTTAAAAGGAACAAATACAACTAGAAGGATATAACAGTCTTCTAAATTTATAGAGAAATAAGAGAGTGAAGGGATAGGATAAGGGAAGGACTTAGAGGGAAGATTAAGGCATAGAAGGGCAAGGGAGTGGTTAGAAGTAAATAGACAAGTGAGGAGGGATAGAAGGATAAATAGGATGGAGGGAACAGGATGATGTGTTGGTTAGTTAGTTTATACATAAACTATATGTAAACATATATACGTATATAACATACATATAGTAATTATAGCTTTGTATGTGAAGGGAATTTATCCACAAAATGGAAATGGAAAGCAGAATGGATTATTAATTAGAATCCAACAATATATTGTTTAAAAGAAATCATTAAAAATGAGAGATACACAAAGTTAAAAGGCTAGGGTAGAATTTATTATTCTTCAGCTAATGTAAAAAATAAAAAGGATAACAATCATGATCTCACAAAATTAAAGCTAAAATAGATTTAATTAAAAGAAAAAGAGGATTGATGAGCCAAAATGACAGAGTAAAGGCAGGAACTCATGTAAGCTCTCCCACAAACCCCTCCAAATACCTTTAAAAAATTACTCTAAACAAATTCTAGAGCAGGAGAACCCACAAAAAGGCATAGTGAAACAGATTTCCAACCTAAGACGACTTGGAAGGTCAGTAGGAAAGGTCTGTTGCACCAGGGTAAGATAGCAGTGAAAGCTGTGCCAATGCAAACCCAACCTCAGCAAATCCAGAGGAGGCCTCAGGGCAACTGAATCACTGGTAGTAGTGGTGGTTTCCCAACTTCTCAGCCTACAGACTCCAAAGTGCTCCTGGGTGAGAGTGGAGCACAGGCCATGCCAGCACAGCTCTGACCCCAGCAAATTAGGAGCAGGCCTTGGGAAGGCCTAAATCAGCAGTGGCAGCACCAGTGGCTGCTTCTCAAGCTCTCAGCCCACAGACAGTAAGGGGGTCAGTCAAATAACTGGTTAGAAGGAGATTACTGGGGTCTTCTTGCTAGCACTCTGTTGCTTCGCCCAAACCTAGATCTGGATCACAGTTCTGGGTGGCAATCCCAATGTGAGGAGAAACTAGCATAGCAGAGTTTGCAGCAGCAGTGGAGGGGGGACTTTCCTCACAGTTCCAAGACAGAAAAGAGTGCTTATGGTCACTCACAGGCCAGAAGAGTAGTAAACACCTCTCCTTAGATCATAACACCTTGAAAGAACTGAAAACTTTGAGATCCCTAGAAGTTATCTCTGAAAACAGCTTCACAAACTGGGATGGTATGCCCTTCAATCTGGAAGCAGAACCCTACTTTATCAAAAAGTTAAAAGTCAAGTAATAAGTCGGGAAAATGAACAAACAATGGGGGGAAAACTCTGACTATAGAAAGTCATTATGGTGACATGAAAAGTTCAAAACCCACTCTTAAGAGAAAAAAATGAAGTCAAAGCTACATCCAAAGCCTCCAGGAAAAATATGAATTGGTCTCATGTTTGACCTAGAGGCCGAGAGCTACCCGAGTCTTCTTACCTTTCACAGGTCTTCGGTGATCAGCCGGATAAACATATTGAGAGAAGAGACTTTCCAGAGTCAAACAGGGGTTAGGCTTTATTCAGGGTCTTAGTTACGTATCCATATGCAGGGCGAATTCTTCCCCAGGAGAAAGGAACCCTCCTCCTCCCAAGGGGCAAGGATCATACAGCAAGAGGATAGGAGCGGAAGAGGGGAGGGACCCTCTTCCCTCTAAGGGCCCCGCAGCAAGAAGAGCACCTTCAGGCTTTCCTGTCCCTGCTTAAGCTCTCCCAGCCGCATAGTTTGCACGTGAATACCACGCATGCTCTCAGCCCCTAGCTAATTAACAACAGGTGTGCTCAGACCACGGACCAATCTCAAGGGTGGGATGCTCTCCCCAGCAAGTTTCCCACTGAGAAGAGGTGGAAAGACACAAGATAGCTTGTGTTTCATGCCTCAATCCCCAGCTGTTCCCTGGGGGGCCTCGTGAGTACTCTGAGGTTTAGAAGTCCTCACTTTTACCTGCCCGAGACTGTTCATGTGAAAACTGAGCTTACACCCCCAACAGTCTCAGGCCACAAAAAAGCCCAAAAAGGAATTTGAAAATCAAGTAAAAGAGGTAGAAGAAAAACTGGGAAGAGAAATGAGAGTGATGCAAGAAAATCATGAAAAATAAGTCAACAGCTTGGTAAAGGAGACACACAAAAAAATAGTGAAGAAAATAACACCTTAAAAACCAGACTGGGCCAAATGGTAAAAGAGGTTCAAAAAGTCAATGACAAAAAAGATGCCTTAAAAAGCAGAATTGACAAAATAGAAAAGGAGGTCCAAAAGCTCAATGAAGAAAATAATTACTTAAAAATTAGAATGGAACAGATGGAAGCGAATGACTTTGTAAGAAATCAAGAAACAAAATCAAAATAAAAAAAACAAAACAAAACAGAAGACAATGTGAAATATCTTATTGTAAACACAACTGACCTGGAAAATAGATCCAGGAGAGATAATTAAAAAATTTTTGGTCTACCTGAAAACCATGATTTTAAAAAAGCCTACATAAGTAGAGTCCATATCAGATTGTATGTCATCTTGAGGAAGAGGGAGGAAAGGGAGAGGGAGAAAATCTGAAACTCAAAATCTTTTGAAAGTGAATGTTGAAAGCTAAAAATAAATTTAAAAAAAAATTTTAAAGAGCCTAGACATCATCTTTCAAGAAATTACTTGAAAACTGCCATGAGATTCTAGAACCAGAGGGTAAAATAGACATTGAAAGAATCTACCAATCACCTCCTGAAAGAGATCCCAAAATGAATACTACCAGGAATATTATAGCCAAATTCCAGACTTCCCAAGTCAAGGAGAAAATATTGCAAGCAACCAGAAAGAAACCATTCAAGTATGGTGGAGCCATAGGATAACACAAGAGTTAGCAGCTTCTACGTTAAAGGATCAGAGGGCTTTGAATATGATATTCCAGAGGCAAAGGAACTAGGATTGCAACCAAGAAACACCTACCCAGCAAAACTGAGCATAATCTTTCAGGGGGAAAAATGGATATTCGATGAGATAGAGCAATTTCAAGCATTCTTGATGAAAAGACCAGAGTATTAGGGTAAATAGAAGGAGTATATATAGACACAGGGCACAGGTGAGTTGAATTTGAAGGGATGATATCTAAAAAATGAAATTTAGAGTTGAGAGAAGAATGTGTTGGGAAAAAGGGAAAGGGAGAGGTAGAATGGAGAAAATTACCTCAAATGAAAGTGGCAAGAAAAAGCTTTTTACAGTGAAGGGGAAGAGTAGGGAGGTGAGGGGGAATGAAAGAGGAAATAACACACACAAGCAATTGGGTATAAAAATCTGTCTTACCCCACAGGAAAAGAGGAGGGTGATAAGGTTGGGGGGAGTTGATAGAAGGGAGGGCAAGTTGGGGGAGGGGTAGTCAGAATCAGAACACTTTTGAGGAGGGATAGGGTGAAAGGAGAGACAGAATAGAATAAATGGGGGAAGGGATAGAATGAAGGGAAAAACAATTCTCATGGTTTTCCCCTTTTGTTCTGATTCTTCCTTCACAACATGACTAATGTGGAAATATGTCTAAAAGGATTGTACATGTATAGCTTATATCAGATTGCATGCTATTCTGGGGAGGAGTGAGGGGAGGGAAAGAGAAAAAAATTTGAAACAAAATCTTATAAAAGTGAATGTTCAAAACTATCTTTATATGTAGTTGGAAAAAATAAAATACTACCAAAGATGATTTAAAAACAGAAAAAAAGAGAAAGAGAGAAACTACATTATGTGCCACCAATATTATACAATATTGTTTTAGAAATGCTAGCAATAGCAATAAAAAAAGAAAAAGAAACTGAAGGAATCAGAATGGGAAATAAGGTAATAAACTGTCTCTTTTTGCAGATGATATGATGATATATTTGGAAGGTCCTAAAGATTCAACTAAAAAATCAGTTAAAACAATAATTTTTAGCAAAGCAACAGGGTGTAAAATAAACTCACATAAATCATCATCATTATATATCACCAACAAAACCCTGCAAGAAGAGATAGCAAGAGATACCCCATTTGAAATAACTGTAGGCACCATAAAATACCCAAGAGTATACCTGCCAAAACAGGCCCAGGTAGTACATGAACGTAATTATAAAACATTCTTTATATAAAGCCAGATTTAGATAATTGGAGAAATATTAATTGTTCATAGGTAGGCAAAGCCAATATAATAAAAATGACAGTTTTATCTAACCTATTTAGTCAATGTCATCCCAACTAAATTACTAAAAAAAAATTTTTACTGAGTTAGAGAAAATAATAAAATTCATTCGGAAGAACAAAAGGTCAAGAATTTCAAGAAGTTAATGAAAAAAAATATAAAGGAAGGAAGTTCAGTAGTACCAGACCTTAGACTGTATTAAAAAGCAGTAAATATCAAAACTATCTGGTACTGATTTAGAAATAGAAAGGTAGATCAATGGAACAACGTAGATATGCAATACGTAGTAAAGGATTAGAGTAACCTTTTGTTTGACAAATATAAAGATTTAAGTTTTAGAAATAAGAATTCATTATTTGGTACAAGTTTTTGGGAAAGCTGGAAAGCAGTCTGGCTGAAATTGGGCTTAAACTATTTACCAAGATCAAAATGGGTATATCTCCAAGAAGAACATGGAACATAGTACATATTAGATTCATAGATAGAAGAACAATTTACGAATAAATAAGAGATACAGAGCATTGTGAGGTATAAATTGGAACATTTCAGTTATATTCAAAAGGTTTTGTACAAATAAAACTAGTTAAAATTAGAAGGGATGCAGAAAATAGGGGAAAATTTTCAGACAGTCTCTCAGATAAATGTCTCATTTCTCAAATGTGTAAAGAACTTTGTCCAAATTAAAAGAATGCAAGTCCATTTCCCAACTGATAAATGGTCAAAGGATATGAAAAAGCAGTTTTTCCATGAAGAAATGAAAACTCTACTAGTCATATGAAAAAATGCTCTAAATCAGAGAAATGCAAATTAAAACAACTTTTAGATATCATCTTACAGTCACACCTAGCAGAGTGGCTAAAATGTTAGATGCTCTTCAGTCAGGGAGTGGCTAAACAAGTTGTGGTATATGATTATGATGGAATACTACTGTGCTATAAAAAAGGATGAGCTGGCTGATTTTAGAAAACCGTGGAAAGTTCACAACTCCACCAACAATGCATTAGTGTTCTAATTTTCCCACACCTCGAATATTTATCATTTTCCTTTTCTGTCATATTAGCCAATGTGATAGGTGTGAAGTAGTACCTCAGAGTTGTTTTGATTTGCATTTCTCTAATTAACAGTGATTTAGAGCATTTTTTCATATGACTATAGAAAGCTTTAATTTCTTCATCTGAAAACTGTCTATTTATCTTTGATCATTTACCTAGTCTCTGCCATACTATTTTCCAGTTTTCCCAACAGTTTTTGTCAAATAGTGAGTTCTTATCTCAGAAGCTGAAGTCTTTGGGTTTATCAAACAGTACATTACTATAATAACTGACTACTGTGTCTTGTGTACCTACCTGACTCACAATTCTATTTCTTAGCCAGTTCCAAATAGTTTTGGTGATTGCTGCTTTATAACATAGTTTTAGATCTGGTGCAGCTAGACCACCTTCCTTTGCACTTTTTTTCATCAATTCCTTTGACAGTCTTGACATTTTGTTCTTCCAAATGAATTTTGTTATTTTTTTTAGCTCTATAAAATAATTTTTGGTAGTTTAATTGGTATGGCACTGAAAAATAAATTAATTTAGGTAGAATTGTTATTTTTATTATATTAGCTCAGTCTACTCAAGAGCAATTGATATTTTTCCAGTTATTTAGATCTGATTTTATTTGTGTGAAAAGTGTTTTGTAACTGTGTTCATATAGTTCCTGGGTTTGTCTTGGCAGGTAGATTCCCAATCATTCTGGAGATCAATTTGGAACTATGTCCAAAGGATTATAAAATTATGCATACCCTGTGATCCAGCAATACCACTTCTAGGGCTATATCCCAAAGAGGTCATAAAAATGGGAAAAGGACCCAAAAGTACAAAAATATTTATAGCAGACCTTTTTGTGATAGTAAAGAATTGGAAATTGAGCTGATGCCCATCAGTTGAGGAATGGCTGAACAAGTTGTGGTATATGAATGTAATGGAATACTATTGTTCTATAAGAAATGATGAGTGAGTGGGCAGATTTCAGAAAGACTTACGTGAACTGATGCTGAACGAAATAAGCAGAACCAGGAGAACACCGTACACAGTAACAACAACACTGTGCAATGATCATCTATGATAGACTTAGCTCTTCTCAGCAAATACAATAAGACAATTCCAAAATACTCATGTTGGAAAATGTTATCCACCTCGAGAGAAAGAACTAAGGACTCTGAATGCAGATTGAAGCATACTATTTTCACTTTTTGTTTTTTCTTTCTCATGGTTTTCACCTTTTGTTCTGATTCTTCTTTCACAACACGACTAGTGTGGAAATATGTTTAACATGATTGTACATGTACAATCTATATCAGATTAGATTGCTTGCTTTCTTAAGGAGAAGGGAGGGAGGGAAAGGAGGAGAAAAATTTGGAACTCTAAAATCTTATAAGAATGAATGTTGAAAACTATCTTTACATATAATTAGAAAAAAATTATTAAAAGGGGGAAAA
This sequence comes from Notamacropus eugenii, assembly GCF_028372415.1. Taxonomy (NCBI): domain Eukaryota; kingdom Metazoa; phylum Chordata; class Mammalia; order Diprotodontia; family Macropodidae; genus Notamacropus; species Notamacropus eugenii. The sequence goes on along the minus strand of NC_092873.1, from coordinate 385,313,573 downwards.
AGAAAAACATGGAAAGACTTGCATGACAAAATGAAAAGTGAAATGAGCAGTACAAAGAGAACAATGTATATAATAACAGAATTATTGCCCTAAGAAGAACTTTGATGAATTCGTCTTGGGTATAATAAATACTTAAATCAGCTACAAAGGACCTATGAAGGAAGCTATCTACCTCCAAAGAAAGAACTGATAAATAGAAGTATGTATAGGACGGTTTTAAATACATACACACACACACACACACACGTTGTGTTCGTCCTTCGTTATCAAAGAGGACCATGACATCAAGATGATGATATGACTTGCAGTTGACTTTGATTTGAATGAGGGAGGGCTGTGCAGGTCACCAACCTCACTTTCTTCTCCAGAGCCATCTGGATCCAGTGGCCTGATATTCATCAGGACAACTGGAGATGGCACAGGATGAAATGTGAGACCCTGGGCCTTTCAGGCTGAGGTTTTATCACAATCTTACTTTGAGTGAGATACACCCATTCAATGAATAGGCTTCTTTAAGTTGCTCAGGGGATGGCCCATTTAATAAAAAAAAAAAAAAATCAAACTGGTACGGGAAGACCCTCAGGGTTCCTGAGTAAAAGAGAAACAATTACTATTTAGTTATTACATCCACTCAGTGCTAGGTGGGTGGGGACTTGTGCAGTCTATCAGCTCCAGAGTGAATTGGGTTTAAGGCTTGCTCTTTGAGCAAAAAATGTAGCCCCTAAACCCAGAGGCAAAAAGGCAGCTTTGGGCCATGGAGTTTATTTACCTTCCCCTGGCCAGAGGAGGGGAGTGGAGGGGAAGGAAGCGGAGGGGTAGGAAGGAGAGAGTAAGGGAGAGGAGGGGAAGTTGTTACTCACAGCTTGTGTTTTGTCCTTCATTCTCGAAGAGCACCATGACACCATGATGACATGACTTACAGTTGACTTTGATTTGATTGAGAGAGGGCAGTGAAAGGTCACCAACCTCACCTTCTCCTGAACCATCTGGTTCCAGTGGTATGATATTCATCAGGAGGACTGGTATTTCTGCAAGGTCAGGTGTTATCCCTTTGAGTAATTCCAAGGCTCTGATAACTCTGGCTGGGGTAATCCAATTGCACAAGGAGCCTAGGGAGAGTGTGGCCACTTTATTTTCAGATAGCTTCTGCTGGTGTAATTGTAATTGTTCCTTTTTTGCTTAGGAACCCCGAGGATCTCCCCTTCCCAGTTTGATTTTTTTTTTTTTATGAAATGAGTAATCTCTTGAGTAACTTAAAGAGGCCTACTCATTGAATGAGTGTATCTCACACACGTATGTATTAATGTGTGTATGTGTATATGTATATTGTCAACCTGGAAGTTGGGTTATAGCAGGTGATAGTATATATTGTTTATTCCTTTAAGCTAGTGGAATATATGCAGTACAGGAGTCATAAAAGAATTCTGAACTCAGAGACAGGCAAGTTGAAGGAGACCCTTTTATACACTTAGAGCAATCCCAACTGAGGGTGCCTGTGTCAACCAAAATTATAGTATCCAAATGTGTTAACCATAATATAAGACAGGAATGTTCTTAATGGGATAGGTTGTAAATACAAGAAGCATCAGAGTGTCAATTGAAATTATAGATCCATTAACATAACATGTGGGACAGCTAGGTGGTGCAGTGGATAGATCAGTGCAGGAGTCAGGAGGATCTGAGTTCAAATCTCACCTCAGACACTTGACAGTGTGACCTTGGGCAAGTCACTTAACCCCAATTGCCTCATCCTGGGTCATCTCCAATCATCCTGATGAATTTCTGGTCACTAGATTCAGATGACTCTGGAGGAGAAGTGAGGCTGGAGACCTGCACAGCCCTCACTCACTCAAAATAAAGTCAAGTACAAGTCATGTCATTATTTCTCTGATGGCATGGTCTTCTTTGGCAACAAAGGATGAACATACACACGACATGACATGACATAACGTGCCCATAAAATACCAAGATAAGTCCCATTATTCAAAATAATGTCTGATAGGTGCCTTGTCCTTGACAGTCATAAACAGAAGAATGCTCTGTCAGCTTCATCCAGTCTTGTAGTTGCTAGGGTCACAACAAGTATCTGAGACTAGATTTGAACTTAAGAAGATCAGCCTTCCTGACTCCAAACCTGGCACTCTATCCACTGTGCCACGTAGCTATCTTCCTACTGCTCCTATCTCCTTTCACCTCATTCTTTACATGAAGGGTTGGCCCTTCTTTCCATGGCAAACCCTTCTATGTGCATCCTTGATTTCATATTCTCCTATCTTATCTAGTATATTGCGCCTCCTATTATTGCCTTCTCCCTAATCTTCATTCTCTCCCTGTCTACTGTCTTTTGCCCTCCTGCCTACAAATTAAGTTTTTCTTCCCTATATTTAAAAAAACATCATAATTATTCTCTCCTTTTCTTCTGTTTATTTATTGGTTGGTCAAAATGATATTTAAATAAATCTGGTTGGGGGAAAAATCTTTGCATTAAATAACTCTTGATAAAAGTCCGAAATACAGAAACTATAGAGAATTGACACAGATATATAAGATTCCTAATGGACAAATCATCAAAAAGTTTTTAAAAGAAGAAACACAAACTATCAGTGACCACGCAAAAATGTTCAAAGTCACTAAAAATCAGAGAAAGGCAAATTAAAATAATCATGAAGTTTCACCTCATATCTATTAAGTTAGCAAAGATGCTGAAATATGGAAAAATATTGTTCTAAAGATTGTTGGATCTGTGATTTGAATCAACTATTCTGGAAAATATGAGGAATTATTCAAGAAAAGTTACTGAATTGTTCATAACCTTTGGCCCATAGATCCCACTTCTGGGATCATGTTGTTCTGTCTTTTTGGTCATGTCCAACTTCATGACCCCATTTGAGGTTTTCTTGGCAAAGATATTGAAGTGGTTTGCCATTTTCCTCTACAGATAATTTTATAGATGAGGAAACTGAGGCAAACAGTTAAGTGACTTGCCCAGCTAGTAAGTATCTGAGGCCAGATTTGAACTCATGAAGATGAGTCTTGCTGATTCCAAGCCAAGTGCTGTACCCACTATACCAGCTACCTGATCTCCTAGATTATATTTCAACAATAATGATAGAAAGTCTATACATTAAAAAAAAATGCTTATAGAAGCATTACCTGTGACAACCTGGAATCAAAATATGTGCCCAACAGCTGGGGAAAAGCTGGTATGTATATGCAATAGAATATTACAATACCATAAAAAAAATTGTGAAAATGAGAAATTTAGAGAAACACAAGACTTACATGAAGAAAGCAGAGCCAAAGGAAGTGTACATAATGCCTACAACAATAAACCAAGAAAAAGCAAAATAAGTCAGATTCGGTGGCCAATACTGGTGCCAACAAGTCATATTGATGAGATCCTTAGGCAAGTATCTAAGGCCTTCCACAGTTTGGGTCCAATTTTTAACTGTATTTCATTCATAGGATTCCCTTTCATATAGCTTTGATGATTTTGTGCATTCACATAAGCCAACCAATGCCTATAATTGTCTTCACAATTCCTTTTACATTTTCATTTGTAAAAATCTTGTTCTTCTATCAAGACTCTACACACCGGTAACATCAATGATGTTTCTCATTGAAGCAAAGTATTTTCTCTCTACTCAAACTTTTCCAGAGCACTTGAGATCCCTCTTTTGCTCCCATTACACCCACCTTGTATTACACTTATCTGACTACAAGTCTTTAAACTCTCTCAGAGACAAGGTAAGTTCCATCTGTTATCATTTCTTTGTTGGATTCATTTATTCTATTTATTTCCTCTTCTATTTGTGCCTAGCCTAAGATGAATAAAAATCCTACCATTCTGTCAACATAGTATCCTATATCTCCTCCCTTTCTCAGTCCAGCTTCTAGAATCTAGATAAAGCTGTTTATGCTCAGTACCTCCACTTCCCTTCCTTTCACTTTTTTTCTTAACTCTGCATCCTGATTTCTGATGTCATAACTCAGCTGAAAGTGCTTCCTCCAAAGTTACCAATGATCTCTTGATTGCCAAACTCAATGCTTTTTATTCAATACTCATTCTTCTTGACCTCTCCATGGCACCTGACCCTACTGAACACCCTCTTCTGGATGCTTCTCTCTGGATTTTGGGACTGTTTTCTCTTGGTTCTACTCCTCCCCACATGACCACTCCTTATTTTCCTTTGCGGGACTATCATGCATATCACCCCCTCACTCCCACCCCCTAATCCTGGCCTTCTTCTCTTTTCTCTCTTGACTCTCACTTGGTGACTTGATCAGCTGCCATGGGATCAATTATTATCTCTATCCCTGGGAATCATTTTTATGATTCCCATATCTATTTATCCAATCCTATTCTCTCTTCTGAGCTCCAGCCTCACATTATCAACTACCTATTAGATGTTTCTCACTGGATGTTCAATGAGCATCTCAAACTCTGCATGTCCCACCTGAGGCTCAGATTTTCCTCAGACCAGCCTCTTTCAACACTTCTCTATTTCTGTAGAGGACACCAGCATCCTTCCAGGCTCCCAGACTCTCAGTTTTGTAGTAACAGTCATACTACTAAGCTCGGTATCATCCCCCCACTCTTACCTCATACAGTTGTTCAGTTATCAGATCTTGTCCTGTCTATCTCCACAACATCTCTTAAATTCATCCCCTTCTCTCTACTCTATCACCACCCTAGTTCAGAGCCTCTAGTTGTACATTCATTCACTCATACCCCCAACTCACCTGGTCTTGGGGGGAGGGCATCAGAATATTCCTTGCTCCCCCCATTGCCACTTCCAAACTCTCTCTGCCACTATAACTCAACAACATCTTCTTTCATTTTTTATCCAAATTTATCATACAATCTAGATGCTAGTGGCTTTTATCAATTAACAACAACAGCTAACATTTATATAGAGCTTACTATGTGTCAGGAACTGTGCTAAAAGCTTTACAATTATTATCTTATTTAATCCTCACAACAACTCTGTGAGATAGGTGCTATTATCATCCCCATTTTACAGGTGAGGAAACTGAGGCAAATGTGACTTGCCTAGGGTCATACAGCTAATAAATATCTGGGGTGAAATTTGAACTCAGGTCTTCCTGACTTCAGGCTTGGTACTCTATTAACTGCTCCACAATATTATCCTTTCTTCATTAATGAGTTCTGTGGCTGGCTCAAAATCTTTCTCTCCACCCTACTCCTCACACTGGGAACTTATTCATACTAGTGCTCTCTCAAATACCCTAATTTCCAAGTTCTTCAATCTATTTAGTTCCCATGACTACTCTCACTGGTGATATTACCAGATCTCATGAATTTGATCATCATCTCTAGGTAGATGATCCCCAGTTCTATTTATTCAGCCCTTCTCTCTCCCTTAGGCTATATATAGTTTTTCATTAGCAGCCATCTTTGGGGCATCTCAAATTGGATGTCCTGTAGGTATCTCAAGTTCAACATGTCCAAGAGAGAACTCATCATTTCTCCTAAACCCTCTTCTGAACTTCTCTATTTTTTCACTCAGTAAAATTCTGCCCTCTCTTCCTCTCATCCCACGCCTACTCCCTATTAAGAATCAAAGGGAAACAAAACCCCTATCACAAACATCTGTGGTCAAGTACAACAAATTTCAGCATTGGCTAGGTCTTAAAGAAAAAAAAAAGTGTGTGTATGCACACGCACATATAAATACACACACATATGTCTGCATATATACATGTATATCTGTCCCATTCTGCAACTTTCACTTCTTATCAAGAGTTGTATAGTATGTTTCATCATCGGTTCTCTAGAACTGTTTATTTGTTACATTGTTCAGAGTTCCTAACTCTTTCAAAGCTGTTTATTTCTACTATATTGTTATCACTGTACAAATTGTTCTGGTTCTAATCACTTCACTATGCATCAGTTCAGGTGGCACAGTGAATAGAACATTGCAATAGCCTGCTAGTGGTTCTACCTGACGTCCCTCCCTATTCCAATCCATTGTCCATTTAGTCACCAAAGTAATTTCCCTAAATTATTCTCCTACTCAGTAAACCCCAGTAGCTCTTTATTGCCTCCAGAATCATACAAAATGCTCTGTTTGGTATTCAAAGACTTCAACACCTAGCCATATCCAAACTTCCCAGTCTTCTTACACGTTACTCCCCAGGCAGTACCTGGCAGGAACTCATCACTCCAGAATCCAGTGAAACTTCCTTCTGTGCTATTTCCATCCCTCTGCTCCAAGCATTTTCTCTACTGTCTCCCAACCCTGGAAAACACTGCTTCCTCAATTCTGACTGCTGATTCCCCTGGTTTCTTTTATGTCTCACCTAAAATCTCATCTTTTATAAGAAGTCTTTCACAATCTCTAATTTCCTATTTTTCTTGTGTATCAACTATAGATTTGTATAGCTTTGTTTGCATATTGTCTTAGCCCTATGAATTGTAAGCTCCTTTAGGGTAGAGAACTCTTTTTTTTGCTTCTTTTTGTATCCTCAGCACTTTTCACAGTGCCTAGCACATAGTAGGTGCTTACAAATATTGATCGATTAATTGGTTGATTGAGCTGCTGATCTTGCACATTGCTCTTTAGGGTTCAGCTGCTGATAAATTCAGGTATGGACTCCAATTCCAACATCTGAGATCTCACAAGGTTGAAACTTAGACCATTCCGTTTCCAATACTCATACACTTAAGAGCAGGAAAGCAAAAAAAATACAAAGGCAAAAAACCAGATACATCATATTCACAGCACATGCTAACCCAAGCTATGTATGTCTGAGTGTGGGGGGGGGGGGAGGAAGTGTTGGAGATAGGGAATGGGCAGCAGGAGGCTGCTGAGGACATGGCTATCATGTGACATCACCTCCATAATGTCATGATTCTCTTCCAGAACAAGGAACAAACAACATGTCCCATCCAAACAAAGGCTCACAAAGTACTCCATGACTTGAGCATCACGAGGAAAGGCTAATGTCCATTTGGTCATTTGGTGCCTTTTGAATGTACATTCAACAGCTCAGCAGTCAAAATCAAATGGTGTTTTCTTCACTGGTGGTAAATGGATGGGAAATAATCATAGAATACCTGTATATTCCCTCTGCTCCAGATCTTCAGAAACTTCCAGAAGCCAGCTCACCAAATCCCTGCATCTGCGCGTTATTGGGCCCTCATTGACCAGTGCCCTGCCACTTCAGATGGATTTTGTAGGTATGAATGTTTACGCCTTAAGTGTAGGATCTATTTCAGTTTTGTTTCTATCACCTTTAGCATGTAGCAAAGTGCCTGATGTTATTAAGTAGGAACTTAATAATGGTTGTTTGTTGATTAATAGTGGATATAAGGCTTGCCTTGTCAGCAAGATCTGGGTTAATGTTTTCCTTCTGACACATACTGTGGGTAATGTGGGTAAGATGCTTAACTCTCAATGCTAGACAATTCTATAAAACTTGTAAATTACAGAGGAATTGAGAATGTGTATTTGTGAAGAAAGTTTCTGCACAAGGATGAAATCACAAGCTAAAAAAAATTCAGTTCAATTCAATAAGCATTCAATAAACACATACTACGTGCAAGGTTCTAAACAAGGTATGGTAGCTTCAAAGGCAAATGAACAAAAAAAAACCACTCAAACCCAACTAGTCCCTTCAATCAAGAAGTTTAAATTGTGTTACGGTGGAAGCTATTAAATACAGGTGAGAAATGATGAAGGGGTGATGAGGGCCTGAATTGTGTGAATGGAGGGGGGGTGCATATAAAAGAAAAGAGTCCAATAGGACCGATTTTTTGAAATGTTCTTTGACAAACAGAGCATACACAGAACATAAAATATGTTGATGGGCTAAGCAGTTGAGTGGGTATGTGGGTTAACCTGTTGTTATTAATTTCAACTGATGAAAGGATGAATTCTAGTGTAAAATTTGAAGGTACCTAATAAATGGGTAAGTGAGGAGAGGCAGGAGAAAGATTTGACTTCGAATAATACATAGGATTCCCAAGCACTCGTTTTTTTTGTCTGTAGGGTTACAGGCTAATTCGTAGGCTCAAGTCAACACACATCCATTAAAAATGTGAAGTTACACATTGTCCAAAGTTTTTGAGAGTCACAAGACGTTTTCCTTGCAACAGCACTGTAAGGTAGGCAATGCAGAGCAGCAGGAACTGCATTTTGTGGATGAGGTCGGGCGACGCTCGCAGGGACACAGGAGGCGTCGTGTCTCCGCTGGCTGCAAGTCCCACATTCTTTCCGCTGCGGAAAACGCAAAGATAGCTCCTGTGGCAGGGCTTGCGATCTGAAGGGACAGAACCTGAACAGAACAGCTCGTACGAGCCAGCCCGTAGCGAGTTCAAGGGAAGGTACAACGCTTTAACAACGTGAGGAAAGGTCGTCACCGGGTCTCGGGGAAGCCTTCTTGGAGCACAGTACCTGAACTGGGCTTTGAAGGCGTTTCCACAGGTGGGCCTCGCGGCAGCGAAAGCACGAGCGCGGGGGCGGGGAAGACGGGCGCCCCGTCCGGCAGGAGGAGCAGGGGGTGGTCCGCAGGAAGAGAGAAATGAGGTCATCTGTCTCTTTAAAAATGGCGGTGCCCGGCCTGCCTCTCTCCCCATTGGCTGCGCGAGGCCGAAGAACAGCGGGTAGGAAGCGGGGAGCACGTGGTAGGAAGACGGGAGCCCGAGCTTCTACGGCAAGTCCAAGGGAGCAAGATGGCCGCGGCGGAGGAAGAGAACGCGTCGGGCACCGACCCGGAGATGGACGAGCTTCTGGAAAGTAAGGGCCGGACTGGGGACCCCGAGAGGCCAGAGGGCCCGTGGTCCTGGGCGTGGAGGGGGACGAAAAGCGCAGACGCTGGCGCTGGGGGGGGGCGTCTTTCTCCTCAGGGGCCACCCCGCTCAGGTCGGGGGTCTGCCGCGAGGAGGGGCCGTCAACCCCCGGCGTGGGGGGACGGCAAGGTGCGGCGGACAGCCTCGGGAGCCCAGGACGTGGTCCCAGCCGCCCCCCACAGTGCGCTTGGTGAAGCCAGTTCTCTTATCCTGAACTCCCCAGGCCTCTTCCAGCCCTTCCGTTCTCCTCTCCGCTGGCCTCTTGCCGACCGGGTTAAAAAGCCAAGGCCTTGGGGGACTGGTTGCGGCGTCCCTCCATCCTCTTCGTCGTGGTGGGGGATCGCCCTTAGCGGTAGGGTCATAGAGTTTTAAAGTGGAGGAAATTGAAAAGAGGGCCTCTAACCAAAACCCATTTTACCAGGTGAGGAAACTGAGGCAAAGACAAGTGACGTAACCTTAGTTAAGCTTAGAACTAGAACATAGGGACTCTGACTCCAAACCCATGCCCTTTTCCCTCCATCGGGAAGTGCTCAGCCAGGCCCCAGTCCTGTGTTGGTTGTGGGCCATCAGCTTTACCCTCCCACCCCTCGGCAAGCATAATACGATGGGCGTTCAGGGGCAGAAGTAAACTGACTGACTGCTGGGCACGGAGATGAGGACAAAGTGAAAGATAAGGGTGCTAAGCTGGTAAAACTAATTTATTGCAGAAATAAGGGTCCTCCTGAGAGTCATTAAAAAAGATATTTGGTCGGAGTTAATTTGGCAAATTAAGGGTGAGTGGCTCCCTCTGTCTATGACCCACAGGAATTGGGTTTGCTTAAGGACTGCGTCAGGTGGGTAGGTAGGTGGATATGGGGTGACTTCCTTTTCTCCTCTGGTTTCTGTATTTTAGCCAAAGTTTTCATTCAGGAAATTTAGGATGAAAATGATAGCATACTGTTCCCAAGACTTACGTGTATGAGGTTTTGAGAAAAGCCAGCTACAGGTGCTAAAGGTGCTTTCTGAGTGGTGTATACTCCCCTGCCCCCTCCCTTAAGTGATCTTTTTTTGCCCCTCTAAAGCCTTGAAATAGGCTGCCCTACCCCTGACTGTTGAATTCTAAAGATCCCTTCCTTTCTGTTATGCTGGGTCATAAGAGGGAAAAGGGAGGAGGAAATTAAGGAAGAAAGGAAAAATCAGGTAGGTAATCTTAATGACCTTTGCCCTAGTGCCTTCCTGCTGAATTACCCAGCAAACTTTTCCCCTAGCTTTACCCTTCCCTCAAACCTTTCCTCCATCCTCCTTCCCCCATACATATATATCTCTTGTTTCTAAAGGTGCCCTTGATGATTTCGATAAAGCCAAACCCTCCCCAGCATCCCCTCCTATCACCACGGCCCCTGATGCTTCAGGTTCCCAGAAGAGATCGCCTGCAGATACAGCTAAAGTACAAAATCTACCCACTAGGGGAGGGTGTGGGGATGGTTGACTGGCTCTTAGCAAAAGTTGGACTGAGCCTCTGTGGGCCAAAGGGAAGGGGAGGAGGGACTTGGCATTTGGCTTTAATGCTTTTGGATTGCCTTTGCAGGTCTAAGCCCTTTTGAAATGGATTGGGGGAGGGAGAAGGGGAAAGGAAAGAAAGCTAGAGAAGTTCCTAGGTCTGAAAACATTTTAAAATAGATCACACAAGACCACTAGACCCATGTAATAGCCACTTGTCTTTTTTTTTTTTGCTGTGTCCTTCTAAAGAAGTAAGAACTTGTGACTGGAGGAACCCAAGTTCATCTGCCTCTCAGTTCTGAGGTTAGACATTTAAAAGGCTAGGAAAATGCTAACTTGATTCTCTCCCTACTCTATTGTTTATTTGCAGGATGCCCTCTTTGCCTCCCAAGAATTCTTCCAAGAACTGTTTGACAGTGAGCTAGCATGCCAAGCTACTGCAGAGTTTGAGAAGGCTATGAAGGAGCTGGCGGAGGAGGAGCCCCACCTGGTAGAGCAGTTCCAGAAGCTCTCCGAGGCAGCGGGGAGAGTGGGTGAGCAGTGGGGTACCCTCAATGGCAGTTTCTTTATCTAGCCTCTCACGTGGCGGCTTGTGTCAGAATGTTCGGCATTCTCAACAGAGTGCTTTCTTCCCAGGCAGATTGTGGTAGGAGGAAATACGATTTCTGCTCAGTAAAGTGAAAGAAAAGAGGGATGAAGAGCAGGAAAAAGGATATGGGGAGCCCATATTTTTAAAAACAGCAAATTTATCTTCAATTAAATATGAAATGTGGTTTTATATATAACTGTGCAAATTACCCCTGGCATGATTACGTTCTTAAGGTTGGAGGGGCTAGGGAGTTCACCTAGTGTCTTCTAAACCACTATAGCCCATGCACATGTTTACACAGCACCAGTGACTTGAAATACAATGATCATAATCCCCAATGACTCTTGCCCCTTTCATTTCCCCAGGCAGTGATACGTCATCTCAACAAGAGTTTGCTTCCTGCCTGAAGGAAACACTCAGTGGACTAGCAAAGAATGCCACTGACCTTCAGGTGAGGCCATATGGGAAAGTTGTGAGGGAACTCCATCTTTTAGACACCTAGACTAAGAGCATCCTGTTTCACAATAGTTTCTTACTCCAGGGAAAAATGAACACCAGTATTTTTATATGAAATATTATACTCTGTGACTACTAGCAAATTACATTCTCTCTTTAAACATTAGCCTCCTATGAAATGGTGAGTTATTCAGTGATAAACATCTCTCTTCACCTTTCTTATGTCCTTTTCAGAACTCCGGCATGTCTGAAGAGGAGCTGACCAAGGCCATGGAGGGGCTAGGCATAGAAGAAGGGGAAGGAGAAGGCAATATACTCCCCATTATGCAGAGCATTATGCAGAACCTGTTATCTAAGGATGTACTATATCCATCACTAAAAGAAATCACTGAGAAAGTTAGTGAGCCTCTGATGCCCACCTTTCCCCTTCCTAGATATGTCGTTGCATCCTTGGCATTGTGACTTAATGTGGCCTGATCAGACCCAACATAGATGATAGTGGTTGATATCATGCTTCCTCTGACTCTTTTACCTTGAGTATATTATACCTTAGAGTATAATTATTCTTGTACCACTCTGATACCTCCTCCAAGCAGTCCATTGTCTTTTCATCTAACCCCAAGTGTCTGCTGTGTCCTCAAGCACTGCTTTAAGTGTTGAGCGATACAAAAGAAACATAAAATTCCCAAACACAAAGTGCTTGTAGTAACTTTAGGAAGATATGTATTTGGGGGGGAAAATCAGATAATACAAGTAGAGTTAGAAGCCTAGAAGCTGTATGAACAAGTGCTAGGTAATTTGAAATCCTAGCCATTGCTGCTCTTCACACCATGTCCCTTGCTCACTTGCCTCATGTTTTGACACAACTCCTGTTGTTCTTTGTCTGGCCACTTCCCCACCTCTTTTCCTTTTCTGCAGTACCCAGAGTGGTTGCAGAGCCACCGTGAAGCACTGCCCCCAGAACAATTTGAGAAGTATCAGGAACAACACAATGTAATGGGCAAGATTTGTGAGCAGTTTGAAAAAGAGACAGCTGCAGACAGCGAGGCCACACAGAAGGCCCGCTTTGAGATGGTGCTAGATCTCATGCAGCAGGTGAGAACTCATTTTGCATCTCCTGTCATTCGTCCCGAAGAACAGAAGGATTTGGGCAGCTTTCCCGTGCCCTGAGGTACTCCTGCTAAAGCATTGCAAGGTGCTGTTTATGAAGGACACCAAAGTCTGTCTCTCCACTAGTAACGATTTTTCCATACCCATATACAATACATATGATAGTTTACTAAGTGAGGAAGAGTGAGAGTGAGAGGCTTTAGAAAGGTGTGAGGGGCATGAATAGGTGTGGCTCTGGTTCCCGTCTTGGGATTGAGGTATTTGGATTTTCTCAGTTCCCTTATTCATTCTGTAACCACCTATTAAGCGATAAGCCAAGTGCCAAGCACTGGGATATTTTGCACAAGATTATTTTACCAATTCCTTATCTTCCAGCTTCAGGATTTGGGCCATCCCCCAAAGGAGCTTGCAGGGGAGACGGTAAGTATCTTTTTCTTCTTCTAGGTGGCCATTAGAACCCCCAACTTCTAGAATTCTACTTAAGCAGTGAACTCTAAACAGTGAGGAGTTTGTTAATCATAGAGATGACAAAAAGTTGTATGTTAGCCTTGGGAAATGGAATGTGGGGAGTCCTGGTTTAGAATGTGGAAAACTTATGAAGCTTGTTCCCTGAAACTTTCTCTTTAGCCCCCTGGCTTCAACTTTGACCTTGACAACTTGAATCTGTCGGGCCCTGCAAGTGCCAGTGGAGAGCAGTGTCTGATCATGTGAAATTCTTCACCCTTCCCATCCCCAGCCACAAGTGTGAACACCTCAAATCAGCAGAGCCATCGGGTGCTGGGAGGGGTGGTGATACTATGGAGAAACTGCCTGCCTGTCTCACTTATCTTCTGCCCCCATTCCACTTCTTTCTTCAGCTCTTACTCCAAGACTACTCCACCAGCCTGGGTCCCTTTGTAGCCATTGAGGCTGTTGTTTCTGGGAATGGGACTTGTTATTCAAATTGCTCTCACTGAGTCTTTTACCCCATCCCCCACCCTCTGCTGCTAGTACCTATCTCCACCTGCTTAAGGTCTTTATGGACCATGTTCCCTCCCCCCCCCCCATAATATTGAGCATACCTGTTGTTATATCTTCCTTCTCTGATTCCCAGGGTCTATGTGCCTTGTGCCTTGTTCCCTATTCCCTTTGGAGTCTGGGTGCTGTGCAAGCTCTGGGCATGGGGCTAGGAGAGAGCCTTGGCTCTGAATCCCCATCCTTGGGTATCTGATCCCTCAGGGCAGAAACACTGGTCAGAGTAGGAAATAGAGAAAGGAACACTTGGCATATCCTGGTGAGAATAGGATCTTTCTGGTTTTTGTCAGCCATGTGTCCTTTCACCTAGGGGCACATATATTTTATTGTATTCTCTGAGCTCTGCTCTTCTAAATTAGTAGATGTCTCTGTTCTTGGTTACCCTGAATATTTCACGGTACTTCTGTTTCTTGTGCCCTACCCACCTTCCTGCTGTTTTCAGCTTCCCACCTACCTTGACCTGTGACTGAGGGGAACCCCCTTCCTTTTCTCATTTAGCTCTGATCCCCTAACAAATATACACAGTGTTGGGGAGGGCAGAAAGCATCTTCTGTGTAGCTGTTTTTTGGGCAGTTTTAAGACTTCTGATCCCCTCAACATCCTAAACCTTGATTCATGGTGGTGGCTTGGGAGAGGGCTGGCAGGTTGTCTTTCCTCAACGCTTCCTAGACCCTTATGCCTTGGCTGATGTCTAATAAACATCCTGAGCTAGGCTGTTGGGAGTGTGGCCCATTTCTTGTGTGGCATAAGCTCCTATAGGTGAAGGATGGAGCTTGGTTCAGAAACCACCTGCTCAGACGTGTTTGGCAATGCCTCTCCCAGCCTGGGCTAAGATATCTGCCTGTTTTCTTAAGAATTTCAGCAACAAGTTCTGAGGTTTCTAATTTTTTCACTGACATTCTGCTTAATATTTCAGATTTATTATTGAACACTAAATCACTTCTCTTAGTTGCCCTTTCTTCTCTGCAGCCCTAGATCTGAGAGCCACTGGTACTGTGGGGCCTCGTTTACCTTATAAAAAAGTTAAGCACTACACTCAGACCAACCCTCCCAAAGTAAGTGTTATGAAGACAACTAACATTAAGATGAATTTGGTCTTGGTTTAAAGTCAAATATAGTTCACTAAAATTAGGAGTTTTTAGGTGCTTCTGAGCTCACCATAAGTAAACAGTGTGACATGGTAGCTAAAAAAAAAACCAAAACATTTTTCTGTTATAGGGCTAGAGAAGTCCAGAATAAAAAGAGAATAAGAAGTGCTAATTACGTTGACTTAAGTGCCTACTACGTATTAGGCAAATATTAAAAAAAAAAAAAATCTTGTCTTCAATAAATTGGAGGGAGGTGAAGAGACTCAACTTCAGTGATGTATTAGTTCTAAGCACCCCTCTTGGGACACTGACAAGTTGGCTTGGGTTGAAGAGAAGATGACCAGGATGCTGAGGGGGCTTAATACCATATCATTCAAAAGTTAGTAACTGAGGGTGGTAGTGGAAGAAAGTGGCTTTGCAAGCTAAAGACTTCCTCCATCTCCAGTCTGCTTTCCTGGTACTAGCTACCACTACCAAGAAACTTGAGGCAGTCCTGTCCAGTTTTGTTCCTAAACCCCCTCCCCCAAAACTGTTGGTTTTTATTGGGAGGAATGAACTTGTAGAGTTCACTGTACACAAAGCTATGGCAAACCTGTCTTGTTGCCTCTATAGAGCCTTCTTCCCTAATAAAACGTTGCCCGTAGTATATCTCTATGAGGGGAGGGGGAGTGGTAGGGTGCACTAGAAATACTACTGGGGTTAAGACTCATGAGATCTGGCTTTGAATTCTACCTCTCCCACTAACTGACCTTGGGTAGGTCACTTAATTTCTGGGACTCAGTTTCTTGATCTGTAAGGGGGGGAAGTTGTGAATTAGTCTCCAAAATTCCTTCTAACCATCAATGACTGAGCATATAGTATAGACATTTAATAAATGCTTGTTAAATTGACTCTAACTTGAATATTCTGCTGTAAAAAGCTGTACTCTATTCTGTGTCACGTTTATTACCTACCGTGTAAAGGATATTATTTTTTCCTAAACTTAACCTTAAACTTTAGGGGGTAACACATAATTCAATTTTATAGATAACATCTTTTAGTCTGTTTCTGTTTAGAAAGGTTTTTAAGTCTCCTCATTTGGTAGCCTTTCTAGTCCCTTAACTATTTTAGCTGCTCTTCTCTGGAGGAGTCTAATTCCACTCTTTCTTTTCCTGAGGGTCCTAAGAAGTTTACTGTGCACTAGACTAAGACTAGGATAGTAAGAATCCCAGCCAAGAGTTTTTGTTTTCCCAGGATGACCTCCACAGCTTTGTCACCCAATTGTAGTTTAATATAGGTTAGGGAATAGGACAGAGGGAGACTTGCTTATGGCACTAGAAGGGGGTGGTGAAAATCATTACTCAGAGAAGCTTGTACATGTGTAGTCTCAATATCTGAAAAATCTTTTCTAAGGAATGAAGGGTAGGAAAAAAAATCCAGGAATAGTTTGAGGTGCACTGCATCCTAGATCTTGGCAGCTTTCTAAAAGAAGAATATTAGTGCTTCAGATCAAAATGGACCAAAGCTGGGAAGAAAGATTAAAAAGTACAAAAAGTTTGGGTTGGGTTTTTTTCAGGCTATATTGGGAAAACTTGAGCAAAGATAGAAAGCAGAGCTTTCCAACCCCTTTCTTCTATTTTTTCTGCCAAGAAATTGGCAGATTTTTGGACCTGAAAGGTCAGGAACAAATGTGGCTAACGCCTTGATAAAATAAGTAAAGAGACAGTAAGAAATTACTTAACTGCCTGTGATGATTGTAAGTCACTTGACCTATGTGACTTCAGATATTAGGGTACTGAAAGAACTGGAAGATGAGATTGCTGATCAACTCTCTGATCATTCTTAGAATGTGCAGAACCGGGTGAGGGGGGTTGTGCTGTAGGATTAGAGAAGGGCAAAGGTCATGATTTTCACAAAACAAAAATCTATATAAGTTATAGGCCAATAAGCTTGATTTTAATTCCTAGTAAAGCTCTACTTTGTATCACAGGAATATCTAGTGAATATCCAGCAAAGGTAACAATGATCACACACAGCTAATGTGGCTCCATCAAGATCATATCATGCTAGGTTTTTAATCTTATTTTTTAATCAGCTTACTAAACTGGTAGATCAGGAAAATATAGATAATGGCTTACCTTGATTTCAGTGAAGTATTTGAAAAAGTCTTTCCTGGTATTCTTATGGAATGAGTTTTGGGAAAAATAACGGGTGGATCTAAGCTAGTTAAGTGGCAGCCTATCCCAAAGAGTAGTATGAATGTTAGCCACTGTCAGCTTGGAAGATTAGCAGTGACCCCAGACATCTGCATGTGACCTTGTGCTGTTTAAGATTTTTATCAATGACTTAAACTAAGGAAGGAGGCCACCAGTAATTAGGGTCAGGTGTCAGAGACAGTCACATCTTGTAGGAAGAGAGGGACTCTGGTAGAGCTAAAGAAAGTGCATTCCACTACAAGAGATAGCTAATGCAAAGGCACAATGATGGAGTGTTGTGTGTAAGGGAGGGATGGGGGGGGGGGGAGAAGTGGGGAGGGCCAGTTTGATTGAACCATCACAAGGAATCCAGGAGAGGGAATGTCTTTTGAAAATGGGAAGACAGGTTGGAAGCAGCCTGTAAGAGACTTTAAAAGTTAAAATAGTTTATATTTTATTCTTGAGTCAATAGAAGCCACTGGTGTTGACTGAGTTGGGGAGTCACATGATCAGATCTGCACTTAGAGAAAATTACTTTGGCTGCTGTGTGCAACGTAGGCATGAGGACATGAGAACAACTGGGAGGCTTGCTGCAATGAAGGCCTAAACCAAGGTGGTAGCTTTGTGAGTGGAGAAATGAAGTGAGATGCAAGAGATGCTGTGAAAGTAGAAATAACAAGATTTGGCAACCAGTTTGGATAAGTGAGGAATCCAGAATAAATCTGAGACACCGGGAGGATGGTTATGCCCACAAAAATAAGTTAGGAAGAAGGGAAAGTTTAGAGGAAATGATAATGAGTTCAGTTGTAGATATGAATTTAAGATGTCTCCAGGACATCCAGAATGAAACATCCAACATCATCCAAATAGGGTTAAGTGTAAAGTTTTATGCACGAATTTTTAAAAAATCAACTTAAAACTTTTATAGGTGCTCTTGTTCTCACGATAGGTCCCACACTTGTAACATATACAACCAAGCAAAACAAATCAACTCACTGGTTGTCTTAAAAGTATGTTCCTCATTCCATACCTATAGTGTACCATCTTCTGCCATGAGACAGAAGTCCTGTGAAGTCATGAAGAGTCAACTTCATAAGAACAAGATGAAGGAGGCAGTGTTAGTAGTTTGAAAAAGATCTGAGCATTTTTGTGGATCTCAAGCTCCACAAGTATCTACTGTGGTGTGGTATCCAAGAAAGCTAATGTAATCTTAGACTATGAAAAGAGCTTCCAAGAAGGTGACAGTGCCACTGTTCTTTGCCCTGGTCAGACCATAGAATTTGAGAGTTGGAAGGAACCTCTAGTGCTATCTAGTCCAGTAACACCTGGAGACCTATGTTACATTACATCAGTAAGTTGGAGAGAGTGCAGAGATTCTCTTTCACTGGAAGAGGTCTTCAAGCAAAGGTTGGTTGGATGACTAGGTATGTTACAAATGGAATTTTTTCAAGTATGTGCTGGACTAGGTGGAAACTGAGGTCCTTTTTCTCCCTGAAAGTTCTTACATTTTTGTGGGATTGGGAGGCTGTATTTTTGGGTTTGATTTATGCCCTTTCCACTATGTCCAAATTTTGCTAAGACTTCTCTTTTCAGGGTTTGTTACTTGCTTTGTAAAATGAGACAAAAGAACAGTGAAGACACTAGGGTTCAACAAACTTACACAAAGTGATAAAAGCTCAAGATAAGGGAAATTAAAGTTAGGAAATGGGCCTCTTTGTACATGATGCAGAATAGTTATGATCATTATTCCAAAGTTGCAGAACTCAGGAACTATCACTAGAACCACTATTTTTTGGGTGTCAAGAAATTCAGTCTTCTCAGAATATCCCTAAGCCTTTCTTTCAAAGTATGCTCAGCCTCTGTAAGAGAATCCCATTAAGTGTAGTTTCAGTTAAGATGTTAGACAGAATGACTAGTTACATAGGCTGAGCCTTACAGTATGTCTGCATCCTGGATCCAGAGTCTGGTCCTCAGATTTGTTGGTTTAGAAACCAAATTTTATCAGGCTTTGGGAACTAACTTGTTCTAACCAAGCTCATGGTATCCATAAATCAGAATACCATTTACTAATTTATAACAGGAGGGAGACAACTGTCCAAATCTCCCAAACCCCCCTTATTAACTTACAGTGGTGATTTTTCTAAAGGATAAAAGTCCACCTGGGAGTCCAAATTATAGGAAGCACATAACTGGGGAAAAGGGAAAGCAAGATGTGTTTAAAAGATACTTCTATCAATTCTTTGACATCAGCTTAATGAATTGCACATTTCCATTCCTGGCATATTTATGTATAACTAGTTGGTACCCTGGATTAAAATCAGCATCTTATTACCTACTTGGTGCTAAAGACAAAATAGTACATGCCTTTTCACAGAATTTCATGGTTGGAAGGTCCTTGAGGATGGGATGGTGGGACATCTACACTAACCCTGTACCAGAACTCTGCAGTATACCAGGTAAGTCATCATCCAGCCTTTGCTTGAAGAGGGAAACAGCTTGGTACAGTGAAAAGAGCACTGCCAAAGAAACTTGGGTTCAAATCCCATTTCCAAGGTTTACTACCTCTGCAACTTTGGGCAAGTCATTTAAACCATTTCAGTTTCCTCGTGTAAAATAGAAAGGGAGTTGGACTAGATGGCTGAAGTCCTTTCCAGCTCTAGAGCTATGATCTTATGACCTTTAGAGAGAGAGAATGCACTACTTCCCTGGGGCAGTCCGTTCACTTTGGATAATTTGAATAAAATAATAATTCACTCTTTGTTAATAGGTTCCCCTCCAAATGCTACTGCAATACGTATGTGCTACACACACCACTTTTCTGCTATAACAATATCTTGGTCCAACTAATTCCATCACGGTTTATCTTAATTACGTTAATTTTGCTTCTCCAGATACTGGTATCTAAATCTCAAAACGTATACGTTTACAAGTCACCTAAAATAGAGAGTAACCCAGTAGTCTTACAGATGGCAAGTCTTATCTTTTTATATTTATCTATTTATATCCTCTTATTAGATTTGACTTGCATTTCTGACTGTCCAGTGAGGTGTATGTATACCTTGTTTCACTGGCCCAAACACACTCGATACCTGCGTTTTCCATTTCGACCCCAGCACCCCTATTCTCCTTCCCATCACCCGGCTCGGCCTCATCAATGGCATCCAGCCCACCACTCTGCCATGACCCCAGGAACCTGAAAGCACGACTGGCCCTCCTGAGGCCACAACTCAGCGGATGGACTTTCGGGAGTCCTGCCACACTTCGCTCCACCTCCTAAGCTTTTCCCACCCACCCACCCCTAGACCCACTCCCAAACAAACAATCAAACACACGTGGGAACGGCCGATCTCAGAGGAAGGCTGGATTCTTCGTTCGGAGGGGCTCGGTGCCCAAGGCCGGAAGAAACGCGTCTTCCCCGGGCGCAGGGCCGCCGAAACCGCGGCTGGCGGGCGGAGGACCGGGCAGCCGCGGGGCTCGAGAGGCGGAGGCAGCACGTCCCGGCCCAAGCTGCCCGCCTCGGCGTCCTGGCCCCGTGCCTCGCAGCAGGCAGACGCCGCCTGGGTGCAGACCTGGTGCTCGGCCAGGCCCCCAGATGCGGAGATTATTTTTGTCGGAGCCAGTGACGGTCCGGTACAAGTTTGGTTTTCCGCCTCAGCCACCGCCTCGGGGCTTTCTGGAGCCCCAACACGCACGCGCTTGACCTCAGGTCTTCCGTTAGCCGCCAGACTCACCCCGCCCAGCGCGACTGCAGAGAAGGGTTGGGGGACGGGATCTCGCGCCCTACCCACTCTCCAGGTCTCCTCTGGCGCCTCGTCGCAAACGAGGCCGGAAAGCGCGGCGGCGCAGGCGCAAGCGCAGAGAGTGGCGGCGGCGGCGGCGGCGGCGGCGGCAGCGGCGTCGGTGGCGTCGGTGGCGGCGGCTGGCCAGTGTAAGATGGCGGCGGCAGCGGTGGCAGCGGACCAGGCGGCCCGGCCCGGAGCAGCCAGAGCAGCCGCTGGCAGGAGGATCCCCCGAAGCGGGGAGCAGGGCGCCGAGCCTCGCCGGCTCCCGGGCTTATAACCGCCCCAGCCGGACACCCTCTGACCTGCTCGGTCCGTGTCCCGCTGCGGCCCAGCCTGCCCCCCTCTCCCCGGGCCTGTCCCCCATTTTCCCCTGCGGCCGGTCCTCCTTGTCCCAAGACTGAACCAGTACCCCCTGTGGGACCCAGTTCCCCCCCCTTCCTCGGCCTGCCCCCGCTTCAGTCCTCCCCGGCCAGCTGCCTTCTCTCCCTGGTCGACACCTTCATTTGGGTGACCTTAATTCCCTCTCCCTGGGAACTTGGTTCGACCCTCGCCGGTGCCTGGGTGCTTCCGCGCAGCCCTGAAACGTCCAGGCCCCGATGCTGCCTCTCGCAGCAGGGCAGGGGTCAGGGCAGCCCCGGGGTTCTGGGCGTCATTTCTTCCCTGCTTCTCGTATCTCAGGGCCCCCTGTCACCTCACCCCCAGAACGGTCCTGTTTGGACCCCGTTAGGCGGAAAGCATCTGGTGGCCTGAATTTCTGACTCCTATGCTGTGTTGCTGGAGTCTTCGCGTAAACAAACTGGCTCTGGCGTTTATCAGCATTCTCTAGGTGACTTCCTCCCTGCGCTGAGGCTTCTTGTTATTTGCGGCTTTCTTTGGGTTCCGTGCTTATTGTTGAAAGGATTCTAATTTTCCTTTTTTTAAAAAAATGAATTTCATGTTCCATTATGGAACTGGTTTCAGACCTGTGGCTGGCCTGGTTCCGTTTTTTTTTCTGCACCCCTGTGTACTTTTTAGATGTTCAGTAGTCACATAAGATAAATATTTCACTTCTGGCTTTAAATAGTTCAGAATGAGCCAGAACAATATGCTACAAAAAGGGGTATTTGTATGTTCCAATGTTCCTTAGGAATGACATTTTTGCCATTTAAATTGTAACTTTTCTCAGTCCTTCAGTGAATCTACAGAGCTATTTTCTCAGGAGTCCAGCCAGGCCTTACTTCAGCCATAAAGTGGGAAGGTGAGTAGGAGTTGTAATCCATTTTTAAATTTCTGGGCTCAGGATGTAAATGATTCTATCAGGCTCTGACTTTATGTTCAGTTGCTGACCACCGTGCTCATAAACATCCTATCAGACCTTCCCTAAAACATAGGGTGGTGTTCCTGTTTTTTGATCCAACTCTAGTCATTATATTTAATTAACCAGAATTCCTTCTACAGATGTAATTGGCTGTGGGAGTCTTTATTTTCTGTCCTAAACTGTGCTATATTGCTTTTGAACAGCTTTTGTGCCAAAAGTGAATATACCTTTCTTGTGTTGATGCATGACTTCCTTCATTTGTTTGGTGTCTGCCCTGCATTTTACATTGTTAATACATTGGGATTCAGTTTGCCTTTGAACTGGTTCTGCCACTGAGTCAAGTTAAATCTCTTCCCTTTTTGTGGTCTTGAATTTACCTCCCTCTAAAACCAGAAGGGAAGAACACAGCAGCCTGCCCCTCTCAAAGCTAGGGAGAAATAAGCGAATGTCTGTCTGATGCCTAAGTTCTTTGTAAATATAGATAAAGTGTTATCTTACTTTGAGTCATTATGATTATTATTCTTTCATTAAAGGCCTCTTCCATTTCTTAATCCTGGCATGGAGGTGACTGGGTTCTGAAAGTTATAGGACTTTAGAGCTCAAACTCTGACAGATCCTATCAAGCAAGAAAACCATTGACTAAAAGCCTGATGATGACCTATTGTCTGAGAACTAGGCTAATCAAAAGTTTTGAGAAGCTTATTACCAAAAGTTTGACTTCCTGAGTTTTTTCATCATAATAACTCATGAAGCCATCTGCTTCCTGCATCAGTGATGATAAAACCTGATAAAACCGCAGATCTTGGAGGATTATTACTTAGAGCGCTAGCATTTTGGGGGAACCAAAGTATTTCTGGGTAATAGTTTAAGTAGATTTTATATATAGATATGTAGATATATAGATGTAGATATATAGATATAGATACATATAGATGTAGATAATATAGATAATAGATTAAAAACAAAAAGATCTTCATGGTTAGTCTGGGGAATTTTTTGATGACTATAGGGATCATGCTATGTATCCATCAGAACAGTCCATATTGGTGAGTGTGGTAGGTGAAAGGAGAGGTAGAAAAATTAAAATCTTTCATTTTCTTTGGTGCTTTTCATGGTACTTTGCATTTAAATGTTAAATGATGTCAGTGAGGTTTCTATATGTACCTTTTAACTTTCCTGGAAATAGAGGGTGATGTGTGACCTATCCAGACTTTGTGAGCTTTATGGTAGTGAATTTGGACAGCAAAACTGGTAGATCTCAAAAGTGTATTTGTATTTGTAGTAGGGGAAGGAGTGGTTTGTGAGTTTTGTATCTCCTAGAGCAGGGGTTTCTTAAACCATTTTTGTGTTATGGATCCCTTTGGCAAACTGGTGAAGCCTATTTACCTTTTATCATAATGATGTTTTTGAATGCATAAAATAAAACTCAAGATTACAAAAGAAACCAATTATACTGAAATAAAGTTATCAAAATTCTGAAAAAGCAAGTTCATGGACCTTGAGTTAAAAACCCTTGTCCCAGAGTGTCAGATTGGGAAATACCTAGGGTTGTTCCTCTCTGAGCATGACAGTGATAGCCAGTGAGCCCTTTAATCTGCCCCCTTTATGTGTCATTCCAGTAGATCTAAGTAAATTATTCATCAGATAATACTTTTGCTTTCCATCAAAGGTAGAAGTTTTCTTCTGAAGTAGTGTTGTGTTTTTTCTGTAGTTAGTTCTCACCAATCTGTTTTGTGAGTTATGCATGATCACCCAGGACCTCTAACTTATGTGATTCAATAGGGGTCCTTTGTGGCCTTGGGCAAATCACTTAACCCCTTGGAGCCTCAGTTTTCTCATCTGCAAAATGATAGTATTGACTAGTTGGCTTGTAAGGGTACTTCCTTCTCTTAAAAAGTAAGATCCTAAGTCTGTAATTTAACTATTAAACTCTAAGGGTCAGGCTGACATTAAATAGTGAATATGTGAGTACTTCTGTCTGACTGCATATCAGAGCTAAATATAAGTGATATTTGAATTGTTAATTGTTTTGGTCTTCTCCCCTGTATTCATACATATGATCAAAAGTTTACTATATTGTAGTTTCCTCTCTCCTTTTCTCCTAATGCTCCTAAATAGTACTTTCTTCTCTTCCGTAATGGAGAAAGCTTTTTTTAAAAAAAAATACAATCCTGATAACAGGTTACGTCTTCCAGAACTAGGTCACGAAATGATCTCATTTCTTTTAGAAGTAAACAGGGGACAGGAGGCCAGGAGTTCTGAGTTTACGGCTTCATCTTCAGAGAACTAGACTGGGCTATCAAGTAGGAGGACAGCACAAGGAAAAGCAGGTTTTCCTGTCCCTTTTCTTGCCTGACCATAGCTCAGGAGAGTAGACAATGGTATTGGAGAAAACTGGGGAAATTGATAGGATCTGGGATGAAAGCTGTTTGTTTCACTCAAGCCACAGTGCAGGATAATAGCTTTCAATAGCCTGGGTTTAATTTCTGTACTAAAAGGTGAAGACACCCATACCAGACAAAAATGACAGTTTTTTTCCTTGATAGATACTTGGATACATTGAGACCTAAAAGAAAGCATTTCTTCTGCCTCTCATGAAAACAGGAAAGCACTCCTGGATGCTGCTTTGGATGTTGGGACATCAAAAACACTTTTTGAAACATGCTCTAAAAATCCAACTTGTAGAAGTAGCCTATTTTTCATGGTTTGACTTGCACAAACCCAAGATTTGCTGTTTCATACTCCTGAAGTACCTTATTAACTCTGTTTCTTGGGACATGTGAATATATTATCACTAGATTGTTTCTTCTGTCCAAATTAATGATTCTAATTAGGGTGTATGAGAAATGCCCTGATAACTATCACCCAGAAGGATTGATTCAGTCCTACTATTGAAGAACTGTGGTGTAGTACATTGGCTCTTATGTGACTCTTAAAGCTGCTCCGTACTTCTCTTTGAATAAGTTTGTACTTTGTGTTTGTGTTGACTCGTGTCATTAGCTTACAAATATTATTGAACCCATCTCCATTTCCACCCTCTTGGTGGCAAATACACTTCAGTCCTTTTGTCCTACACCTTATCTTCTCTTGTTCAGGTTGTCTCTGATTTTCAAGATATGTTAAAACTTTGTACCTGGAATAGTGTGCTAATGAGAAAAGGATATAGAAATCTCTCAGGGCTTAGGACACATTTTCTATAAGGGCTTTTTGAAGACAATTAGATATTTCTGTTAATTTATTATTTTGTCAGTGTGGATGTACTCTTCACTGTAATTCTTCTATAAATTTAGTAGATAGTCTTTAAGATTACCACAGCCAAAAAAATTTATCACACTGTGGCCAACCTAGTGATGAATCTCTCTGACTTTAACTGCATTGATCCTTGTAACAATCAATTAAACAAAAAACAGTTATCATGCCACGCACTGTGCTAAACCCTAAGTACACAAAAAGAGCCGAAAGACAATCCTTGCCCTCAAGGAGCTCACAATCTAACTGGGGAGACCACAAGCAAACAAATATGCACAAACAAGCTTTATACAGAACAAAAATGAAGTAATTAAAAGAAGGAAGGCACTAGAATTAAGTAGGGTTGGGAAAGGCTTCCTATAAATGATAGGATTAGATCTGCAGTTTATTATTCAAATCTTTCCAGCTTGGTAGGACCTGCCAGAGTGAAACACCGTTGCAGCATAGCCTTTCAGAATCCATGGTCACCTTTATTTCATGAGAAAGCATCAGGCTTAATGGAGGATTAACTAATGTAATATTTTAAAAAAATAAGAATGTGTATACCAGTATAGATCATATTGGTGTAAAGTCACAGTGATGACAGTTTAAAAAATTCATATGTAGATTCAATCAGCATCACAGATGTTAGAGCTGGAAGGAACCTTAGAAATGACCTAATGAAATCCCCTTATTTTTCAGATGAAGAAACTGAGGTCCACAGAAGTGGTCATAGCCAGGATTCAAACCCATTTCTTAAGATTCCAAGTACATCTTTCTTCCCACTATGCTGACAATTCTTCAGAAAATATCTTAAGAGCTTTCCCACCCTGGGTGTAGTAGAAGGAGCCCTAGACTTGGATTCAGAAGACCTAGTTCCCACGTCTGTCACTTAATTGTGTGACCTTGGTCAAAACCCTTTGACTTCTTTGAATCTGCTTTCTATGTGAATAATAAGGCCTACTGGGTTGTAAGAATATCAAATAGGAATATGTTATGTCTGTAAAGTGTCATGGAATTAAAACCTTTGTTACTGGAAAGGAACAGAGAAGTTTGACTTTACTTCCAAAGCTATTTGGTATAATATTAATGTTATACAGTTTAGGTCCTTAGGTCCTTGACGTATTGACTGTGGTGGTAGAGTCCACTCTCATTTATTTGCAGCAATTTTACAGATTATCCTTGTTAAGCTGGGGCCTCATCCCTACTCAAACTTCAGCCAGGTAGGACCTAGGCAACAAAGATACTCAGCCCCAGCCATGGAGAGGAATGGTTTTGTGTCTATATACAATCACATTTCAGTGGGCTTTTTTATATAGACCTCATAGATCAATAGGTTTTTTTAGAGAGACCCTTTAGTGTTATTTTAAATCTGTCCTTCACAAACATGGTTATTTAGTTGATTTACCTTAGTATTGATCTGGCTTAGGATACTTTGCTTTCCTATTATAGTCACACTGAAAAGCCCTCTCCTGGTAACTGATTCAGGTTTTCTCTTAAGTGGGGGTAAGCAAACACTTACCAGACTTTTTAGGAGTAGTGTTGACTCTTAGGAGAGTGGTAAAGTAATTTGAAGATGGACAAGTATAGAGTTTTAAGCAGTCTTTGTAGATGAGAGAATTACATGTATAACATGTTTCAGATTCTTTAAAATTTCAACTTGAAAAGTAATACCATGGGGTTTTATTGGCATAGGGATTTTATTGGCATAGGGAACTCCTTGGTAAGAAAACTCCTACTAATTTAGGTCCACACGTTATCTGCAACTTGGGACATTGAGAATGACTTTCCTAGGATCATACATGTCAAAGGCAACACTTGAACATAGGTTTTCCTGGCTTTGAGACCAGTTCTCTATCCACACTGCTTTTTGCTGCTATCACAATGAAGGAGTACAGCATTAGATGGCTGGTGTCATAGAGGAGTTTTTTAACTCCAATTTTAGAGCCAAAAAGTAACAAAGGTGTCATTAGTTTAGGTAGGTAGCTCTGCTTTTGTTTCAGCCTGAATTACCATTGTCCTTCTTTCCTATCATTTCTCTTATTTCCTTATTCTTCTTTACTTAGCCAGAAAGTTTCATTGGGCCCAGCCTTTGCCAATAGTTTTGATTGCTTTAGCTCCCAACCTCCTGCTTGCTGTTTTTCAGTGTTTTGTGACCCTTACTCAAGCATTAGACCTTGTTTTCTAACATGACAAAGGTAGGAGTGACTTTTCTGAGTGTCCTTGGTTTTCATCTCCTTGGTTGTTTTCTCATGGGTTCTACCTTTGAATGGAGTCAGGGCTTTCACTCTTCATTGTTCCTGGACTACTGTTTCTTTGACTGAGAGATATTTGGAAAATTATTGAAAAAAATTATTGCAACCAGCTGTGTGCATAGAAACTAGAGTCTATCACTTCTTTAACTTCTTAGAGTTCCTTGATAGAAACAACTTGGAGAACTTAGAAGTTATTCAGTCTAGAATCCTTTATATTGATGGGAGGGAACCTGAGCATCATTGTTTTTAAAAGAGTTTGTAGGCCTTCTCACAGGGGCTCCCTCTGCTCCTAGGGTTACAATGTAGCCTGGCATTCCCTCTGGTACACTGTAGTAAGTTTAAGGAACAATAAGCTGTAACCACTTAGGAAGAAGATTTTTGAAAGAAGAGCTGGTGATTTGAACAGAGAGAGGAGGTCCTACTTAGAGGAAGGAAGAAATAAGTCCCTGGCTTGTGGCTTGGCTGAGGGACTGAGAAGAAAACAAAGATTAGCCCTTCTCCTCTTCCCCCTCCCCAGTTTGATTTGACTGTATGATTGGCACTGAATGTGTTTCTTGTAAGCAAATTAGTAATAGACTCCATTTGTTATTTCATTCTCTAACTCATTTTGGATTAGTACTAGTTGTAATAACTCCTTTCTTTACCTCCTATTTCAAAAAAGTTTAAGATTATCCATGAAAATCTCAGCAAAACTTTCTGGAGATTTTAAGGACAGTTTTGAATATGGCATTAGGATTTTCTTAGGCTTTGCCTATGTTTAGTGTTGAGTGTAATGCTTGGAGGACTAAGCATTGGAGTAGTGCAGCCTAATGTAGGCAACCTAGTATGATATCACTAGATAGAAATCTAGAAATAGGCCCATATGGTAAAATAAATAAATTGAAAGAGCTGTCTTTTTTTTTCCCTTTAGAACATATATAATTTATGTGAAGTCTGGAAGAATAAATTCAAGACCCCAAACAGCCTAAGGTAGGGGTGGGAGTGGGAATGGTGGAGGAAACCTACCGTGAAATTCTTTTAAGTCTCGATGTAGTTTGAATTTTTTTATTTAAAAAAAAATATTTGTCAAAGAATTGTGAACCAGCCATTCTAAAAAGAATGATGTATTTAATGTTTATAGTCAAATTCTGCTTTCTTTTTCTTTAGAGGAAAAAAGGCCCCATCCAGACCTAATGCCTGTGATACAGTTTCTTGGGGAAATAACCTGTGGGTATCCACTTCGGCCACTGGGGGGTGGTAAAAGCCTATCTTTTGAATTGAATCTGAAGTCACATAGTTGATGTACTATTGTGGTATTTTTATGGTAGAATAGTCTGCTTAGTTCCCCTAATTCCTTAACGGCTCTTTTTTTCTTTCTACTCTAGTAGATGTTAGGTATAGGTTTCCTTCTCTCTCTAGAGCTCTCAGTATGAGTTGAAACTTTAGACTACTGTTCTGAACTGAGGAGCCACTTCTCTCAATAGAAAATTTTAAAATAACATTTGAGTCACCTTATCAGAATTGCTGTATAAAGCTTTTATCTTATTTAGTAACTGTTTACTGTTTAGCCTTAGAAGTTGTGATTTTGATTATGATATAGAAAGCAAAAGGAGGAGAAGAGTAGATTTTAAATGAATCAGTTCTGCTACAAAGCAAAAGTTAGGGCTGCAGGAAAAGGGAGGACTGGTTGATTCCAGATGGAATGTGGAGTCTATGACAAAAAAGTGGATTTGGACCTTGAATGCAGATCAGCCACAAACAGCTGTTCAGCCTTCAACAGTATAATATTTCTACCTTTCCAGAAGTATCCAGATCCTGGATGACTTGCACATTCCTATCTTATTAATAATTGAAGTCTCCTCTTCTCTCACCCTTTGATTTTTAGAGCAAATTATAAAGTTTTCTATCATTTACATTCTTTGTAAATCACCAGGTAATCCAGAATGGAGGAGTGTTGGGCAAGGCTGAACTAGGGAATACTGAGAAAATTGCTGATCATAGAGATTGGACTGATTTACCGAGTATATGCATCAGGGGTAGGGGATCAGGGTTGGGAATTGAGTTATCTTAATGTTGACATCAAGGGCAACATTAATTTCTTAATATTTGTATCTGTTGAAACTAAGGGAAAGACTATTAGGCCATTTAGTGTGGATCTTAGATCTGAAATTCAATTCAACAGACATTTGGTGTTTTTTTTTTTCTTTTTAACATTTTTTTTAACTTTTCAAAAAGAGTCTCCTGTCACCCAGGCTGGAAGTTGAGTGGTCATTTATGGGCCTGATCCCAATACCTATCTGCCTGGACTTTTGGACTTATTCTCTTTTTCTAATCTGGGCCAGTTTGCCCTTGAAGCAACAGCCTGAAGGGCAGCCTAGTTGTCTTCCAGGACTAGGGACTCATCACATTGGTGCTGGGCTTAGTTGTTCTTCATTTCAGAACTTCTGAGTTCAAGTAATCCACCAGCCTCAGCCTCTCTGATAGCAAGGATTACAACTTTGTACCACCACTTCTGGCAGTTCAACAAATATTCTAAAGAAATTAGACAGTGAGCAGATAAGAATAAAAATGGAAAATTCATAACATTCTTTCTGTGCTACTTCACTCAAGTAAGTATTTTGGATATCATTCATCATCACTGACAATAAGGAATGAATAGCTGGGGGATATTGAGACTTACTAGGGCTTCTGATTGGACTGAGTGGGGAGGCTTCCATTGAAATAGAAATTCTCTGAGCTTCTTCATCCTAGATGTGGAGACCTAGCTTCTGACTTTTTTGATCATTGTAACATGCAGGTTACCTTGGTCACTTCCCATTAATCTCTTTGGTCTTGTTAGTTGTAAGTTTTCAGTTGTTGAATTTTACCTGACCCTACCTTAACATGATTTCTTGTACAGATCTCTCTTGTTGCTATCAGTGCAAGAAAGTAGTCTATGTGTTTTTGATGAGAGATGGCTCTGCTCACAAGAATCTTCTTACCCTGTACTTTGTTTTATACCTATCCTTGGATTTAGTTAATGTTTTGTCATGTTAGTTAATGTTTGAAAACTCTGATCTATTAGGACATGTGATGTCAGGGTCACTGGCAGTCTTAAAATAGATATTAAAATGGCCTCTGATTTTCTTTTCCCCCTAACAGTTTACTAGTTAATTTTCAATTTGGTGGGGGTTATTTTTAGAACATACGCAGCAGAGTTAATCTTATTAAACTTCCCAGTTACCTGGAGCATTGAGCTCAGGCGCTCATCCAAAAACCGGTATGGTTGGCATTAGTTGGTATTAATGTGGAAGATGTTCAAGGTGAACCTGAATTTTGCTGGGAATGGGATAAAAGTTTCAGGAGGGAACAGTGGATTTGGGCAAGTGTGATTTTTAGCTGGAAATTAGAACCTAGGATTGTGTTGCATGGTAGTTTCTCTGTAAACGTTCTGAGGCACAAATACAGCATATTGGCCTGCTTCCAATTCAAGCAATTAGTCTCCCTCTGAACCCTACTGCCTTAGTTGTTAGTTGGTTTTAGGTTTCTTCTTTGTTTTGAAAGGCCTAGTGGAAAGTGCAGTAGAATCATAAGCTCTGAATTCCATGCCTGTTTCCACCAACTGCTAGCATATGACCTTAGTTTAACCTTTTTGGATCAGTTTTGTCTTCTCCCTAGTGGGAATGTAGTACTTCATACTCTTCCATAAAATGGAGATGTAATACTCCATATGATTTGCTACATACTGTTGCTACAAATGTCAAAGGAGATAATGGATACAAAGTGCTTTGTAAATGCTAATGCACTATGTAAATAAACATACTATCATTTCCTGCCTGAAATTTGTATTTCTTTGTGCCTGAGTTATAACTACCTAGTCCAAAGATAAAGTTTGTATTTTTATTGTCTTTCTGTAACACTACTTTTTTCTCTAGGGTTTTGATCCCAGAAGGAAATTGAGATCCTGCTGAAAGGCTCAAGTTTACACATTTCCTGGTGGAACTTGTACTTGAAATTGGGGCTTTTAATGCCTAATCTGCTGCTAATTCTGCCATGCTCTAGTGCCTAAAATCAACTGCTGAAGACTACATAATCAATTCTTCCCACTTTCGATGGTCTTGACCTTTAGGTGTTCCCAGACAGAAAGGTTTTGTTTTCAGATTATCCAACCATTCATTGTATTGTCTCTTTGCTCTCCTCTTTCTCCCCAATTTTGCTTTCAGCAATTAATTCTATCAATATTTTTTATCAAGGATCTCTTATAAGGACCTGAACTGATTTGCTGGAAACAAATCTAGTTTTATAAGCACTTAAACAATATTTGTCATTGGGTATGAAATTGGACTTGTGTCACTGCCTTGCCATCTAAGCCAGAATGACCCTAGTGGAATAGTAACGAGAACTGGGGAAACAATGAATCACAGAAATTCAGAGTTTAGTTGCTATCTAGTCCAAAGTATACCTTGTATACAATGTATATCTAGTTGCTATCTAGTCCAATGTATGCCTAGTTTACAGTGTATATTTAGTTGCTATCTAGTCCAATGTATACCTTAGAAAAAATCCCTTCTTCTGATTAAACTATTCATGCCTTTGCACAAAGACCTCCAGTTAGGGGATCCTACTACTAAAACAGGCTACTCTGCTTTTGGAAAGTACAAGGGTTAGAAAGTTTTTCATTGTGCTAAACCTAAACTTGCCTTTAGCTACTACACATTGCTTATGATTCTGTCCTTTGGAGCTAGGCAGAACAAGTCTAATCTTTCCACCACATGACAGCCCTTATTATACTTAAAGACAATTATGGGTTGAATTGAGGTATCAGCAGAACTTTCAGA
This sequence comes from Notamacropus eugenii, assembly GCF_028372415.1. Classification (NCBI taxonomy): domain Eukaryota; kingdom Metazoa; phylum Chordata; class Mammalia; order Diprotodontia; family Macropodidae; genus Notamacropus; species Notamacropus eugenii. The sequence goes on along the minus strand of NC_092873.1, from coordinate 385,281,490 downwards.
CTACCACTTGTCCTTTCTTACTCTAGGCTATTCTCTACATAGCCACCAAAGTGATTTTCCTTCAGTGTATGTCTTACTGTGTCATTTTATGGCTCATTAAATTCCAGTGACTTTCTCTTGCCTCTAGAAAAAATATAACTTCTTCTGTTTACTCATTTATACCTTTTCATAACTTGGCACTAACTTATCTTTCTAGCCTCCTATATTATACCACTTTGTACACACTACAGTCCAGCTAAATGGGCCTTCTTGCTCTTACATTCTATCTCCTATCTCTGTCTGTGCCTTTGCCCTGGCTTTTCTTTTGTGCCTGAAATGTACTCTCACTTTATAAAATCCTTTATTTCTTTTAAGACACAGTCAGGTGCCACTTTCTGTATAAAACTTTTCCTGATTTTCCTTCAGCAACTAGTGTACTCCCTCCTCAAACTATCTTATATTTATTTTGTATATGTTCTGTATATACTTAAAGATGTCAGGCAGGATGGTATAGATAGAGAAGAGGTTGGCCTCAACACCTAGTTGAAGACCTGGTTCAAATTCTGCCTCTGATTCACCCTAACTGTGTGACCCTGAGCAAGTCCCTGAACCTCTCAGTGTTCTAGCAACTTTCAAGATTATAAATTGGACAACCTACATTGGTAGAGGAACTTTGCTGGGAGCTCCCTATATCAATGAAATCTCCTTAGTCCCTCTTCTTGTCTCCCCTGATAGGATGTATACTTGAGGTCAGAGACTGTCTCATTTTAATCTTTATATCTCCAGTGTCTTAAGGGCCTGGTACATCATAGGTGCTTACAGAATGCTTCTAGAGTAGTTGAAATGTCCTGGAGGCAAGTGGAGATATAGGTCAGGGTTAAATATTTAGTATTCATCTGTCTAGAGGAGATAGTTAAAATATTGGAAGTTAATGAGATTTCCTAGGATTAGAGTACAGAAAAGAGAAGATTAAGAATCTTGGGGAATGCCAAGGTTAGGGGTTAAGGGGTTAGGAAGAGGTTGACCTAATAGTGGGGAAAAAATAGGGAGTTAGCTAGAGTACCAGCAAAGTGTCTTGGGAGTCAAGAGAAATGAGAGTTCAGGATAGGGTGGTAAATCATATTAAATGCTGCAGGAGGGTCAAGGAGTACATTATAAGAAGCCATTGGATTTGACAGGCAGTCATAAGTAATGTGTATATCAGTTATCAACATTCTTTACTTTTAATTGATCTGCCAATATTGAATCTACACAATTTTTCTGTGTGAACAAGAAGGATCCAAAATTCAGTCCTCTCAGAGGTGCTAAGTGGGAGCTGACCTTAGGGCTTCATTTGTTTCTTCTCAGAGATTGTAGTGGGTTGGTATGATATAGAAATATAGGAACCTAGGCATAATTCTGATTAATAGGTTGGAGATTTAGAGGATATTTCTGCTTAGGTATGAGTTCAACTTAGATAACCTTTTAGGTCACTTCCAACTCCAGGCCTATTTGATTTTTGACAAGGAAACTGATAAGGATTGTAGAATTTGAGTTTAATTGCCAGCTTTGCTTTCAGTTCACTGTGTCAGCTTAGGCAAACATCTTTCTGTTTCATAGCTCAGTTTTGCCTCTTTCAAAATGGGGTATTTACTTACTACTTTTTTTGGAGTATTTTATCTGATGAAAGTAGGGGGGAAGTATGCTATACGGGGAAAAGATGCTGTACAACTTTAGACAGGACTCTTGGGGTGGGAGGAGGCACATGTAGTGTCAAGGATGGTTTAAAAAAAATACAGGCATGGAAGGGAAGGGAAGATATCAGACCACATTGGAAAATACTCTCCTGTTTTCTGTGCATGGTATTTTTCCTTCTATGCCTCTAGAAATCTGCTTTCTTTTAACATTGCTTTAATAGCAGACTTTAGATATCCTTCCTTCAAACTCAACATCAGTCTTGTCATTGAATATCTTTTCTCTCCCTAACAATAAGTAATCTTTGGGCAGCTGTCTCTTGGAGAACACTTTGGGAAGCTACTTAGAAGAATGGGGGTGGGGGTGAGGGTAAAGATGGGGCTGCTTCTAGGATGATTGTGATGGGAATGAAAGGGCTGTTGAAAGATCACAGGCCACTGTGCCTGGGGACAGGGACCAGGGTCATAATCACACTTTGTTTTTCTCCAGTGCCTTTTGTCCAAGGCACTGAAAGGGCTTTTTTACAATTCTGTTCTGAACATGTAGTATTCTCTGCTTTTTATGGGTCTTTCAGGAGGTGGGAGGCCCAGAAAAGGAGAGGATTATGCCTAGAGTTGCATTGATATAAAAGAAAAAAAAATCCAGGTATTTTTTACCCTTAGGTAGACCAAGATTGGGGATTGTTGTTTTGATAAAAGTTTATAGCTGCTGTCATACAGAATGGGCTAAGGAAAAAGGGATTAGAGGAGAGAGTTTATAGAAATATTGACCTTTGTTATTCAAAAAATTACTTTTTCTTTCTTTGCTTTCTGTTTCATTACTTTTACTAGACCCCAGAGATATGGCTATCGTTTCACACTCCTGATTAGTCAGGAGCCCTGAGGTTCTAATTCCAACTCTGATCTTCCTCTTATCTAGGTCTCCATCACTTATCAACTAATAACTTAATGCTTGTAATGGACTAGGAACTAGCCATTTGAGTAGAATACAAAGATCCAGTTTTCTACCTAGAAGAACCTGCATTACTTCATGTATAAAATGAGTTTCCAAGTCTAACTTGACTCTCATGTGAACATGAGCATTTTACCAAGAATTGTGGTTATATTTGACTAGTTTTTATAACAAATGATTCTTAGAGTCTAGAGGTAAATGTAGAAGCCAGCATTTTTCATTAACTTAGAGCTCTCTGTTGGCACTACCTGTCATTTGCTATTTGTCCACCATTCCAGATTCTATTTCAGTTTTCTTTTCCCTTATTTCGAAGACGAGCAGTTACTCAGTGAGCAAGGCAAAGAAATGGTGGTTAGCCCCACCAGAGGTCTGTCCTTTTTTCTGGATCTAGACCAAAAAAGCCTAGGTTGTATATTTTGTCTGAGAATCCTGGTTAAGTACTCCAAAAAAAAATTTTTTTCCAAGTATGACAAAGATTGTTCCTTCTTGATTCTCTTCTATCCTCCCTAGGGTTGGTTGTTTCCTAATTGTTGCATTTTCTTCTCCTAAGTCTAGGCTGGCTACAACAAATACAACTCACGATGTCTGGTAAAGGGAGCAGCACAGATGGCAAAACAGACCTTGCGAATGGTAAGGTGCCAAGGAAGAAGGAAAACATTCTTTGCTATCACTGGGGCTTTGTGGACAGTTATTGGAAGAATTTAAATTCACCCTGGAGGTGTCTTACTTTTCTTGAATAGCAGAGTGCAGATCATTTTTCCTTAAAGTGGGCTGATTTCAAGTTGTTTTGAATACAGGAAACATCTTTCAAGAACTTTACTTTCTATTTACTCTTCACTTCTTATCTGAGTATCTCAGAAATGTTGAGGACATAAAAACTCCTCTTTAAGAGGCCAAAGGACTTATTTCTGGAGTCCTGAAAAGTTCTGGGAGCATATGAGAGAATAGAACAGGTAAACTTAGATGATGAAGTTAAACAAGTAATAGAACATTCCTTTGATGGTGGGAATGAGGGAATCTTTGTTTGGAGGTTGGAGATTACTAGTGACACTGGGGAATTCTTTTTCATCCCAGAGTACAAACCACCCAGTGAGATTAAATGGAGATGAAGTTACAAACCTAGGCAGTGGAAACAAGATTTCTTTTTTCAAAGTCAATGCCACCAGTTTGTAAAGCACTGGGCACCAGGCAAAGTTGAAAACAGAACACCATAGAATTCTAATACCTGTGGCACTGCTTAAGTCCATACTCTGCAGATGATCAGAATAGACCCTTGCTAACAAGTTTGTGGGTAGCTGCCTGCCAGTAAACTTGTCTAGAGAAAGTTTCTTTAAATGGAAAAAAAGAAATGCTAGCATGTCTCACACCATACAGTCGAAGTATACTGGCCAAATTTCAGTTTCTTTGCTTTGTATAAAGGGAATAAAGTATAAGCAAAAGAAAGGTGGCTGTGGCTGACTTTGGTTCTACTTCTTGTTCCTTTGAGCCATTTTAAATACAGTTAAACTGTATTTAACTTCTGTAAGGGAAGATGAGGTGAGATTTTCTGACTAGTTGAGTATTGTGAGGCTTGAGGTTGCAGAGAAATTTGAAGCTGTAGTACATTATGGCAGTGGATTAATGTTGAATTGTTATGATTACTGAGGACCTCAGCTAGGAGATGCTGGGACTCCAACAGAATTCAGATTTGTGTCTGAATTTTCATTAATTATTACAGTGACATGGTGTGAAAGGTTTTGCCATTTTATTTGGCCTTCTATGTCTTTAAAACTGTTAGGATATTCTTGTCCACTTACACCATTGCCCTGTTTACCATTGAAAGGAACTGAATTGTTAACTACAGAGCACACTGGGGCGTAGTAATTTTTTATTTTCACTCTACTCTCTGGTCCAAATCCCTTAAGACATTATTAGTAACACCAGGTTCAAGTTCTTGGTCCAGATTAGGAGGCTGTTCTGAAAAACTTTGCCATTATTGGCAACTTTTGGTTGAGGTTACATGATTCTTGGAGCAAGACTCACAACCAAGTGAAAATAGGCTATGAATCTGTACACGAAGCTCTCTTTGTGCCTTCAGAGATGAATTTAAGCCCATTCCTATCCTCATCTGTCTTTCTTTTTCTCTGTTTTCTTCCCATCTGGGCCTTAGGTTAGGAGCTGTAGAAATACTGATATTTTGTATACTATCCAAGTACTTGATTGGAATAAGATGGGATCATGCAGTATCTATTTCCCAGAAATTTGATCTGTTAATGTGACCCAGTTATTTCGTCATTCCCAGCATGGCAGTCTCAAAGTATATTGAACTTAGAGAAATGCAAGTACTAACAGAATGAAAGAATGCATACTTTTATCCACTCATCTTTATTGCTTGCTCCTGTGTTATGCCCATGTTAGTCAGATTACTTATTAGATTTTCTTTCAGTGGTAAATAAGGGGGATGGTGGAAGTAGATAAGAAATGTTTTAACAAGATGAATATGGTGGTGATTTCCTCACCTAGGAGCTAGTACAACTCCCTATCTGGCAGTCAGGAGACTTCAATTGATCTGTTATCTTCCATTACCCAAGAGGAATGGTTAAACTAGCTTGCCAAAGAGATCTGCTTTAACATATTTAAGATTACGTATGAGAATATTTTTTATTGTCTTTGTTAGCAAGTTGCCAGGTATAGCTAATCAATACCCATGCAGTAGGGCCCTGAGGAGATGTGCCAAGTACTTCTCAGGATTCTTGGCCAGCCATTTTTACCCCCGTCTCTGTCAGAGTGCTTATGATGTGGGCCCATCTGTGTGGCATAAGGGAGAGGGTTGGTTCAGAATTGGCATATCTGAGCTCAAGTGTGGCTTCTGTCCCTTGCTCTCTTGAGCCTTCCACTTAACCTGTCAGCCCAAGTAGTCATGATGAAATTCACACCATCCTCACAGGTTTGAAGTCTTTCTTTAAGAAATTGCTGTTCTTAAGCTCATGGGATGAGAGTGCCAAACTAGGTTCCTGAGCCCATTGTTAGAATTTCCTGAACTGAAACTGTGGCCCCTGTTGATTCCTTACAAGATATCTTTTCTACTCCTCCCTCTCCTACATAGGAAGCTTATCAAGCAGTCCTGAGGAAATGTCTGGGACAGAAGAGGGGAGAGAAACATCCTCAGGCATCGAGGTGGAGGCTTCAGACCTAAGCCTGAGCCTAACTGGGGATGATGCGGGGGGGCCCAACCGCACCAGCACAGAAAGCCGAGGCACAGACACAGAGAGCTCAGGTGAAGACAAGGACTCTGATAGCATGGAGGACACTGGCCACTACTCCATTAATGATGAAAACCGGGTCCATGATCGCTCAGAGGAGGAGGAAGAGGAGGAAGAAGAAGAGGAGGAAGAAGAGCAGCCCCGGCGCCGGGTTCAGCGCAAACGGGCCAATCGTGAGCAGGACTCATCAGATGATGAACGAGCCCTTGAGGACTGGGTGGCCTCAGAGACATCAGCTCTGCCCCGGCCCCGCTGGCAGGCCCTTCCAGCCCTGAGAGAGAGGGAGCTGGGCTCAAGTGCTCGTTTTGTGTATGAAGCTTGTGGAGCGCGAGTCTTTGTGCAGCGCTTCCGCCTGCAGCATGGGCTAGAGGGCCACACTGGTTGTGTCAATACCCTGCACTTTAACCAGCGTGGCACCTGGCTGGCCAGTGGCAGCGATGACCTCAAGGTGGTGGTGTGGGATTGGGTTCGAAGGCGACCTGTATTGGATTTTGAGAGTGGCCACAAAAGTAATGTCTTCCAGGTAAGTCAGGAACATTATGATACTGGCATCAGAGAAGAAAGTAGTATGTAATTAATTGTCCAGGTCAGTTGAAAATTAAAGCCAGAGTTTTTACTTACTATCTTCCTGTCCGTAGTGGGGTTTACAATTAGGCTTTCCCAGGTCCTGCATCTGACTCTGGTAAGATGAAGATGGTTCTAATATAGCAAAAGTCTTGGAATTCCCATGTTCCAGCTACAGAGTGACCTTGTGAGGAAACTCTCCTCCCTTTACCCTGTATCTGGTAATAATGGGAGACCTCATATATAGAGTGCCTGGAATTTATAATGAACGTATTAGATATACATAGATCATGAGGATAATTTACCCGCTATCTCCAAAATACATAAGTGGTATTACTGTCCCTAAGCATTATCTTTCTTGTCTAACCACTCCCCTACCAGGTATTTTCTCCTTGGAAATTTGTTTGATTTATTTCTAGAATCAAGAAAAGGATTTAGGTTTTCTCTCTTTCCCTACTGTATTTCTTAGTTCTCTTACACCCTATTTTCTTCTTTATTCCTACCATGAACCTGTTCCTCAATTTACTTAAGCACTTTTATCATTATATAATAATCCAGCACTCTGGAACAGGTGACTTATTCACTTTTTAATCTATAAGGGAAGCCACCACCTCTTCTCATCTTCCTTTGCCTTTATTCTTCTAAACTGTAAAAAGAAGTAATTTTGTAATAGCCAGAAGTATGAGGAGGAGAACTTAGCTCTCATTCACAAAGTACATACAGTTAGATACAGTTCATTCACCTACTGAATAAAGAGAGCCTACTAGGGTCATTGTTATGACTTGCCCCACCCTAATAAATCTTGTTTGATTTTTTTTTTGTTCCTTTTCCTATCCTACATGACCCAGGCCAAGTTCCTTCCCAACAGTGGTGACTCAACTCTTGCCATGTGTGCCCGTGATGGGCAGGTGCGGGTAGCAGAGCTGTCTGCCACACAGTGCTGCAAGAACACCAAGCGTGTTGCCCAGCACAAGGGAGCCTCCCATAAGGTAACCTTCCAACTCTCCACAGTCTTGCCTTAATGATAATTTCATCCTTCAGAAGTTGGAGGAAATGATGAGAAATTCTATTTTAAAGCTGATCCTTCCCAACAAGGAAGAACTAGTTGCTGAAATAGAAATGATGGAAACTTTGGGGAAAAGTGACTGTTAGTGTTTGAATTTGTGATAGGAAAAGAAAGCTAAGAATATTCTGACATGCATTTTAGATTTTTGGTGAGCAAATTTCAAAGGGTTAAGAGGAAAGAAAGGCAGGATTCCATGAACTAAAATTCTGCAGTCAGCCCAGGAGAGATGAGAAACTCTCAAGAATAACAGAGACACAAAGAGAAATAATTCTTAGGAGGAGAAAAATGGGTAATTGTTTAAAGATGCTGCTATGGATTCAAAAGGAATTCACTAGCCAATTTATATTTTTGGAAGCCATTTGCAGAGGATGGAAACAAGGATAAGTGAAAGATTGAAAGATGAACCCAGAGACATAGTAGGGTGGTCATGTAAGAACAAAGTCAAAGGGGCTAAATACTTTTCTCGTGAGGAAAAGAAGGGATAGCAAAAAGGTTTAAAAACTATTGGGGGAAAATAGGAGGATTAAAGAAAGGAATCAAAACAAGGACAAATTGTTTTGATTTTTAAACATGGAAAAGAATAGCATATTTAAGCTATATACACTACTGAGCTTGACTTTGATTCCTGGCAGAATTCTAATATGTGTTATTACACTTTAATAATATAAAAGGAGAGTTAGTGAGCATCTTGGGAAAAAAAAGATGATCATAGAGAGCCAGCGTGGCTTCACCAAGAATAGGTCATCCCAAAATAGCATCTCATTTCCTTTTTACACAGGGTTGCTAGCCTGATATATTGGGGCAATACTATAAATATAATTTGCCTAGATTTTAGTAAAACATTTAGCAAAAGTCTTATGCTTGTGTTTTAGAAAAGATGGAGAGAGTTAGTTAGATGATAGTATAATTAGGTTGATTCAAGATTGGTTGAGTGTCTGATACCCAAGGGAAGTCATTAATGGTTCTGTGTCACTTTGGAAAGAGGTATTCAGTAGAGTGCTACAGGAAACCTTGGTTGTATGCTGTCTAACATTTTTATCAAAGACTTGGCTAAAGGGATAGATGGCATATTTTTCAGGACACAAAGCTGAGAGAGATAGCTAACACAAGACTTAAAAGATTTTGAAGAGCTAGAATATTGAACTTATTCAAGTAAGATTAAGTAATATTGAGGTAAATTACAATCTTACACTTAAGTTAAAAAAATTGACTTTACAAGAATAATATTGGGAAGTAATTCAGTTCATCTGAAAAAGACTGAGCCTATTGGTAGACTGAAAGCTAATATGAGCAAACAGCATGAAGTGGAATTCCAAAAAGTTCCTTCATTCTTAGGTTCATTTAAGAGAGGTATACCTTCTAGGCATTAAGGAGGTTAGAGTCCCTTCTTACTCTCCCCTGATCAGACACCATTTAGGTTTCAGTGTCATGGATACCTTTGGCAGTTGGTGAAACCTATGGACCCTTTCTCAGAATAATGATTTTAAATGCATGAAATAAAATACATAAGATTACAGTAGAAATCAATTATATTAAAATAGTTATGATTTTTTTTAAAAGCAAAAACAAAAAACTAAGGTTTACAGACCCTCAGCTTTAAGAATCTCTGATTCCAGAGTATTTTGTTTGGATATGAGTGTTCAGGGGAAAGACATCCAAGATACTAAAGGAACACATGTGGATTGGTTGAAAGAAATGGGAAAGTTTAACCTTGAGAAGAAAAGCCTTAGAGGTATATGATAATTATTTTCAAGTATATGGAGGGCTGTCTGAGTAGGAATACATGACTACCAAAAGGTCCCTTCCAACTTTGAAATTCTGCGACCCTCCCTTGACTCTTAGTAACTCAGTTATGTCCCTTTCCCATGTCTGTTTCCCTTTTGCCTTACAAAGCAAAACTGAATACCAGCTTATTCTCCATCAGCCCTAAGTTTTATAAGGCAAGAGGAAAGAATGAGGGAATGACTATTATTTTCATGGAAAGAAGAGATCTTCAAGAGCAGAGGGTTGTGTCTGTGTATCATATGAATAATTATGCTTGTCCCCCATGCTTAACTGTATCTCCGAGGTCTTCCACACTTTCCATTCTCCTCAGTTCTTCAGAACATCTTCATAGCAATGTGGTTTAAGTAGCTGAATGATCATATATGAGAGTTCCACTTCTGTTCACAGGTTACAAGTAGCGCTGTTTTCAGGAGCCATATTTAAAGCAGGAAATACAGACCAGGCAGTCATGGCAAGATCATATTAATGGCTACAAGCCATCACACCCCAGGATGAGCACAATAATTTTTTCAGCCATCAAAATTAGGAACTTTCCGATTTTTCTCACCAAAATTTTAAGTAGGTGATTATAGATCCAGAGAGATCTTTTGGGGGATTACTTCTGTAACATCTGGCTATGATAGATTAGAAAGTAGGAGAAATGCCTATTATCTATCTTCGTTCCTGACTGCCTGAGCTTTGTAAGATGAAGAGAGTAGATCTCAGCCTTTCTTCCCTCTCTTTCTGTGCTCCTACCCTTACTCCTTTTGAGTTGTTGAACTGAGTGCATTTGAGAAAGGTTCATGGGCGCCAATGTTGATTTCCTTAATTCTCTCACCATTCGTATTCCTATATTCCTCTAGATCAAGTAAGCCACCTTCTCTCTGTATACCAACAACCAGCCATCTGACACAATGGGAGGGAGAACAGGCTTAAATTATCTCTTTAGTAAATAGATATTTCTTGTTTTGTGCTGTTCATTCTAGCCTAGAGAGAGGAGAATGGACTACATTAACCTCTGACTATGATCTTTATGTACACATCACCCTTCTTTTGCCTTCTCTAGTTGGCCCTGGAGCCAGACTCCCCTTGTACTTTTCTATCTGCTGGTGAAGATGCGGTTGTCTTCACCATTGACCTCCGACAAGACCGCCCAGCATCGTAAGTATCCCTGGCCATTCTCATTGTCTGAGAACAGTGGTGCTGTCGAGAGTTCTCTGTTGAACTTGAATTTGCATTCAAAAAGTACTAGATGCCAACAATAGGTGGGATTCTTCTCTGCTGATTATATAATCTGTAGTTTCTTCTTTTAATTTTTTCTTTTTTATTATGTTCTCCTTAATCCCCTACTTGTTTTGTTGTTGTTTTTCTTCTTAGCCAGAGATAAGGAGTTTTGAAACATCTTTTAGTCTACTTTGTTTATAGAAAGGGAGAAGGAGGAGATGGCTTCTCTTGAGATTACTTTATCTATGGATTTCAATTCCTTGATGCTCTTGTAGTCTTCATTCATTTAGGTGCCAGCCACTTTATGTACTAGAAATATGTAACCTGCTGTGCCCTCTAGGAGTTTACAAAAATGTAAAGAAAGGGTAAACAAATAGTTCAATAATAAACTTGAAACAAATATAGTATAATATTATAAAAAAGCACAGCTCATTTTTTAATGTAAATTTGGATTTAAATCAAGTCTCATCCTAACGTGTTTGCCTTTAGTAAAAGACTGATATATCTATCTTTTAAAAGGAGTATTAGTTTTGTTTAGATATGAACATTATCAAGGAATTCTATTGTATGTACACTGTACATTAAAATAATGGGGTCAGAAGATAAGAGGGGATTTCTAGAGTTTAGGTAATACAGTGCTTCCAAGAGTATTCTCCTACCTTTCAGGCTGAGAAGTGAAGCAGGTGGGATTTCACGAGCAGCCTAAATGATAAAAGGGAAGCAAATGTATTGGGATTTTTAATGAGGGAAGTTCATTTTAGAGATTTGATATAGCTTGGTAGAGGGCTGAAGACAGCCAGATGAGGGGCTTTAACAAATATACCACAGGGGAAAAGAAGGGTTAGAATATAGAAAATAGTGTGAATTTCATTACCTCTGATAGAAAGCTTTTAAATTGGGCAAGGGTCTTGGTTTTGATTCGTAGGATAGCAGCAAATCACTGTAGGGCCATAAGAAATGGTAGAGACTGTCAGAGAAATCTTTAACAAAAATGATTTTGGCAGTATTGAAGATTATAGAATGAAATGCTTAAGGCATAAAACCTAGTTAAGAGATCACCCTGGACATATTAAATCCAGTGACAGAAGGGATAGAGATTAAAGGATGACTAATTATAGGAAATATTATAAAAGAAGAACAAAATTTGGAAGTAGGCTGGATATGAGGTGTGAAATGTAATGATGTATTAGAACTTGGATTTAGAGAAACTTTTAGGGTTAGATTGATTTTATAAATGAGAAAACTGAAGCATCGAAAATCAGTCAGCAAGTATTTATTAATGTTCCAGGCCCTCTGCTAAGCAGCAAGGGTAAAAAGAAAGATAAAAAGCCGTCTCCTTGAAGGAACTTAAAATCTAATGGGGGAGATGATATGCAAATAACTATATATAAACAAGATGGATATATACAAGATAAAGGAGAGATAATCAAGAGAGGAATTGCTAAAGGTTAAGATTTTAGCTGGCACTTGAAGGAAGTTAAGAAGGCCAGAAGATGGAGATAAGAAAAGAGAATTCCAGGCATGGGGAGACAGACAGCAAAAATGCTCACTCAGGAGATGATGGTGTGTCTTGTTCGAAGAACAGCCAAGAGACCAATGTTACTCAGTATAAATTAAGGTTAAATGACTTGCCCATTGTCACTTAGCAAGGATAAGAGCTGAAGTCTTCTGATTCCCATTTCCAGGGTTTTTTCCCCTTCTGCACTATCCTTTGATCTCTAGAATGCTTTTACTATTCTATGGGGTAATCAAACCAGATTGTACTGTACTCCATAGGTAGGGAATACTCATTATACTAAAGAGGACTACCTTGAGATTCCTTGTTGTTTGAAGGGTTGAAGAAGTAGGTATTGTCTACTGTTATGGGAAAGCTGGGTGTGAAGAAGAGTTACAGAGGGAAGATGAACAGCTTTATTTTGACCTTGTTTAGTTAGGCTGGTAGTACATAAGTTAAAGACAGTTTTATGTGGGTTTGGCACAAGGGGAAAAGGTAAAGAATTTATTTGCTTGTGGAAGATGCTTGAATCCCTGGTAGTCAGTGTGATTATCAAGGACTCTTAAGAGATAAAGAGGTTAGATTGTGTTATCTGTGAGAGGAGGGATTCCTAAAACTAAAGGAATGTAGTTTGGTATGGATTGCCCATAAAAGAACCTTGTGGGTTTTTGCCCTCTCTCTGCCTGGACCATATTCTTGACTTAGTGATTTTAAAATAATCATGCTGAATTTACTTCTAGTCATGCTTATGGGTCATTCCACTTACTCCCATGTAATAATAATGTAACATATTTATGTAATGCTTTTAAGTTTACAGAGTGTTGCAGAAACACTTAGGTATTTAAATGTATTCATTTACAACATCCCTTACTAGACATATTACTATCTCTACTTTACAGATAAGGAAACTGAGGCTCAGAAAGATTATGACTTGCCTATGATTATACAACTAGTAAGATTCCAACCCACTTGTTGACTCCCAAATCCACTTTGCTTTTCTCTGATGCCTAGATTAATAATTTTTAAAGTAGCTTCAGAGAACTCAAAGCATATATATATGCTTAGTGCACTTTTCTTCATATCGACCTTCGAGAGGAGAAGGAAGTGTTCTATTTGAATAGTGAAAAAACAGGCATAGATAGAGTGTGACTTTTTAGTGATACAGCATAGACTCTAATCTGTCTATCATTATTCTTCAATTTGCCATTCTTCTACCATGGTATAGTAGGCAACCTTCAGTCATTCTGGGTAGCCTGATCCATATTAACTGACAAAGAAGGAGCTCTGACACTAAGAAAAAATAGCAGTATTTGCCCCAAATGGCTATCTCCTATGAGTCCCAAACTAGTCAGGGCTGCCATTCTCTACAATGATATCTCTTTCTAACTCACTTAACAGAAAGAGATATAAAGGCTTTAGAATATAATCTCCTGGGTTGTGTTAGAAAATTTCCAGACTAGGTGGCTCTGACCATCCAGAGTGGATACTAAAATAGCTTCTTGGCAAAGAAACTAGTTGTCAAGGTTGTGTTAGATCTTTTAGTTTCCATGGCACCAGCAAAGAGTAAAGTTTAGGATTAAAAACAAAAACCAAAACCCTGCATTCTCTTCTGCAGTTACTTGATTTTTATGCCTTGCCTTTAAACTTTGACATTCTCTGGCAGGTTAGTAATATATCACCTTTTTGACTGCTGTAAAGGTATAAGTTCTGGGGTTTGAACACCAGAAATGTAGATATTCTCCAGCCCCCTTAAGTCTTTGCTTAAGTTAGAACAAATTATGGAAACTTAGCTCTCCAGTGTCTTCAATCTATTAGGTAACACTATATCTAGGCATTTTTTTTTTAGTCCAAATTTTGAACCTGCACACTTTTAGAATGAGAATATTTCACCAATGCGGGAGAATCTATGTTGGATAAAACCTGTAGGTGACCACAGTTAGCCCACTTACCCTTATTAAGCCTCAATTTTTGTTTTCATCAGAATATAGTGAATTGTTTGAAATCATGATACTGTTGTGTATCCACTGTCTGAGCACTGATTCAAGGTGATTACCTAAGTGGGGAGGAATTGGATCTGACATTTAGTGCTAAGAAAAGATTGATACGTTCAATATACATGCAATCTCTCTAAGCTGCTAAAGCTATTGAACCTGTAACTTACCCACAGAGTCCTCAGGCTTCATGTTATCCTTTTGTGACTGATTTCCCCCTGCCCTTTATGTTCACTTTAATCTTATTGCCCTGTATAAAATGTTGTGTCAAATCTGCATGATTTGACCAGCCCTAAAATTTCATGACCAGGATGGCAGGGAGGTTGGCCCCAGGCCTTCATACCCCCAGGAGACAGCCTTTCCCGTGGTATAGTCAGAAGAATGTCCAGGACTAGTTTTTCAACCTTGCAAACCACAAACAGATCGCAGTTTTGATTCCAGGGGATGGCCAGGGATGCTATTTTCCCTTCAATTACATTAGGGCATGTTATTTTTTGATATTCATTTATAAGTCTGGTTCAAAGTGACATTTGTCTGAAAACCATAATTGAAGTGACTAGAAGATTTGTTTCAGCCCTCTGTCTGTAATTTTTCCTCTCTAAGGGATTGCAGAGAGCTATTTGTAGATAAAGACCTAGGATATCTTAGATGAGAATGCTATTATCTGTGTAATCACAAATTAATGTTGTTTTGAAATGATGCCATGTTAATTTAGTCCTTTGATCTCTGTGCAAAAAGGTCATGGAGTGACTAAGGTAGCAGGTGTCTTCAGGTGTGCTTGCTTAAAAAACACTCCAGAAAATGATTTAGTTGCACATTACTAAAGAGAACTCCTTAAGAGATTTTTTAAATTTCTAAAGTAACACATGGTAAATGTATGTGTTTTTTTTTTTTTTAACTTTGGAACAAGAAAAGCTGTTTTCTCTCTTTCCAAATGAGAATCTGTTTGGTTTCTTGTCAGCCTTGTCTGCGCCTCTCTCCCTGCTCTCACTTGCCGTGACCATCTGGACCCTTTGGGGAATGTAACTGTGTATGCTCTTCTACTCTTAAAGGAAACTGGTGGTGACGAAGGAGAAGGAGAAGAAAGTTGGGCTATACACAATCTACGTGAACCCCGCCAACACTCACCAATTTGCAGTGGGTGGGCGAGATCAATTTGTGAGGTGAGTCTCTAGTTCTGGGAGGCCCTAGGGAGGGTAGTAGCATAGCCAAAGGGGCCAAGAGCCCAGTGCTGTCATGGAGAGACATAAGATGGCCTAGGAATTATTCAGTATTACTTTTAATTCCTGAAATGCTCTGTCCTTCGAAGAGCTTAAAGTGTTTTCGGAAGTATTTTCTTTTATTTCTGTGAGAAAAGAATGGCCATAGATAATATTTTAATCTATAATATGGGAATAATCAAAACTTAGAGAGATTTAGTGACTTGACCAAAGTTGCACAACTTAGACTTGATGCCCAGGTGTCTTGGGCTGTATCACAGTATATTTTTCCAGCTGCTTTATATAAATGAATAAAGATTTTGAATGGGGAATTTTAAAATTTTAATCCTAGATTAAAAAGCAGGCTGGCTTGATGGCTCTCAGGGAGTTCAGGATTCCTGACTCCTACAAAATTGAATAAATACTTTTTTCTTTCTCCATCTCCACTAGTCACATTTTTATTACTGTATTCCTCTGTGACTAGTCAGCTGAGTTGGAATACCAACTAAGAAGCCACATGCAGATGAGGCCAAGGTAATGAATTCAGTTTCCTCAGGATCCACTTAGCTTCCATGCACACACGTACGCACACACGCACACACATATTTCCTTTATGGGGACCAAGAACAAAGGTGATAGACTGATGAAAATCCAGCCCCACTACTATCAACGTCAAAGCTCATTTCCCTAATTCTGATTATAGGTTTAATAGAATTATCTTTCTTTTTTTAACTTAAATTTTTTCAGTTATCAAGCATTAATTTTTTTCTCCTTGCTACCTGTCCTTCCCCAATTGGAAAAAAGAAGAACAAGAAAGAAAAACAAAAGCCTTGCAACAAAAGTGTTTTGTCAAGCAAAACAAATTCATGTATTGGCTGTTTCCAAAAATGTGTGTCTCATTCTACATTCTCATTGCCTTGCTTTCAGGAGGAATATCTGTCTAGACAAAAGACAACATTGCTGTAATCATATCCTAAAATTCATTTTATTGTCAAAAATCATTGGAATATAGTAACATTTTGCACTAGGAATGTTTAGATCTGTGTTCTTCTAACACTACCACTTAGCTTTATGATTTTAAGCAAATTACTGTTTTTGAGCTTCAGTATTATAAGATCATACATTTAGAGAGGGAAAAGAGCTTGAGAACTTTGTTATTATTATTTCCTTTTTTTACAAATGAGGAAATTGATGCTCAGAGAAATTGTGTGTTACTTGCCTCATACAGGTAGTAATAGTCTTCAAAGCCAATGCTTTTTTTATTTTATCATGTACGATTGGGATAATCTAGAGAAGTACAGGTGTGATAGTCTAGAGGACCTATTTCGCAAGAATATGATGAGAATCAAAGTATTAAGTATAATATTAATATACGGTAATACCATTTGTAGAGCTATATAAAATGTTATATAAATGAGTTACCCCTTGCTTTAGAGTTCTGACCTTAACAACATATCAGTCTTTCTGCCTCAGGGAACCTAAGTGTATCTACTCCTCCATGTCTCTCATCTTTTCTTCCCTTTTCTCCCCACAAAACATCCTTTCTTACTACAAGTTTCTTCTTTCCTGCTCCCTTCGTTTATCTGTCCTCAGGACACAACAGAACGCTGAGATTTTCTCTCTGAACAGGATGTTAAGGCTGCTGAGTTCTTATTCCTGAGGCTACTTTCCTCAGCCAGGCCATTGGTCCCATTCATTGATCTTCCTGGAAATCCAGAATTGTAATTCCCTGCACAGAGTTCTAGATTCTCTTTAACCTTCATCTCTGAAAGTTTTGCTACCAGAGGAGATCTCTTTGGAAGGGAGGGCAGAGTCATTTAGTTACATTAGAAACTGCAGTTAGAAATCCCTTGTTCGGAAGCCAACACTTCCCTCTGGGATAAAATGAAGCTACAATTTGGCCCTGTGGTTTAACACAGAAGAAGCAGCAGTTAGGCTTACTGTTTCCTCTCGGCCTCAACACCTACTATCACTTTGTAGTTTACAGTTCTCAACAAGTAATAGGTTGTTTGCTAAGGAGGAAGATCAGAAGGTGTTGAGGCATTCTAAACCTCTACCAGCTTTCCTCTGGTGTTTTGTTGCTGAGTGCTCTGAACTTCCCTAACATCTTTTTGATTCAATCAGCCAAATAGTTAGGGCTTTCTTTCTCATAATTGTTCTGTAAAAAAGGCTGGAAGGCCTAATTTCAGGTGCAAAAATGAAGGTATTAGGGAATAAATATTTTACATTAAAAAAAACAAAACAACTCATTGGTTTTCTTTTGTGGCCCAAAGAGCTTCCTGTCAGAGACCATAGTGGAAGCAGCTGACTGTTTACATAGGTGCCCTAGTTCCTTAAATCTGAGATTTAATTTGGGGCTTGGGAGGAGAGTGTGAAGGAAGAAATGTGCACTTACATCAACAGTGGAGATCAGTTGGGGCTGGGAGTCAATACTTACTTGGATACTTTTGATGGATCTGTAATTTTTTATCCATGTGGGTAATTTCTCTAACCATAAAAAAAACTCAGTTCATCTATATTCTTTGTCTAATTCCACCTGTTAATTCTGCATAGTGGGTCTCTCCAGTGTAATGGAGGTTCTCCTATAAATTGCTTGACATTGAGTGAATACCAGGGGGGACAAGAGCTGTCCTTTGGTCCCCTTGTTCTCTATGTAAGACTGGCCCTTTTCATTTTCTGGCCATACATCTCCCTGAAGAGATCTTGAATGGTTTACATTTATAAATTGGGCACATGCTGTGACCTGTTTACCTTCACTAACTTTTGTATAGTCTACAATAATTTAAATCTTTGGAGATTGATATTCCATGACTTGCAGCCATATAGCATCAGTGGAAGAATGTAATGGTCATTAAAAATATCGTAATTTCTTAGCCTTCGTTTTACCTCTTTCCCAGTTCTTGGTCCTATTCATTGTGCATGAGGTCTCTCTGTCCAAGATATATGAACTGGTTTTATATGCCATCCATAGTATGTTAAATCACTATCATAATTCAGACACACATTTTTCTTCCTCTTGGTGAATAAGTAAGCCAAACTCTTGAGATTTTTGAGTCTCATTTAGGAGCTGTCCAGTGTTCTAGGACCTGATTTAGTCAAAAAGGTATCTTCCACAATCAGGGATACCTGAGAAACTTTCCCATCTGTAAAAGAAATAACTTCATCAGTTTGAATTTTGTACCATATATCTTCACTAACAGTGGTAAATGCCTTTATTGGGAATAAGACATCTGTCATATTTTGCTTGATTTATTTTTACTTTTTAAAAATACACTTTTATTTATCTTTTGTTTTTTTACGTTGCCCATATTCTCTCTCCCTTTATTTCTCCTTTTCTTCCCCAAAACCATCCCTTATAATAAAAGTATATTTATAAGAAAAGAAGGAAGAGAAAAGTTAGCAAAACCAATTTATTAGGGGGGAAATCTGATTTGCTAGTGCTATCAAATGAAATTCTCTTAGATCTTTTAAGAAATCTTGTATGATTTTTGATATATGCTTGAGAAAAACCTTGTTGGAGGGGAGCTTTATGGCAACATTTTGCTTTTTAGAAAAAGATGCTTTTTTTATAAATGGTAAGCTCCATAAAGTATTTTATTATTTGCATCTTTGAGTTAGCATCATATGAATTTGATTTAATTTGAAGGCTCTTACCAAATTCTTTGTCAGGTTTCTCTGTGCCATCCCCTTCAACAGATACTGGTGGATAAGTCACAACTGTTTTCATGGTGTTTTTTTTTTTTTCCAAAATAACTTAAAGAACTATATAAGGGCTGGCTTGTCCTCACTGTTTTTAATTGCCTCTGAACTCCTAGGAGAAATCTATATGCCATCTTTCCATTTAGCTTCAACTTCCTTTTTTTCCCCTCTGGAAGCCTATATTTTATTCATAATAACAGCATACCTAAAAGGCAAGTTAAAGGTGGAAGTAGCATTGTATTTTCTAAAATAAATTCTTTTTAATAACAAAAACTGCTTTCTCTCCTATTTCTCCTCCATGGAGAAAAAAAAAAACAAAACCCCTGTTACAAAATCTTTATCCCCCTTCTCCCCATCCCCCAAATGTCTCATATATTTTGAGTCCTTTACCTGTCTGTCAGAAAGTAAGTAGCATGCTTCATCGTGAGATATCTGGAATCATGGTCAGTCATTACAAAGATCAGGGTTTCTAATTTCAGAGTTGTTTACTTTACAATATTATTGTCATATACGTTATTCTTTTGGTTCTACTCACTTTACTCTGTACTAGTTTCTATAAGTCTTTCCAGATTTCTCTGATACTACTCCTTTCATCATTTCATAGCATAATAGTATTCTTTCACATTTATATAAGTTGTTCAACCATTCCCCAGTTAATGAAGTCTCTCAATTTCCAATTTTTTGCTAGCATAAAAAAAACTCTAAATGTTTTTGTACATCCTTAGTTAGAATTTTTTTTGCTTAGAACTAATCCCTCCATTAAGCTGCCCTCCCTTTTTCCCCTGTTGAGTGAGATATATTTCTCTGCTTCTATGTGTGTGTATTCTCTCCTTTGACCAATTTAGATGAGGATGAGGTTCAGGGGTCAGGAACTTTTTCCCTACCTCTTTCTTCTTGCTTATATAGATTTCAACTTGAGTACCAAATTTATGTGAGATAATTTTCCCTAGCCCTCTCCCTTCCCCATCGTTGTATCCCTTTACAGAGGCGTCTAGGTGGCTCAGTGGAGTCACATCCAACCTCAGATACTTTGTAGCTGTATGAACCTGCGATACTCCCTTAACCTCTGTCTTAACTCAGTTTCTCATTTGTGAATGGGGATAATAATAGTATCTACCTCCTTGGGTTGTTGTAAGGATCAAATGAAACAATATTTGTGAAGCACTTAGCATAGCATCTGGCACATAGTACACACTTAATAAATCCTTCTTTCCCTTCCTCCAAAATTATCAGGAAATAAAAGAACCACCCTTAGGCCTTCTAATTAGACTCTTTCAACGACCCCTGAGGATGATAGGGTTTAGAGGGAAAATGTCATCACTCCATATTAGAATGTAAGCAGTTTATCCTTGCTTGGTCCCTTACCATTGTTCATGTTTACCTTTTTATGTTTTTCTTGACTCCTGTGTTTATACTTCAGAGTTCCTAAACAGGTTTGCTCATTTCATTAGCAAGGCTTGAAGTCCTCTATTTTATTTTTTATTAGAGGTCCATTTTTTTCCTCTGTAGGATTATATCCAGTTTTGCTGAGTAAGTTATTCTTGTTTATAAGTTTATATCCTTTGTCTTCTGGAATGTTGCGTGCCAAGCTCTTTGTTCCTAATATAGTTGGTAGCTGCTAAATCTTGTGTGACCTTGACCATGACTCTTTAATGTTTGAATTCTTTCTGTCTGGCTCCTTGCAATATTTTTTTTTTGACCTGAAAGCTCTGGATTTTGACTATAATGTTCCTGGGAGTTTCCATTTTGGAAGTTCTTTCAAGAGGTAACTGGTAAATTTCTTAATATTTCTTTTGGTACTTGATAGTTTTCTTTGCAAAAATCTGTGCATTTTTTTTAATGATTTCTTGAAGATATGTAAGCTCTTTTTTGGTCATAGTTTTTAAATAATCTGGTGATTCTTAAATTACCTCTCGATCCAGGCCACTTGATTTTGCTATGAGATACCTTACATTTTCTTCCATTTTTTTTTCAGTCTTTTGATCCTGTTTTAACATTTTTGTTGTCTCATGGAGTCAGTCAGCTTCTATTTGGTCCATTTTCATTTTCAGGGAGTTTGTTTTTGCACAAGTGTGCCAAGCTATTAATTTCCTTTCCAGTTCTTCCAAAGCTCTCATTTTTTTTCCTAAATTTTTTTATTCTACTACTCTCATTTCATTTTTAAAAAACAATTTGAAACTCTTTTTTAAACTCATACTTCCTCTCTTCCAGGAATTCTAGTTGACTTTGTGCCCAGCTGTGTTTTACATTGAAGCTTTGCTTGTCAGTATTTTGGAGCTTTTCTTCTGGGTTTGTACCTCAAATATCACTATCTCCATAATAGCTTCTGCAACTTCCTTTTGTTTTCTGGTTTCATTTATTGCAAAAATGTCAAGGTAAATATGAATCATTTCTGCCAGTATAATATCTACTTGATCACTAGGATCTTATATTTAGATTTCCAGTGGCTAAATTAATAATTGTAGTCTAAAAATTGAGTCATTCTTGCCATTTTCTGCCATTTTGCCGCTATCTCTGATGAAACTGAGGAGGGCTACATAAGACTGAGAATTATTTCTTTGTTTCATGAGTTTCTGTGACTGAAGAATTCATCACCTACTGGCCAGCCTGCTAGTAATAAAGCTCTGTGTACTTAGGCTGAATGTAGTTAAGCAGATACTGTCTGTCAGTGGGACCATACTTGAAGCCTTCCCAGCATGGTAGAACTTACATTTACACTCAACTGGTATAACCTTCATTAATCCAGGATCATATCTAGGCCATAATAAGGCACTGGAGTAGGACTTTGTGGAGGCTGTGGCAAGTAAAGGGGAAAAAAATTCTTAGATTGAGGAGGTAGCTATCAATGAGTCTTTGTGTAACTATATTCCTTAGGCTAGTTTAGGAATGTTTGAAAGTTGGAGAGAGAGTTAGGCTATGTCTGGGTAGCAAACTCTGCAGAGATCTGTGTAGTAAATATGAATCTAGCTACAACTTTGAAAAAGTGCCACAAATATTTATGGAGCATCTATTATGTGCAGTGTATCACAGTGCTAAGTACCATAATGAGAATAAAAGGTGAACCAGACATAAATTCTTCTCTTAAGAAGGCAGTTATAGAAAATTATAGAAAGGACAGTGCTAGGTAGTATATAAATCAAATGAGTAGCATAGATTAGAAGTACAATAGGAGTTCAGAGAAAAGTTAGGGAACTCTGTGTTGGTATAGTTGAGAAAGACTCCTTGGAAAAGGTGGGACAAACTGGGCCTTTGAGGGTAACTAGGATTTGGATAGACAGAAAAGGAAGAGGAGGCTATTTGAAAGGACTGCACACATTGCAAAATATAGTACCAGTGTATGGGGATATTCTACTTCTGTTTGGGAAAAAAAGTTTTATTGTTACTCCTTTTCATTCATGTAAATATAAATATATATGTATATATACACACATATATATAGATACACATATATACAGTACATACATATGTACACACATACTATAAAACATGCACACACACATCACTGTTACTTCACTTTGGCTCCTTTCCATCTCCTGTAGAGCTCTTCCTTATAACAGATAACTTTATTCCAACAAAATGACACATTGGTCAGGTCTGAAAATATATGCCTCATTCAGGAAGACCTTTAGTCCATCATTTTCTTATCAAAAAAGCAGTAGAAGTATTTCACCATTGGTCTCCTGAAATTATGATTAGTCATTGCATTGATCAGAGGGCTGAAGTCTCTCCATGTTGTATCCCTTGTTACACTGTTGTGGTCATTTAAATTGTTCTCCTGGTTCTGCTTACTGCAGTGCATCAATTCTTGCAAATCTTCCAAAGTTTCTCTGAATTCTTTGTATTCTTTACATAATTTGTTCAGCTTTTTTCCCCTCAGGTTTTTGTTGTTGTTATTGTTGTTGTTTTGTTTTTGCTAATAAAAAAGGTGCAGCTATAAATATTTTTCTGTCTTTGGGACTTTTTCCTCTGTCTTTGATCTTGCCACCCAGATAATGTTATCACTGGCTGCTTTTTGACTTAGTCTTTGGTAAGTAATGCTTCATGTAGGGACCATTCCTTCTGCCTCTCTCTGTGTCTGTTACTCTTTGAATTTGTTATAACTGTCCCCATTTCCAGGAAATATACAATGCAGTGGCAGCCATGTGTGCAAATTGAATTCTTGGTTTTTCCTCCCACAGGATTTATGACCAGCGTAAAATTGATGAGAATGAGAATAATGGTGTGCTGAAGAAATTTTGTCCTCATCACCTGGTAAAGTCTATGATGAATTGTTGGCTTTAGGCTTACCTGACTCACTTTGACTGTTCAAAGAGGGAATGAGTTGCCTTAGGAGGTAGTGAATTCCCTTTGCTGGAGTTCTTCAAGCGAAGAATGAAAGACAACTTGTTGAATATAGTGTAAAGGAGATTCTTGTTAAAATTTAGGTTGGTCTAGAGGTCCCTTTCAACTAGGAGAACCTGTATCCATTTTAATTTTATCCAAGAACAGAACTTAGATTCTTAGATTAAATTTCATTATCCTCTAATTCAGCGGTTCCTTTGCTGTGAGCCTTGGAAGTCCTTTTAATAAGAGATGGCAGGCCACATTTCAGTGGTTTGCAGTCCCTCTTTGAGGGGTAATTATTTTAGGGGAAATTGAAAAGGAAATATATTTTCCTGAAAAGGTATAGAAGTTTGACGGATGGTTGGATGTCATTGTCTGCTCTTTGTTGCAGGTAAATAGTGAGTCCAAAGCAAACATCACCTGTCTTGTGTACAGCCATGATGGCACAGGTATGTGGGCAGTGACCAGGTTCTAGGCTAACTTGACTCCTCCAGGGAACAGTTGAAAATGAGAAGCATATTCTTTTTGGAGCATAACACTTTGTCACAACTCTGGGTGGAGCTGTTGGGAATTCTGACAATGAACACATTCACATATATGTTAAAATCAAAGGGAAACAAAATTCCTTTGCTCAGATGCAAGGGGGTCCTGAAGAGTATGCAGGTCATGGTTGTACCTAGCCAAGCCCAAGGCATAACTGCCTTCACCTTTCAGGTTCTTAATGTACATAACTTAGTTCTCACTTAGTAGCTGTTATTTTTCTGAGACCTCTGCTTTCTGTGGGTAGTATGCCCTAGGCACATGATCAGGTCACTATCTTCAGTGTGGTGCATATAATAGGAAAGTGTCTTCCAGTTCATGATTCTGATTTCTTCCTATGCCTTCATCATTATACCCTTGTTTCCGGCAGAGCTCCTTGCCAGTTACAATGATGAAGACATTTATCTCTTCAACTCTTCTCACAGCGATGGTGCCCAGTACATCAAGAGATATAAGGGGCACCGAAATAATGCTACAGGTAAAAACTGACATATGTGCCATACTTACTGTTTCTGTGGGGAGTTAAACATCTACAGGACCTGGAGTAGAGAGCTACCAGAATTCTCTTCCTGTCAGTGTGAAGGGCTTTTCCACATAGAATGGAGATCTCTTTGGGTCATAGTATTCAGGATAAATGAAGCTCAAAGGGTTTCTTAGAGGAGAGGCTTATACAGTTTGTGGAGGAACCTGGGGGAATCCTTTTAACTATTGATACAGAAAGTCATAGAACAAAATTTGCAACTTGTCCAAATTTTTGTGCCAAGGTTTTGACTCCTTTCATTTTGGCACATGGGGATTGTAGGAAACCCACCTGGATGTACTAGTCAGTGATGCATAAAGTAGAGGGAACTTGGGGGCAATGTTGAACAACAACCCTGTTGAGTCATGTGAAAGGGGAGAGCAGGTGGTGAGTGGTGGGTATAGGGTTATGATCACAGTTGGCGTTTATGTAATGCTTTGCATAAGTTATCTCATTTGAACCTCCCAACAACCATCTGTGAGATACCACAGGTCATATCTTAATTTTAGAGATGAGAAAATGAATGTTTAGAACAGTAAGTTGCTCATGGCTGTGCAGCTAATAAAATGTCAGATATAGGATTTGATTCCAGGTGTTCCTGACTCCTAAGTCCAGCACTCTTTCTATCATGGATGTTCATAGAACCCTGAGTGCCATTGAAAATTAACATCTATTCTGTTGGTTACTATCACACCTGACCTAGAAGTTATATCTGTCTTGGATGCTGTAAGGTTGAGTGTGATATTCTTAGGTCATTCAGCTGTGTTATTTTTATTAGCACTGGCAGGACTTAGTACAGATCTCAGTCTACCAGAGAAAGGACAGCAAGGATACCAGCCTAAAATATTGGCAGCTATAGAACTTGATTATAGCAATTCAGATTCCTGACCTCTCCTATTAAATACAGAGAATACAGTTCTCTTTTTTTCCTTCTGATTTTCAGTATCAGTTGAGATTAAATGCTCCTGGTGCCTGTGAAACAAATGTTCATCATTTGTTTGTTCAACTTTGGGGAAGTTGATGATTCTGAAAATATTGATAAAGCATTTTTTTGTGATCAGGTTTTTTTGGTTTTTCAGTGAGTTCCTAAGGTATAGAACAATTACACCCATGTAGTTGTAAATAAACCTGGGTAGACCCATGAGTAGATAACCAAATAGGCTAATAATGTCTATCCTGCATGAATTGTCAAATTGGACAGATTAAGGTTGGTACTGAGAAATTGTAGTGTAGTGGAGCATATAATGTACGTGGACTCAGGAACCCAGAATTCATATCCCAGCTTTGTCACTTAAAAACTGTGTGACCTTGGGCAAACCATACTCCCTATTACCTCATTGTTAAATGAGGGATTGGGATAGTTTGTACAGTTCTTCCCAACTGTAACATTTTTTTGATTATGGATTACCAAGTACCTGCCCCAAGAGTGGCTGTTTGGAAGAATAAAAATAAGCTCTGGGGTCTAGGGTGGTTCCCTCTCTTGTGGTCATTTGCTATATGCATGTGCTCACTTGAGTTCTTTATAAATGGAAAAGATCCATTGGCCCAGAGCGGAGCTAGAACTAGTGCTGGTGCTGAGTGGGGAACATGAGCTGGAATATCTGGGCATTTTGCTCTGAGCAAGGCAGATGGATACAGGCTTGGTGCCAACCCTCATATGGGAATCTTTCCCCTCATTTTGCATTTCAGTGAAAGGTGTCAATTTCTATGGTCCTAAGAGTGAATTTGTGGTGAGCGGCAGCGACTGTGGGCACATCTTCCTTTGGGAGAAATCGTCCTGCCAGATCATCCAGTTCATGGAAGGGGACAAGGGAGGCGTGGTGAGTGTGGTGTGGTGGGTCTGGCTGGTTCCCCAGCCCCTCAACCATTAAGGTGGGTATAGGTAGTACATAACATCCTCTTTGTGGCAAGGTTGTCTCCCAGGGGTCCTTTCAACTAAAATACAAGACAAAGTAGCTAAGAGGTGCTGAGGTATTTGATGATGTGCCAACCTTGCTCTGTTTCTGTAGGGTTTTTCTTATTCTTCTTTTTTCCTTCAACTTTCTCTTAGATCTCTGCTTCCTTTAAGACAGGGTCCTCCAGAAGAAAATAGGAACCATGTTTAACAAATATCCTCTTACCCATGTGCAACAACTTTTTGTAGCACTAGCTTTTCCCAAGAAAAAAAGTGATTTGGAGGTGTGTGCAGTCATCTCACCACAGCCTAAAGCTAAACCTTTGTATTTTCTAATAAGGGAGCTAATGTCAAGGAACCTAGTATAATAATCCTTGTCCTCTAGTATAGTGTTACTGGATCTGTTCTCTGCTACCTCTTTCTTACTTTACATAAATACATTTAAATACAATAAAGTTTATGTAGAGTTAGGACAGAAAAATGTGATTCCAGAAACATTGATGGAAGAAATAGTTATCTCATTGGTTATATCCTTTTCACTTCCTTCCTGTGTATTTGTGTGTGTGTGTGTGTGTGTGTGTGTGTGAGAGAGAGAGAGAGAGAGAGACCTCAGAAGGAAAAGCTAAATAAGTACACCATTGTATTTAGAGTTAAATGACCTGAATTTGAATCCCTGCCCTACTCACAGCTCTCAGAGTCTGAGTTTTCTATCAATAAAATGTGAGTTTGGACCAAATGAACTCTTCCAGCCACTTTCAGTTTTAGATTATATTGTCTGACTATGGGTTGAGTGTTATGGATGTCAAAAGGAATTTGTAGTATTGGAAAGAAAGTTAACTACTAAGCTCACCCCTGACTACCCAGAACTTTTTAAAAGCTAAAGAGACCCCTAACTCTAGTGGTGAGGAGTGATAACAATCTTGGTGTTTTGAAACATGGGTGGCTGAGAAGAACTGACCTGTATCCTGTTTGACTCCCATGGCCCTTCAGCATGTTTTATCATATGCTTCTATTTTAGCAGACTCCAAATATCTCCAGGCTTACTTGGAGTGATACCTGATCTTGTTCATTTATAATAGTGGATCTACAAGTTACACTCCAATTATACTGTCTCCTTTGGAGGTTCTGGGTTCTTGAAGGCAATGCCAGCAGAACTCAATTTCTGTCAGGTTCTAGAAAGGCTTCTGCATAGACCCAGTAACAAACTTTTTTTGTGGACCAGCCTAGTTAAGTATAGAGCAGCGTGGCACCAGTATGCTGACCTAGTAATAGGTGGTATATTCTTTGGCTGTAGAAACCTCCAAAAAAAAAAAATGTCCCTCAGGTCTGTGCAACACCCTTCAGATTCTTTATTGGTAAAAACGGAGTTGTAGGAAGGGAGGGAGAACGTGCTAAGAATCACAGGTTTTAGGCCACCCATAAACATTTATCTGTTGACTGGAGGATTTGGACCTTATCAATATTGACATTATCACTATAAATGAAACCAAACGATATCAAGAAGTAATCTCTTAAGTAGAAGGTTTACGGGCATTCTATGAAGGTACAAATAAAGAAACTGATGGAGTTGGTTTTGTTAGAGGCAACAAGAAATATTTCATGGGATATTTGTTCATCTCTATGTTATCCCATGCTTTTCCCCCCCATGTTTATGATGAATATAAGCAAAAAAAAGATAATTTATGCACAGACATCTGTTGCAGAGGATTAGGAGTTAGTGAAATTCTATAAAAACTTTTATAAGATCACATATATTTTTAGTATTCCCAGTGCCTATAATGAAAAGGTGAGTCTGGAGAGAGGAGGGTGTGTGACCAAAAAAAAATGTTGGAAATATGGCTCAGGATCAAAATACAAAAGAAGAATAAAAATTTTTAGATTGCTTTGGTAGCCTTGTTCTAGCATGTCAGAAATGTTTTTTCCAAGAAGATGGACAAGAATCACTGGACACTGATAAGCATTGAACAACCTCACAAAATTGAAATGAACTGTTTTAACAGCTAAAGAATGACTGATTGTTGATACAGACATTGTTTTCAACTCTGCTTTCTGTGTAGTCAAACTACTGAACTGTTGGAGTAAAGATTACAATTAATATACCAAATTAGAAAAACAATTATGAAATGAATTTGCATATTATTAAAGAATGATTTATTAATTATTAAAAGATATTATTAAACCTGACTTTAAAAAGCATATTGAGACTAGAAAATGGAAAGTGGATAAGGGAGTAGCCATTAATAGAGATGATGACTGTTTTCTCTGGAAGCTTAGCCTATGTAGCAATCACCACAGCAAGGCCAGAAGAGTCTAGGAACTACCTTAGTCAGCAAACACTCGGTCTCTTTCCCAGTCAGAGAAGCATAGCATTCAAATGCAACATGAGATTAGAATATAAATTCATTTATAAAATCTTACTCCAAAGAATAGTGAAGGATTTTGAGCACTTTCAACTCATGAAAGAGCAAGGAATGGTAGAGGGGAAAATTAGTTAAGCCAGTTCAGCCAGATTATCACAAGCACATTTAGAAGTGAAACCTGAAGGACAGCAAACAGATTGTTAATGGAAAAGATCTGTTAAGGTTTCTACAACAGTATTTTCATCATTGACAGCAGGACCACCAAATTTGGAGTCAGAGTCACAGCTCCTGATGCAGTTACATGAAGAAATAGAAATGACATGGAAACAAAAATAGGAGTTGTCACTAAACTAGATCAACAATATGAAGGAGGTCTATGTGGGAATCACAGTTTTGAGAGTGCTGAGGGATTGATTTTCAAGAAATCTGAAATAGGGGAAGATAGCGAACAATTAGAAAAAAACCGTTACTATTGCCAAAAATGATGAAGAAGTTATCTATTATGACCTAGCCATATGATGACTACTTCATCTCTAAAATATTTAAGAATTGCTTAAGCGTGTACTAAGGACATCCTTGAAAAAAAAATTTGAACTGGGCATAGTCATTCTCAAAAAATATTTTTTGATAAACTATAGCTTTAGTCACACTGTTGATTGAAAGGCACAGTGAATATAAGAATCTACGATTGCTTATTGCTTGTTGGTTTAATTTAAAAAGGCATTTGATTTGGTAGAGAAAAAATATATGCTTGAAAACTCTCTGATGGTGTATTCCATACAGAAGGGAAGATCATAACATATTCCTTGGTGTGTGCAACAACATAGTTTATTTCATTCAGTGATCTGATTATTACTATCATTTGAGGTATAAAATGGGAGATATGCCCCCCACAGATGTTTGGAAATGGACACGGACTGTTAGGAAAAATGGCCAGCTAAGAGTACAAATTGACAAAAACTTCCCTCTAGATGCTTTTGTTTGTGGATAACATGCCAATTGAATTATGCCCTGGACCATTGCAGAGTTTCCTAAATGAGATCTGTAGTCACTCTGGTGAGTTCAGCCTAACTCTTCACATACGAATGCCTGTTGTCCAGATTGTTCAGTAGTTGGCACAATGGCTCATAGAGCTGGTCCATCAGTACATGTATTTTGGATAAATACAGGTGGATAGTGAACTATACCCATAGGATTTATAGAAGAGAGTGATTAGATTGCATTTAGGATATTGTGCTGCTCTCTCAATGACCCAAAGCTTCTCCCAAATAGAAAAGTCAATTTTAAAAACCAATCTCCTAGTGATGCTTTATGGTGATGAATCATGTAGTGCCACAGTCTTCTTGAAGGAATCAAAATGTTAGATTAGGGCAATGGCAGATGTAAATAGGCTGCAATTTGTTAAAGACAATGTGCTTTAAAAAAAAAAATTACTATTGAAGAAATATATGAATGGGAAAAAACATGGGACACTCATATGAGAATGAGTGGTAACTACTGGATAGCCTTTTTGCATCTTTGATGCCCACAATTTCACAAGACTTAGAGGAAGACACCTCCATCCCTCCAGGCCAGGGATGGATGCTTTGTGGAAGATTTATGGGAGCATGGACAAATCACATAAGATGAGAAAGTGTAGATGGATTTGTACTTGCATTGTTGGAAGGAATATATTAATGAAAACAAATTCATTGAAGTATTATAGTAATTGCACACATTTATACAGCTTTAATGTTTTATAAAGTGCTTTTCTCTCAGCTCTCTGAAACAGGATAGTATAAGTATACTTTCTTTTCAAAGATCAGAGAAAGTATGTTAGTTCTATAACAAAGCCAATATTCTTAGTTGGGTCTTCTGGTTCTAGATTTACTGTTCTTTCCATGACACAATTATTACTTTAATAAGAGATTGCTTAGAATTTTTATTCTTGCCTCAGCTGAACCACTGGGACTGCTTTGGGACCCAGTGCCCCTAAGGCCTGAATACAGCCAGAAATGCTGAAGCTGGAAACTTACTTCATCTGTCTAGTTTTTCCCTTCCCCTAACTGCCTCCAAGAGGTAGAGGGTAGGGAGCTCAGTATTTGTCCTGTTAGAATGAGCTCAGGTCTGAGGCAAAATTGGTTACCACCTGCAGTAAGTAAAAGCGGACCACTAGCAAAAACAAATCTCAAAGAAGGAGTTGTAGTTAGAAGGCAGCAGAAGGACTTGACATTTTTATTTGGAGTGAAGTGGGAAAATTGTTATTCTCCCTTAACCTCAAACTCTCTCCTTGAGATCATTTCCAAAGAGATGAAATGAGCTGAGACTTTCCAGACTTAGAGCTTTCTTCATCTCTGTTAGCATTCCAAAATGACAAGGCTCAGCAACTAGTGATAACAGCTTTAATGCAGATAGGTCACTTTCTGATCAGCCGGTACGGGAAGAAACAAACAATCCAAACATCAATTTTGGAGTTACTTTCTTAGGGAAAAGACTCTCCCCTCTTCTTTATCAGTCCTCGTTCAGTGATTTCAGTTTTTAGTGCAGAAGGCAGAGGACCTAAATTAAGGTTATTTCCAGCCCTGCCCCTAATCCCTCTACAAGATAAATGATTTATTTGAGTATATCTACCCCTTTTGCAGTGGGTCACATGATTGCCATTAGACATGGGGCTTAATTCTGTATCTGCAATATTAGACTTTATAGTAGTCTTATCATAAAATGTAACTGGAAAAAGGACTTCAGAGATTATCTAGTCCAGACCTCATTTTACAGATGAGGCCAGAGAGGTCCAGAGTCTTGTAGTTATTTAATGCCTAAGCCAGGACTAGAAGCAGGTCTCTGACCCTAGTCTTTAAATACACATTTTTGCTACCATTCAGCTGCATAAGGGCAAGGAGGAATCCTTGGATTCCTGGCACCATTTTCTAAACTCAGACTTTCCACTCAGCCCAGTAATCAAGGCCACAGCTCTTTCCACTTGTACAAAGAATTCTAGTTGGATAAACTGCACTTTAAGCCATTTGGTAGTGGTTATAGATACCCATCACTTCAAAGGAAGGGCAGAAAAGTCTAGACCACGACAAGTGTGTTCTGATGACCACAGGTCTAACCCTCCCTCACTTTAAACTTGTTGTTACATGGTCAGGAATATGGTCTGTTTTCAGTAGCTTTTTGATCTTTACTCCTGAACTTAAGAAAGAAATCGTCTGTTATTGCCTTTTTTTAAGCAAAGTTCACAGTGTTGTGGTTAGGAAGAGCTTGTCTGAAGAAAAGAGGGTATTTGAGCATGACACCAGACCAGCTCCATCTTCCTTTGGTCATATTTGCAGAGAAAATGAAGGGTCCCCTCCCCTCTGTGGGACTAGGACTTGATGCCTTCCCTGCCTCTTTTTAAGTAAAAGAGAGGAGCCATTATCCTAAGGTGGTTTTAGCCTCAGTAGGATGGATTTCTGCTTCATTGCTTACCCTTGTGTTGCCTAACCCTTCTCTAAGCCTCTTTTTTTTTGTAAAATATAGGTTAAAGAGTGAAGACTTAAAAGGAAATTAGTAGACAGGCCTATGATTTCCTTGGTTGTCCCTTTGCTTTTTGAGACTTCTGTGGACAACACTGTGTATGGTGGGGTTGTTTGTGGATGATCTTCAGACTGCTACAACCAGCTGCAAGCATGAGTATGAAGGGTAGGGGAATGTTTGAGGGGGGTCCACAAAGTGATTTTAGAGTCATATTTTCCTTCCACATTATTTTCCTGTCCCATATCTGACTCCAAGTTTGAAATTTCCAAAAGACCAGCTCTTCTGGGGAAGGGTGGGGTCATTCCTCTCCTGCTCAATCAGGGAAAAGAGTAACCCTGGTTACTAGGGCCTGGTATTTTAGTTTTAGACAGCAGGGGGCAGAGCAGTCTTTAGCCAGAAAGAAACATGAATGAAACAGTTTTTTTTGATTTGTGCACGTCTGCCCTGCTTTGTAGCTGTACACAGAGAAGTGACCATGACTAGGTTTGTAGGAACCTCATGAATTTGTTCTGTGTCAGAATAAGGTCAAGAGGATTATGTTCTGTTGAGGTTAGCAGAGAGGAGGGTCTTTGGGTCCATATATGTAGGTCACAGGAAAGGACAATTTGGGATGCCAAAAGGATAATCCTTTCCGCCAGCCCAATCTCCTCTTTGTATCTTCCTTTTCATTGAGTAAACAGCTCTAAAGAAATGTTCTTATATCCACTTCTGCTATCTTTTTGTGGAGTAGGGGGACCACTTTGTGAAAACTGCCAAAACAGTTCTCTTAGTTTTCTGATGGATTGGATTAGGTCTTCTAGACCATGCTTTTGTGGTAGTGATGCCATTGAGGAGAGTAGGTCAGACAGCTAAATTAGGGTGGAGTCAAATCACTAAAACATGTCAGGGGAAAGCTGGATTAACTCTAGTCTTCAACCTTAGTACCTTAGCGCATCTTTTGGTGTCCTGTTTCACCCTTATGGAGGGAGAATTTAGCTTAGGCTAGGGGGGATAGGTATATCCTTACCTCTTTCAGTCCAGTTCCTTAACACTGTAAAGCCTGTCTGCCAGCCTTGTGAGAAAGAGGAGTCATTGGAGAGCAAGCAGTGGTGTTGAAGCCTAGTTTTCCATTCCTTCACACCCTGAACCAGTGCTTGTTCTTTCCTTCTTCCCAGGTGAACTGTCTAGAGCCCCACCCCCATCTGCCTGTGCTTGCCACTAGTGGTCTAGACCATGACGTAAAGATCTGGGCACCTACTGCTGAGGCTTCCACGGAGCTGACTGGGTTGAAGGATGTAAGTGACTGCTCACAAAAGTTGAGCACTTTTCCCATCCTCTAGTGTCCTAACAGTTTTCTGCCTTTCTCCTTTTCTGTATTATTGCCATTGCCTTTTCTCCACCTATGCCTAGCTCAGTTTGGGTCTCTCTATAATTGGGAGTAGGAAGAAGAATCTTTTGGAAGAAACATTCAGAACCACATTTCTTGTCTTTTTAGTTCTTTCCCTTGGCCCTTGGGAGATGACACGTCTTGTCTTCCAGGTCAGGCCATAAGACTCTAGGTACTTCCTACTTAGGCTTCATTCTCTTGGGTTCCAGGTGATTAAGAAGAACAAACGGGAGCGGGATGAGGACAGCCTGCATCACACTGACCTGTTTGACAGCCACATGCTCTGGTTCCTCATGCACCACCTGAGGCAGAGACGACATCATCGGGTAAGTTGGAGTGGATTGGGGAAGATCTCTTCTATCCTATTATTCCCCAAGAACATTGTTCTTAAATGAATTGGATTCCCTCATTAGGAAGGTTAGAAAATGCTACTCCCCATCTTCTTCCTAACGCTTACTCCTGTTTTGGAGAAAAAACTTAGAAGGTCTAGGCTGGGTTTCTCTTGCTTACCCCAACACCCTTCTACCTGGCCCTGCCCTAGAGCCACATGATTGCATTTTCCTTCAAAAGCCCTAATGTACTCAAACAAGAACCAACACCAGATAGACATAGGCTGACACCTATGTCCTCCCTCTCCCCTGAAGGGACATGGCAGTATTGTCTCTTGGTGTATAGGGAGGATGCTATATTTCAGTTACCTGTTCAAATCTTAGGAGCTCCTAGCTTCCTAACATATAGCAGTGTTGTTGGGCAGGGGGGGAAGGTGTTTGGAATCCTTGGATCCTTATCTTGTGTTGACTCCTGTGGGCCCCAGTGTTCCCTTTCCTGATTTGAAGGGCCTGCCCTGGGGGTAGTCACTAATACAACCCCTCACCCCACCAACAGCGCTGGCGGGAGCCCGGGGTCGGGGCCACAGATGGAGACTCAGATGAGTCCCCCAGCTCCTCAGACACATCGGACGAGGAGGAGGGCCCAGACCGGGTGCAGTGCATGCCATCCTGAGAGCCCTGAACTCCCTCGGGAGGGATGAGGGGTAGGGAAGGGGAGGCAGCTGAGGCCAGCCTGCCAACCTGCTCTGCTTCTCAGGGGGCATGAGGCTGCCCCTCTCCTGACCCACCTGAAGCCCTCACATTCAGCAGCATTGCACTTTGGACTTTTTGCTTTAGAAAAAGAAAGACATCCAAGGGGGAAGGACAGACTGGAGGAGGGAGGGAGACAAAACATTAAGATGCACAAGGGGCGGGTGGGGGGTTGAGCCCAGGAATGTCGTTCGGTGGAGAGGTGGAGAGGTGCACGGGACTTTGCAAAAATGGCCTCTCCCCACATCTTTTCTTTTTCTTTTCTTTTCTGTCTTTTTTTTTTTTTTGAGCCTGTTGTGTTAGTGTGGTTTTTTCGTGGGGGGTGGGGAGTGGCAGTGTTACTTTTCCTCTCCTCTTTCTTGTTTCTTTGGGGGAGAAGGCCAAGGAATGTTTGGCTGCTCAGCACCATGAAGCCAGAGTGGGAATGGAGGGGCCACTTCCTCTTTGGTTTAGGTTTTTTGATTTTTTTTTTCTCTATTTTTTTAAAGCCTGGGAAAGTTGCATTTTCTCCTCCTTTCTCCCCGCTTCCCCCCAATCCCTGCTTGTTCAGGGTAGTTCCACTCCCCACTAGGACTGCCGCCTCCAAGCCCCAACTATCCCACTCACCTCTTCCCCTCTTTGTCCTCCTTTACATATCACAGTGTTTTGCACTTGATTTTGCCCCCTTCCTTCTCCTTTCATCTTCCACCTCACCACCTAAAAGAGGCTGGCAAAGAGGTGGGAGAGAGGGATGAGGATGGGGGGAGGAAGTGGGATAGGAAGGATGTTAACTTTTCTGTTACTTTTAAGAAAATGTATGTTTGGCGGCGGTGACGTCCCTTTCCCTATCACTGTTAGAGGCCTAATTTTATATCTATAAATATATTAAAAAGCAAATCAAACTTGGATGTCATCAAGTTAAAATTATTGTCAAGGTTTAAATATATGTTCTCTATGAATGCAATAAAGGGATTGGGTGGGAGGGTTTTAAGGAAGGGAGTGGGATTAGTGATGGGGATAACAAGTGGAGTTAGTTTCCCTTTTTGTCCCCAACATACCTATTTGGGGTTTTCTTTTTGGATCCTAGGAGTCTGGAGGAGGGGAATCTCCCCAACTTTAGAGCACAGCTGCCATGAGAAATAGGCAGGGCTTCTCATTACAACTTGGATGCTATCCTTCCCTTAGCCCCTGAAAGCTTGCCTCTACTCAGTTTCGGTGTTCTTTGTTTTTTGTTGTTGTTTTTTATTTTTTGGGTTGGGTGGTGGGGTGGTTCAGGGAATCTGTTTCTCTTGGGTCCGAATGCCAGACACCCATTAGAAGCATGACTTGACTGGGCCCTAGAGAGGTTGTCACTCTTTAAAGTCTTGTTTCTTTTTCCCTTAAGTGACACAGATACCCACCCACCTACCCAGCCCCAGCACACACAGCCCACATGTCATCCAGCCCCTCTTT
Organism: Notamacropus eugenii; assembly: GCF_028372415.1. Lineage (NCBI taxonomy): Eukaryota > Metazoa > Chordata > Mammalia > Diprotodontia > Macropodidae > Notamacropus > Notamacropus eugenii. Next base: position 385,245,634 of record NC_092873.1, on the reverse strand, counting down.
TCACCCTTTCCAGTAGGAGCCAGTGAGACTTTGAGACTTCACAGATTCCTCTTCCCCCTACCCCCAGTTTGGGGATACCAAGCAGGAGGGCTTAGCCCTATGGAAGAACTGGCCAGTAGCAGAGTCGTATGGTTTGGGGATGGGTCCCTTTGCCTAGGCATTTGGTCAGGGAATAAAGAGTAATCAAAGTGGAATTATGACCCGAAGCCCCTGACCCTGGGTATTCTTGCTGCTCTGGCTGTGCTTCCTTCAGTCCCAACCCTCCACCAAGCCTAGTTAGGGAACACTTCCTTAGCCTGGAGCAGTAAAACTCCCTTTGAGCCTGCCCAGTTGAGGAAGAAGATGAGTTGGATAAAGATGTCCTTGGACTCTTCTCTCTCTAACACTTGACCCAGCAATTCTCAGGCCAGATGTTAACTATTCTTTCTACCACCCCACCCCCCATGAAGGATGTGAGGGAAAATTGAGTGGTCTGAGTCCCTTATTGCTTCTAGGGTAAAGTGGGTTGGTTGGGGAATAAAGCACTCTGGAGTTTGTTGTATTTTCTCTCAGTAAAAGCTTTTTTTTCTGACTTTCTTTGCTGCCATGTGTGGTATATGGGATCTTCACTGAGGGCCCTTGCTCCTTTCTACATAAAGTGCCTGGCTCTCTTTGACCCCTTTTTCTACCCTCAGGAATTCTCACAAGTGGCCTCAGAAAAGGTTTTTTAGACCCTCAAAGCCCAAATCTCAGCCTGGCACTTTCTAAGCTTATGAAAAGGACCTGCTCCAGCTTCACCTACAGTTACCCAGACCCCTGTCATTAATAAAACCACATTCACAAAAGAGGCATCATTTGGTGACAGGGGGCATTCATGAGTCTCCGAGTTCTGACTTCTCATAGATACTCCAGAACCATGGTTGTATTCAGTACAATCACCTTTATTCCAGGGTTAGAACAAGGCCGTGCACACTGCAGACAGAGGGGCACAGGAAAATGGGGTGACTCTCACTGCAGTGCAGGATAGTGGGAGGGTAGGTTAGTATTTTTTTTAATCTGTCTTAAGAGAAACCAAGGGACAGGGAATTTTAAAACTAAGGTGACCCTGCCTTCGTTCCCTCCCAGCTAAGGGTAGGGTGGCACCCCTCCTACCCCAACATTATATACCCCCTAACATAGGAAGTAAGAACTCATTTTCCAAACCCACCAATCTCCTGTTTGCTTTGGGGAAAAGGAACCTGTGTCCCCTTAACTCCTAGGGAAAAGCCAGATAGGACTAAGGGGTCTCAGGAAGGTCCTTAAGGCAAAACTGCGGAGCGTGTAAAGGTGTTTGTTAAGGCAGGTGTCTGCAGCAGTGGCAGGACAGGGGAGATGGGTATAGAAGTTGGGGCATTTGGGGTAATGGGTAACCTCCAGCCCTCTGGCTTCTTCCCTCTTCCAATAGCTGGCTTATTTGTCTCACTTTCTACTCTTAATTCCTCCCTAGAAGCATCAGACACAAAAACTTACTCTAAATCAACTCTAGGCTTGAATATGACTTTTTTTAAAAATTGCTTTCTCTTCTGTTTTGGCTATGTGGCAGCCCTTCTATGCCATTCCAACCCCCACCCCACCCCCTTCTCCCAAGCTCTCTGTTCTTACCTAGACAATAAGTTAACGCTAGAAACCACAAAAGGGCAAACATGGCAGTGCGGGTTTAATATACATATATGTAGAATATATATGTACACACAGTTAGCACGGTCAAGGGAAGGAGGGGCATCTTGGGGTCCATAGGCTGGGGTCAGTACCCCCTAGTGGTTTGGCTAGGGAGTGGCCATAAACCCAAGGGGCCAGGAAATGGGGCCAAGTGGAGGAGCGATAGCAGTGCTCCCCCTCCCGGACTGAGCCAGGTCTCTTGCCTAGGGGTACAGGATTAGTGCAAAAGAAAATACTGTAGTTTCCCCCTCCCCTTGTCTATTGTCTGAGGGCATTCCAAGTTTGAAGTAACAGGGGCAAGTCCCCATTAGCCAATGGTGGGGTCATGAGCCTTGAAAGTAGGGGATGGATGGGGATTGGAAGCCATAGGTCCAGTCCCTTAGGTTCAGGGCAGGACTGTTTCTCTTGGGGGAGGACTTATTGAGGACATCCCCTTCAGTCTTAGGCTCAGGGCATTACTGTGAAACAGTCGCCAAAGAGGAATGGAAGAGCAAGGAAGATGGCTCCCTGCCATCCTTCCTCAGCTTTGGCCTCCTACTTCCTCTGCTTTTCTAGAATGGAAAGCAAACAGGGGCTTCAGCTTTAGAGAACTTCTTATACCCATCTCAAGTGGGTTAGAGAAAAGTGAAATGGGTTTTGTTTATTTATGCCCTTCCATCCTGTTAGAGAATGGAGGGAGGGCATTGAGGGGGTCTGCCCTGTAGGTCAACTGCAGTGTTGAGCCTTCATTGAGCCTTCCCCTAGTGGGGAGCTCAGGTCCACTCTTGGGCCACAGTTGCCTAGAATTACTACTTTATTTTTTCCTTACATCTTCTTTTCTTCTCAGCCCTGAATGGGCCCTTCCCAATCCCTCAACATTCTTAAGTTTTCCTCATCCCCATCTTCCCTCATTTCTTGGAAAAATCGACAACCCCCCCAATCCTAGACTTTTTGTGGGGGGCATAGAGAGGTAAGGGAGTGGAAGTGGGAGATGCAGGGGGAATGTGCTGATTTCTATTTGCATAGAAATAGCCCCCACCTGCCCCTAAAGTGGGGGGACTAAGACCCCATACCCTGCCCCCACCCACCCACCCGGGGGGACTAGGCGAGCTAGACGGACAGACAGACAGCCAGAGCGTGCGCACACACGTGCGCGCACACACACACAATTGGGAGTGGTTAAGACCAGGTTAGTGAATAGGTAGGGTAGAGGGTGGTGGTGCAGTGCTTGCCCCTGCCCCCTCCCCAGGAGGATGGGGGTGGTCCACTGAAGGTCCAACCTTCCTCCTCTTCCTCCTCCTCCTCCTTCAAGCCTTCTTTGGCGGGGGGGCCAGCTTGATGATTTCTTCCTCTGAGGGCTGCCGGATGATGTCTGGGGGAAAGAAAGGGATGAAACAAGGGAGGGCTGTGGCTACGGGGCATGGGGAATGGGTTCTTAATGAGGGGAAACAAGATCCTGCCTGGTTTTTTTAGGCTTTTATTCCTCCAAGCCAGGAACCATAACCCAAGCATCTGGAGAGCCAGCACATCCCCAGTACCCAAGGAATCCTGTGGTGGGAGGGAGTTAAGGATAGAGGAAAGGGCAGAGGATGATTTTGCCAGTGAGTAGAAGGCAAAGGGATGGGAGGGTAAAGGAAGAAGACAGCATAAGGTTGGCTACTTACGGGGCAGTGTCTCCTACCTTTGTACTTCTTGGCACTAGGAATGCGGGTCAGTTTAGTGTCCAGCTCATCCTCCTCAGAGATCTTTAGCACACGGGTCCTGTAGTCAACCACCATGGTGAGCAGATCTGGTCGCCTCGAAATCTCAAAGATGTGCTCTATGTAGGAGAGGTTATCTAGAAAGATGAGAGCAAGCAACTCAGAGCTGGCAGAGCACACACCTCCCCCACCTTCTGCTCTGCCCCCCTTAGCCCTCTGGGTGTCACAGCCATGACTGAGTGTAGACAGGGAAAGGTGGAAGTGTTCGGAGGTAGCTCTGAGGACAGGTGAATCTTAAGATGCTTTAGGGCTGAGGGGAACCTGGACCTCTAAAAATCATTGTAATTACGTTGTAATAAAGATGGTAGTTCATACAGTGACTAAAGGTTATGAGTGACTATCACACAGATGAGCAAACTGAGGCTCCAAGCGGTTAAGTGACTTGTCCATGGTGACACAGCTAATAAAGGCTGGAGCCACCATCCTAATAAAGCACAGTGGTCTTTTCCACTGCACCACATTGCTGCTAGGGAGCACAAAGCATCCCTGCCTTTGTCAAATATCTGCATCATTATGGATTTAAGGTAGATATCAGGGTCAGGGTTTTAAGCTGGTGAGGAGGAACCCTTGCTCCCCACACCTACACAATGTGCCCCACATTACTGCACCAGCAGGTGTTTCTCCATAGAAATTCCAGTGTGAAACTACTGTATGATACTTGAAGAAAATTTCTCATATAGGACTGGTCAGAAGTCTGGGAGGTTTAGGGAGAAGAAGGGTAAGTAGACAAGCCCACCCCTAAAAGAACATTTCTTGGGCAGGTCTGGCAAGCATAAGGATTCTTTCTGATTCCTTCATGCTTTTTCCATTGGTTTCTGCCCCCTCAATCCCAGCAGGCAGATGGCCAGAAATTGATCTAAGTATGGAGGTCTTAGGGACATCCTAAAGTTCCTAATCTCCATTGAGGGTACATATGTGCATACCTACACACACATACATACCTTTGTCCAACTTATTGTGGGTCTCGAGGAAGTGAAACCAGGCACTACCAGTAGTGATCTCCTCACTCTTCTCACTTGGGATATCTTCTTTGCAGGCAGACTTAAGCTGTTCCAGGTCCTCATGGGTGATGTTGTCAGTCAGGTCCTGTAGGAGGGTCCCATACTCTGCCATGGTTGAAGGCTCCAGGGAACTGAACTAGGAAAAAAGGGTTCAGGCCATGCTGATCTCATTGCCCTTATTGATCACTCAAGCCACCTATGTGCTTAGCCCTTCTACTTCTGGGTGAAGTAGAAGGGAATCAAGGGAAGATGGCCCTTAGCTACTTCCTTGAGGCCCTCCCCACACTCAGGTCTTCTAGGTACATGAGGATAGAGAGATGGAAGGAGAATCAGAAAGTACTTAAGGGAAAAGCAGGCCCAAGCCTTGACTGTTTGAGAAAAGATGTCCAGGAGGAGGAGCTGTAGGAAGGTGGGAGGCAAGGAGATGATTTGGAGGAAGGGACCACAAAGACAGACACACCCCTTTCCCTACCCCTCATTTTTCCTCCCCCCCCCCCCATCAGTAACTCTGGCAACAGCTCCCATGATGGAGGAGGCGGTTACCATGACAACCTAGCTTCTGACTTTCTCACCCACTGTCTACTCTTCCCCCCACTCCAAATCGCCTAACTACTGAGAGTGGCTAAAAGGAAGGCTTATGAGAGGGATATTCAGCACAGAAACCCAAGAATTCCAGTTACCATCCTCTTCCAAAGGAGCTTGGGCCCTTTCCTCTGCCAGGGTAGTATTCCCTCAAAACAGGGTAAGAAAGCCCCTCTTTCTCACTGAGATCTGGCCTAGGAGCTCCAGCTGTACCCCACCCCGCCACTGAGTCACTTTTGGATGGAAGCCTGCCCCCCTGTTATGGCCCCTCTGTGTTCAGTACTGCATTCAACCCCATGGGGGAAGGCAGGGAGGAGTGGTCCCTTCATCTCCTCCCTCACCCCCTGCAGGGGCCTTTATCTCCTCAGACTGGCCCATAGCTCCCACTCACCCTTTTCTCTCCCAGGCTTTGTGGTCCTTTGTATATCCCCCGCGCCCAGGAATACCAAGCGGCTAGTGCTGGCCCCCTGCCCAGTTCCCAGGCTGGCTGGGTGGCATTGGGGGTGGGTTGTGGAGAGAAAGGGTTTCTAAGGTGGTATCAGAATAGAGGTGGGGATAGACTAGCCCCATATCATCCTTTCTGGTTCAGCCTCCCTTCTTTCTAGTTTGTCTTGCTATCCCCCTCCTACACATCAACTCCCTCTACACCTCTGAACATTTCCTCTCAGCCTTTATCCAGCGCTGGTAATTTTTTACAGGATTGGGGATCAGAGGGTCTGGGTTTGAAACTCAGCTCTGCTACTTGCTACCTGTGTGACCACGAGCAAGTTACTTCTTTAGCCTAAATTTCTTCTATAAATTGAGGGAATTGAATTCAATGACCTTTAGGGTTTCTTCCACTCTTAAGCAAGAGATCCTATAATCTCCTGCTTGGATCTTCATGCATGGACCCTACTGTTGTCCTTACTCCAGTCTTTATCCACTGAAACCCTTTATCATCTGCCCATGTCCCACTCTCCAAAGTCTCAGGAGATGGAGAGAGGCAAGGACCAGATCTAGATTAAACTCCCTCTAGATCCCCATGCCTCTTTTATTGAGACTTACAAATAAAGGAGGAAGAAGGTAAGGATCCAGGGCACTGATCCTGAAAACTGGGCCTGTAGTAGGTTGGAACAAAGTTAAAAGATTAGGGAGAACTACTTCCCCACTCTTGCAGGTGTGAATCCCTCTTGAGACTGGCTTAGGAACAGCATTGACTGGTAGAAGGATGAGATACTAGAATCTAGGATATCTAGTATAGATGACCACAACTTTTTCTCCTCCTCCTACCAGCCTTCCCTAAATTGAGGCTGTCCACAAAACTACATCTTAACATTGCCCCCAGTACCTTCCTACCTCACTAACCCTTCCCATTCTAGCCTATCCTATCCTATCACTCTCTCTCTCTCTCTCTCTCTCTCTCTCTCTCTCTCTCTCTCTCTCTCTCTCACACTTGGTTCATAGGGTAGTATGCCAAGATGCTGGAGTTTCCCTTTTCAGACTAGGAAAAACAAGATTTCCTCTAGGGCAGGCACTGTAACATACGTACACAAAGAAGCAGAATTGTGTGTCCCACAATGAGCCTGAGCCACATAGGCACACAAACTCGAACTCTCACACCTAGGTGCAGTCAGACAGAAGGGCCCAGCAGAGGCCACAGGCCCTGGCTGGGCTGAGAACAATGCTGTCTGCCTGTCAGCACCAGGAACTGTCTCCACCCAGAAATCTAGGTCACAGCCAGCTAGCTCCTGTGCTGCCCAACCCCCTTCCCCAGGGACTGACAACATGGGTGGGATGGAAGATGATGGGCAGAGCAACAAGACATGGGGAGTTGAGGAGCAGGAATGGGGTGTGGGAACTGAAAGGGATGTGAAAAATCAGAAAGGAAAAGGTAGGAAGGAACAGGTCACCCAACATGCTAAAAGTATCCTTTGCTCTCTCCCCAACTCAGCAGGCAAGAGCACCCATGAAGGAAGGGCCAAGGGGGCAGCCTGTGAGACAAGGAGGGAAGATGGTGGTGTGCTGCATATATTTGGGTGGCCATGAGTATGTCACTGATCATCTTACTTGACAGTCATACTCTTTGTGTGGGTGTCTGTCTGAAGAGAAGGTATGGAGTCACGGGTACAAGTATGAGATAGATCTACAAGGGATTAATGTAACGTAAGTGCGTGTATGCGTGTGTGTGTGTGTGTGTGTGTGTGTGTGTGTGTGTGTGTGTGTGTGTGTGTGTGTGTGTGTGTGTATGTGTGAGAAAAGGATTGGGCTTCAGCTTTGGGACTAAGGTCAGGGAGAGGAAAAGGTTACTGGCATTAAGGCTGGGATGGGTAAGAGATCCTGAAGGGTCAAAAGATCACAGGGCAGAGGGAAGAGTGCCTACAGAAGCCAAGGTATCTCCTTCCCTGGAGGGAGGCTGGGGAGCAGAAAGCATAGAAACAGAATCCTAGCATTGGAAAGAAGGAATAACATCAGAAGTAACTGAGTCCAGCCTCCTAATCTGCAGTTCCCCAAACCCATCCCTGTGGGAGCAGGGTCCTGTCCATGTTTGCTTACCACCCCCTCACTGTTTGAAGAACTCCAAACTTCTGGACAGGGTTGCTCTGTGTAAAGCTAAGTTTAGGACTCTAGCACATCCAGACCCAGAGAATGGTCCTCCGAAGTTCTCCATTCTGCATGATGCTGGCTCTGTTACCCACTCTCTCTCAGTTCACATCACCTCTCCCAATCCCCACACCAGGGCCTTGGGAGATTTTGGGGCAGTTCTCCTTGTCCCTACTTTGAGGAATCATTCTTCCAGAGGGTTCGCTAACAGAGGGCTCCAGCAGCGCCACACTGGACCCATCTGGTTCTGGGTGGAGGACAGGATACCGAGGCAGGAACCCGGAATTCAAGCAGGAAGTCCCCTCTCGTCTGTGCTCATTCTCCCAACTCCTTACTGTTTCCTTGATCCTTCCTTAGTTCCTTCCTCTCACCCTCTTCTCTCCCCTGCTTCAAGGGCTCCCTGGGGTAGGTCCCAAATACAAGCTACCCTTAGTCTGGGCCAGCCCAAGCTAGAAGTTGTGAGAGCTAGGGGGATAAGTATTGTTTTAGTAAATGCTTATTAGCTACTGAGAAATTGGGACGGGAGTTGCCTGGCCAGTAGGGTGGGAGAGGTAGGTTTAGAACTGGGAGCAGAGTGTGAGGCAGAGGCTTCCTAGGGGATAGAGGGAGAAAAAGCTAGGATTTGGGGATGGATGGGGGGACACTTTCAGAGGAAGGCACTGAATACTCTTAAGAATAAAAAGATTGGGATGGCGACAAGAACTAAAAGTAGTGGTCACTAAAGGGACATCTACACACTTTGGCATTACATAGACCTTGAGCAAGTCACTACCTCTCCAAGCCTCGTTTCCTAATCTGTAAAAAGAAAAGATTGGGCTACAGGATTGTTAGTGACTTCCAGCTTTAATTCTGTGATCCTAGGACTTTCCCCAAACTGGAGGTGCTTGAATCTGTTTTTTGTCCCCTTCATGTTTGTGGGTTAGGGATGATGATCACATTCAGTACTGGAAATGGAAATAAGTATCTGTTCTACACTATTGGGAGTTTTGGAAAAAGCTGGGGGAAAGATTCCTGCCCAGATTATTCCTGATTTTTTTTCTTCACCCCAAGCACTGAAGCAGACCCGCATTTTAGGTGCCTTGGAAAAAGGGCTGTGGTCCGTAAATAACTCCTGGACTTCATTTCTTGAAGGCTCCTATCCTAGGTGATTCCACATCCTCAAACTCTGCTATACGCTCCCCTTCCTGCCCGCTGCCTCTCCCCCTGCCCCCTACAATGAGTATCTGGTGCCAAATTCCCCAGTAAGCTCTGGATAACGCAGTGGGAGTCAGGATTAGGAGGCCCAACCTCTGCCCTCACATCTGCTTTAGCTGCCCCAGCACCAGGCACTGGTGCCGAAGGGGAGGCTCTTATGCCCACAGGCACAGGCAGTGAAAAAAATGGAAGATGGAACCATGGTTGGGGGAATGGCCTATCTGTGACGCCCGAGGAGTTTGGATCTTCTGGTGCTGGTTCTCTGACCTGTCCAGAGGGGGATGGGAGTGATTGGGGAATGGCTAGATAGAATTAATGGAGCAAACTACACCATAAGAAATGGTGACTATAAAGAATTCAGAGAACCATAGGAAGATAGGAACTCTGTAGTAAGCAAAGCTGGGAAAATCAGATAAGCAATAATGTAATGAGACAATGTAAAATCAAAAAAACAGAACTGAAACTGGAAGCTGTAAAATTACGACCTACAGTCTGGTCCCAAAGAAAAGAAAGGAGAATGTACCTCCCTTCCTTTTGTGTGGAAAACTGTATATGATGTGGCACTTGGTTAGTTTTACTCAATTGATTTTTTTTTTCTTTTTCTTTGTTTTTAGGATGGTTCCCTGGGAGGGGGAAGGACTGAATGGTATTTTGGGAAATGCAGGTGATGTAAAAATAAAAGATATCAATAAAAAACTTTTTAAGTGTGAGGTGAAGGAGAGGCTGGTGGAGTAAAGACCAAGAAAGGCATTTCCCTGTCATGATCTTAAAGTCCTAAAGCAAAAAGTCTTAATGCATAGAGTGCTTCACATCAATACTGAACTATTAGCAGAAATGGAAGTTCCTTGAGGGCAAATAGTGTTTCTTTCCTCAGTGCCTAGTAAGGGGCTGGCACAGGGCAGGCACTTAATAAATCCTTACTGAATTAAATTATCATTATTTGAATTTCTGGGCCTGGAAATCTATCTTTTCTTTGCTTCTACCTGTTCCCCTAAGAAGGAAATACTGAGTCCTGGAAAGGGACCAGGTTAGCAAGAGCCCAAGAGACTCCATGACCACTTCTCTCGCTCATTTCAGCTTCTCAGCATCTCTCTCTTCCCCTTTTCTTTCCCCTCATCTCCACCCTCTATCCATGTCACTCTCCCTTCCTGTCTCATTGTCTTGTCTCTGTCTTTTCCCTCCCTTTTCCTTGTCTTAATCTCCCTCTTTCTCTCTTGTTTGCCACATTCCCTCCTCCTCCTCCATTTTTGTTCCTTCTTAGCTACGGTTTCTCTTCCAGGCACACATACAGGTTGAGATGGGGGCTACCCTGTTGTCCTGTGCCATAACTCTACCCTTCTTGGTGAGAGCAAGAGATACTGAGAACTAGAATTTACTCTTCTTTATTCCCCCTCTCCTGTTCCATGATTCTGTGCCCAGTGTGGTCTAGTGAGGAGCCCTGGAGTACACCTGGCCCCCTTGGCCAAGGTAAGAGGGGAGGTAACCAACCTATCCATGATGCATATGCATTTGAGGATGACTATCTTTTATAAATGTGTATGTGTCTAAAGTGTCTCATTTCTTCTCAACTGGAGGTCAGGGTGAAAAGGTTTCCCTTACTGGCCTTCTCCATGCGGGTTAGGGGGTCCAGGCACAGAAACTAAGAGGGACCTGAGGAGCAGGCAGTGGAGGGTACAGCTGGCAATTTCCCCAAGTGTGTTTAACCACAAAGGGAACTAGCAATTAAAGTGATTATGGCTCTGACAGCCCTGGGGGCCTGAGGCACACGAACTGCATAGACACAGAGCCCTTCTTCCTTAACTCTCTTGCTTTCAGACACTGGGAGAGAGAAATGTCAGAGTCTCCCTACCTTTATCATTCTCCCACTTGATCTCTCATTCTCTCGCTCTGTTTTCTGTCTCTTCCTCTCACATTCCCTTCATTCTTTCTGACTCCCTCTCCATCCCTGACTCATACTCATTCTCTTCCTCTCCTCCCCCCCCCCTTCCTACTCTGACTGCTGAGCTCAATGTAGGGGACCTCTACCACTCTGCCTGTTCCTCAGCTCCAGACTGGGGCAGACAGGACACCACCAAGGTGTCCACACTTTGCTGAGATCACCAACCAACTTACCCTTCGGATTTTGCCCCACCCAGTCCCCAGGTGGGTAGGAACCAAGATTTTTCTTCCATCCTCTGCTTAAAGCTTTAAACAAGGGGAACAGAAGCACAGGGTTGGATGAAGCTTGCTCAGCAAGTCAGGCCAGGGCTAGGACCAGTGGCCCTTGCATACCCCAGGCAGCTGTTCTGTTAGAATCCAGCCTCCTCTAAATCTCCAATCCAGTAGTTCTACTCATGTGGGGGTGGGAGTGAGGAAGAGAAAACGCAGAGCAGCCAGCCAGGCTCCTGTGTGTGGTTGTGTTTGTGTGTGAGAATCACACCAGTGTGTCACTGTGACACTGTGTCACATCTGTGTTAACTGACTCCCAAACAGCCCCCTCCCCGATTATTCAGGCTGCCGGTCTCGAGGTCAGCCAGGCACAGATTGCAGGAAGTTGACAGTATCCCCAGATGCCAACCACAGACCCTCCTGAGCAGTCCAAGGACCCAGGAGTGCCCCAAGCAAGATGTCTACTTTGATCTCGCTCCAATAACAAGGAGCTGGGATCTACTGCCCCAGAACCTCAAAGGGGGAGCAGAGCCAGCACTTGGGAAAAGAGCCTGGAAGGGGATGGGGCGGGATGGGATGGGATGAGCCGGGAGGGGGAGGGGTGCGGCCGAGGCCGTGTCCAGAGTGGAGAGGAAGGAGGGGCGGGGAGCCGGAGCTGGCCGGGGCCGAGGGCTGGGCGGGAAGCGAGCTCCATCCTGATCCCGGCCCCGCTTGGGCTCCTGATGCCGAGTCCGGGGGGAAAAACGTGCCGCCGAAACCGCCCCTCCCTCCGCTCGGGGATGCGCCCCGGGACGCGCGCAGGCTTCAGCCCGGGCGCCCAGACCCCCGAATCTCCGACCTCGTCTTCCCCCCCGTCCCCCGCGGCGCAGCTCCCTTCCCCCCCCACCGCCCGAACAGCCCGCAGATGTGCGCGCGCCCCTTCCCCCGGGGCCGGGCGTCCGTGCCCGCAGTCCTGGTACCTGTTCCGAGCTGAGCGCGCAGGGGCCGGGCCGGGCCGGGCACTCCGGACTGCCGGGATTCCTGACCAGCCTCGGGAGCCGCCGCCGCCGCCGCCGCCGCCGCCGCCGCCTCTTCCGCTGCTGCCGGAGCCCGAGCCCAAGCCCAAGCCCAGCGCCGCCTCGCCCCACCCGGCCGGCCCGTGATGTCAGAGCCGGGGAGGGGCGGGGGGCGGGAGCGGCCGCCGCGGGGGCGGGGGCCGAGGCTCGGGCCGGCCGCGACCAGCGGGGGGAGGGGGCTCCGGCCCAGGGGAGGGGACGCCCGCCCGGGTCCTGCTCAGCCGCCCCGCCCCCCTCCTCCCCTCGGCACTCAGTGCCCTCGGCCGGCTGCTGAGAATGGAAGGAGTCACCCCCTACCCCTCCATCTCCAGAAACCACCGCGGGAGACCCAGCATTCTTCCCCTCAACGGAGCTGTCTCCCCGACCCCCCTCCCACACCCCTGCTAATCCTCCCCCGACATTCGGGAAAATCCCTCCCCGCTCCAGCGGCCTCAGTTTCCCCGAAGTACTAGAAGGAAACGGGGGGGGGGGCGCCGGGGTAGCTGCTTTCAGACCTGACCTATATTGCTTTGTCTCATGGGTTGGGGGGAAGGCAGGGACCTCGTGAGGACCGTTCCTTAGATTTCCCAGTTTGTCTCCCTGTGCCCTGACTCTGTGGAGCACGTTTCTGTCCCTTCATTCCTCCTAGAGATCCTTTCGTTTTCCTAAAATGAGGGGGTCTGGACTGCCAGAAGTGATGGAGGGGATGGTTTCAGAAAGATCTGGAAAGACATGTATAAACCGATGCCAGATGAAGTGGGCAGAACCAGAACCCCCGGTGACAGCAAGGTTGTAGAGATCCTCCACTGCGAGACTTGGTAACTCTCATCCACACCAGGGCCCCGCCACGGTGCCAAAGCACTCGCGAAGAACAATGCTCTCCTCCTCAGTGAGAGGAACTGGGGGACTCAGAGTGCACATTGAAGCATATTTTTTTTTGTTCTCTTTCTTTTTTTTTCTTTTTTTCTTCACATGGCTAATGCGGAAATTTGTTTTGCATGACTTCATATTTGTAAGGGGTTTTGTATTTCTTGGTGTCTCAGTGAGTGGGGGAGGAGTTGAGAGAGAGAGAATCTAGAACTGAAAATAAAACTAAATGAAAAAAAAAGAAGGGTCTGGGGTCTGGGCCAGCAGTATGCAAATGTAGGCCAACAGCATGCAAACCAACGGTTAGTTTAGGAGTTGCTGAAAATATGAAGTCCTGGGGGTGCGTCAGGCCCTGCCAGTGTCCTGGGTTGGTGACTCTCACTTCCCCCCAAAACCCTCTGGGGCTTTCCTGGCTACCCTAGACCAGCTAGATTGAAATGAAAGAGGAATAAGGAAGTGGCTGTCCTCCCTTTGACACTGACTGCCCCTCTTTTTTGGGTTTCCTCACCTCACAACCCCCCCTCCCATAATAGTATGTTTACCTCAAGGGAGAGGGAGGCACTTAGAGGGATGCCACCTGACTCCCCATTATCCCAGTCTTCTCTCCAACAGTCTGCCTCCAAGTAAGAGGCCTGTTAGCCCTGTCCTAGCAAGAATTCCTCAAGGGGTTCAGACTGACAGCCAGAGCTGGGCCTAAAGGTAGGCAATATAGAGACCCCTGCAAGAGTACGACACAGCGCCGCTTTTGCATGTGATTTTTAAATGAATGCACAGATAATTTAGGCAGCTAGGTGGCGCAGTGGACAGAGCACTGGGATTGCAGTTAGACAATTCCTGGGTTCAAATTTGGCTTCAGACTCACTCTAGCTATATGACCCTGGGCAAATCATTTAACCCTGTCTGCCTCAGTTTCTTCATTCATCAAATGAGCTGGAAAAGGAAATGGCAAACCACTCCAGTATTTTTGCCAAGAAAACCCCAAACGGGGTCTCGAAGAGTTGAATATGACTGAAAACAATTCAACAATTTCAGGGTACAATAACAAAAATGATTTGTCCATCATACTTAGCTGGGACCCCAAAGCAGACTCCAAAAGATATTATTCCCCTATGCAATCTAGTCTCTGGTTTTTGCTCTTGACTTCTGCCAACTTGACTTCCTCATTTGTCACTTTCTGGTGTCTATTAACTCTTCTGGCATTACCCCTTTCACTGGATCATCTTTCAGTCACTGGATCTTTGGACAACCTGGTTCATTGAAAAGAGCAATGGATTTGGAGCCAGAGGACCTGAGTTTGAATTCTGGCTCTGTTACTTACCTTTGTGGTCTTGGCGGCCACTCCATCATTCTGGGGCTTGGTTTTCCTCACCTGTGAAATCAGGGCCTTAGATTATAAGGTCCTCAGCTTATAATCCTTTCTTCTTTCCTTGAAGCATAAAATTTTAGCACTAGAAAGGACTTTAAAAGTCATTTAGTTCAACCCCCTTCTTTTACATAGAGAGGAGGAAAGTGAGGTCCATGAAAGTGACTTGGTTAAGGCAAACTGGTAGCAGAGAAGAAATTAGAATTCATGAACTGATTCCTTGACTTCTAGAAAAGTCCTCTTCAAGTGTGAGGGAGACTCATGACCTCTGAGGCCCTTTCAGATCTGAGATTCTGTTGGATTATGAACCTTTGAAACCTCATGTCTTCTAGAAGGCCTTTCCAGACTGATCATTAGAAAGCAGAAGGTCCTCTGGGGTCTTAGACCCAATGACGCTTTCATTCTTGTCCCTCCCACAGTCACCACTCCAGTTGTGACCTATGAAGGAGGTAGCTGAGGGGTCCTTAAATAGGAGCATGACTGAATTTCCTCCCCCTCTGTTTTCTTCTCACGTTTGCCCCTCTCAGTGTCACCCCACCTCACCTCTCCTTGGTGGATCTGACTAAGGCTGTGCCCACTTTCACTTCCCCTTCCTACTTGTTATAGAATCCCAAAGAATCTGTTTTCCATTCCACACCAAACTAGTCCAGGCCTCCCTTGTTTTCCTTCAGTAGAATATAAGCTCCTTGAGGCGTGAGACTGTTTCATTTGTATCCTTACAATCCTAGCACCCAGCTCAGTGCCAGGCACAGAGCAGCTACTTTGGATAGTAGATGCTTGGAATAAATGAATACGTACATGAATGAATGAATGAATTTGACATGACCAAAGGAGTGTTTGAGGAGAGATTAATTTGGCAACTGTGTAAAGGATAGAGAGCCTAAATGCATGCCTCTGCATGCCTTGGACATACAGTGTGTTGTAGTATAAATCATATCAGCTTGGGAATTGGGAAGTGTGGTTTCCTGCGTCAGTTCTAGCGAGCACAGCCTGTGTGATGTTGGGTAAATGACTTCCTGTCTCTGGGCCTCAATTTGCTCATCTGTACAATTAGGAGCTTAGAGTAAATGGACTCTAAGGTCTCCCCCAGGACAGCTAGGTGGTGCAGTAGATAGAATGCTAAGCCTGCAGTCAGAAAGATCTGAGGTCAAATCTGGCCTCAGACACTTAATAGTGGTATGATCTTGGGTGAGTTAATTAACCCTATTTGCCTCAGTTTCCTCATCTGTAAAATGGGCAGGAGAAGGAAATGGCAAATTACTCCAGTGTCTTTGCCAAGCAAACCCTAAATGGGGCCACAAAAAGTCAGGTCACTACTGAACAACAACAAAAAGTCCCTTCCAGGTCTAACATTCTAGTTATGATGGTATAATTATTTCAAAAACCTCCTAGTTGATCTCCCTGCTTCCAGACTCTCTGCTGCCAGCTTGTCCTCCCCTAAAGCATCACTTTTATCCTGTCAATTGATTTATTCAGCAAGTAACTATTAAGTAGCTATGAGGTGTCTGGCAGTGTCCTAGACTGCTACTACACACACATACACACACACACACACACACACACACACACACACAAAAACCAGTTTCAGCCCTTCAAGAAGCTTACTTGCTACTAGAGGGGAACCTGAGAGTAGATGTGACATAGTGGAATGAGTGCTGGATTTAGAGTTCAAAGGACAGAGTTCACATCCTAATTCTGTCATTCATTACCTGTGTGAGTCTGACAAGGCATTCCCCACTCTTGGGATCTTATATCTCATGTGAGAAATGATGGAGATGGACTGTTGTTCACTCATGTCTGATGCTAGGTTTTCTTGGGAAAGATACTAGAGAGGTTTGCCATTTCCTTCTCCCCGTTTTGCAGATGGGGAGCTGAGGCAAATGGGGGTTAAGTGACTAGTCTGGAGTCATATAACTCATAAGTGTCTGAAGCTGGATTTGAATCCAAGTCTTCCTGACTCTAGAGAATAAATCACCTAGCTACCCCAGCTCCCTATCTACAGTTGGACCAGATGATCTCTAAGATCCTTTCCAGCTCCAAATCTATGATCCTATATATACAGAAGAAACATGGCTTGGTATAAGTTCAGAGACATCCCCAACAGAGGTCACTGGTCCCTACATAAAGATCCCTGTGGGATCATATCGTGATTTAATTTTAAAATGTGATATTATCTATCTTGTATTTTCCTTTATTTTGTAAAATACTTTCTCATTACATTTTAATCTGCTTTAAGCAGGAATGATGTGGGCTGCATGCAGCTCTCTGGGCAATGTGTTTGACACTTCTGGTGTAGTGGACAGATAGCTGGCCTCAGTCAGGAAGATCTCGGTTTAAGTCTCACCTCTGACTCAGAGTGGCTATGTGACCCTTGGGAAGTCATGTAAACTTCTCACTACCAAAGCCAAATAAGCCTGTAAACTGCACAGAAGTTACCAAATCATATTGGTAAAAATTTCTTTCTCAGAGTTCTGTGCACCAAAGAAATTGCAGGTGATAGATTCAGATGTCAATACAAAATAATTTGGGGGCTGGGAGAGAGCCCTAACAACCTGGGGGTGGGAAGACCTCTGTGGCAGTCTTTAAGAAAGGTAAAATGAAGAGAAAAGAGCTCATCCCTGTGCACAGGGGACAGCCTGGACAAAGGCAGGAGATAATTGACTTTGTACAGGTAACAAGTAGACCAGTTTGCCTGCAACATACAATGAATGAGGGCAGGTAACAGTGTAACTTCCTTCAGGAAAGATAGCTTAGAGCTAGATTATGGAGAATTTTAAATGCCAAACAAAGTTTTTATTTAATCCTAGAGGCAATAGGGAGCCACTGAGGGGAAGGGAATTAATATTTATTAAGGCCTCTATGTTCCAAAGGTTGGATAACTAAAGTGGTCATGCATGTGGAAGAAAGAAAATGCCTACTTTGTGCCAAGCACTTTACCGATATTATCTCCATATGATCCTCACAACAACACTGTGAAGTAGGTGCTATTATTATCCCCATTTTGCAAATGAGGAAACTGAGGCAGGTAATGGGTAAGTGATTTGCTCAGAGTCACAGAGCTGATAAGTATCTGAGATCATATCTGAACTCAGGTCTTCCCGACTCAGGGCCCGGTGCTCTAACCACTGCACCATCTTGAACAGAACAGCAGCATGGTCAGATCTATGATTTAGTAACCTCAATTTGGTAGCTATGTGGAAGATGGGTTGGAGAGGGAAGAGACTGGATGCAGGGAGACCTACTGGGAGTGGTGCTATAGTCTAGGTGAGAAGTGTCGTCACAAGGGCCTGGGAGGGAGAAGGGGGCTTCTCTGCTTACAAGTTCAAGTCCAAACGCTTCAGGCTCATATTCTAGGCCATTCACAATCTGGAACCCAACCTGTCTTTCTAGCTTGACCTTGAAATGTTCCACTGCTAGAATCCTCTGCTTCAATTATCCTGCTCTTTTCTGTCCTCAACTGACATCTAGCCATTTCTACCTTTCACATTGTTCTTAGCCCCATCAAGGTCCAATACCATTTCTTCCATGAAAACTTCTGGGACTCTATCATGCTCTTTTCCTTTTTATAGATCAAAATATTTAGAACTAGAAGGAACTTTAAGGATCATCTTATTTATTTGGAGGAAATTGAGGCCCATGAAGGTGAGATAACTTGCCTAAGGACTCTCAGGAAGAACTTGGGATTTGAACCCAGGACTACTGATACTTAAGTTGGCTCTCTTTCCAATAAACCACAATGCCTTACTGACCTTATTTGGATTAAAACAACTGAGCTGACAGACCATAATTGGCACTCAATTACACATAGAGAATCTTGGAGTTAGAAGGATTCCTAGGTCATTTAGCTCAACCTATACCTGAATAGTAATTCTCTCCTCCTACTCCTAACATCCCTAGTAAGTGATCATTTAACTTTTGCTTAAAGATCTCCAGTGAGGGGAAATCCACCAACTCCGCAGGTACTTTGGGATACCTTTTATTGTTAATATTTTCTTTACATCGAATCTAAATTTGACTCTTTACAAATTTCATTCCTTGATCCTAGTTCTGTCCTCTAGGACCAGGAAGAACAAACCTAATCCTTCTCCCCATAATAGTTTTTCAAATACTTTCTTCTCCAGGATGAACACTCCCAGTCCCTTCAGACCACCTTCCTATTTCATGAATTGAACCTTTTGGTTTGTGTTAGTTTTCCCCTTTGTGACATATAAGGATCATTATCCCAATAAGATTTTAACCCCTCAGGGTTGGTACCATGTCTCTTATATCCCTCTTCCTCATCCCATCCCTCATCCCTGACCCCAATCTTCTCCCTCCCCAACTCTGTACTTAATACAGTATTAAGTCCTTACTAATTTTTTAAATGCAGCAGATAATCAATCAAGGCATAGTGATGATCAGGGATCTCAAGGCCAATGTTGCCACTCTAATCATATTTCTACCCATCTCTGGAACAGAATACCTGCCTCTGGCTTTATCCCCACCATTGGATGAGACATTGACAGACACTGCCCCAGATCCCTTTATTGAGACTTCTCATTTGACCCAAATAAATTAACAGGAAGTGGCTGAGATGTGGCCCCAAACCTAGCACCGCACTCCCCCTCCCTAGGCAGGGAACAGGGCATAGTCAGAGGAAAACAGAATGATGGGTGAACAAGGAAAAAATTTGAGGAGAGAGTTGGGGGAACACAGGGAGGGGGATCAAGAGAAGAATGCAAGGAAAGAGCACAGAAAGACTTTGAAGGACTGAAGCAGGAAGGGGAGAGATGGGGTAAGAGATAAAGGTCAGAAGGGAAGGAAAATGGGAAGGCAGGCAACCCCTTTCCTCAGTGTAATCCCTGAGGGGAATTAAGGCCTAGAAACAAAGAGG
Source organism: Notamacropus eugenii (assembly GCF_028372415.1). Taxonomy (NCBI): domain Eukaryota; kingdom Metazoa; phylum Chordata; class Mammalia; order Diprotodontia; family Macropodidae; genus Notamacropus; species Notamacropus eugenii. The sequence goes on along the minus strand of NC_092873.1, from coordinate 385,226,576 downwards.
CCATCCCAGAAGGACCCCATGGCCAGGGTCGTGCTTGGTACCCCCAGGTCTAGGTACTCAGCCGGGGAGACCAGAGCAGGAAGGGGCTGAGAAGAGGTCACCATGACACTTAGTCATCATCATCGTCATCATCGTCGTCATCATCGTCATCGTCGTCGTCATCATCTTCAGTGTTGATCTCACCTGACAACACATCTTCCAGCCAGTCTTCCAGCTCATCAGCTGAGGGCAGGTCCTCCTCATCATCCATCTCCATCCAAATGCTATCAGCCTGCCTCAGAGCAAGGGTGCAGGGTGGTGGAGAAAAGAGAGCAGCAGAAAACCAAGTCTTGTCTCAACTCACCTGTCCTGTTCTGTCCTGTCTTGTCCCTCCACCTTTCTGTCCTGTTCCTCACCCATCCCTCTCTCCTCCCCATCCCCCTGCCAGTCAGTCTGGGCATGTCAGTTCTAGTCAATTCAATAAATATTTACTGTCAGGCAATGGGAATCTAGAGATGGAAAAAAATGGCACCACCATTGTATGACATAAGCAGGGTAAATGCTAGTTGTATGCTAACAATTATTGTAACAGGAAGAATGTCATGGGGCAATGGAAGACTAGGTACAGGTCTAAGAGAAATCTGAGGAGGGTAAGATGCCTACCTCTGTCCGGGGTTGTGCTAAACCCCTGGAGAGCAGAGGATTTGGGGAATAGGGGCTTGGGGTGCTGGAAGTAGGAGGGAAGGGAGGATACTTACATCTGTCACATTGACAACTCCTATCTGCGGGGCTGACAGGTCGATGTCAAATGTCTTCTCCCAGTATGGGACAAGCTACCAGGAGAAAATAGGATAAATGGGACAAAGAGCCAGGAATAGGGAAGAGATCATATAGAAGCTAGGTGGCACATTGAATAGAGGCTCTGGTTTTGAATTTAGGAAGACTCATCTTTCTGAGTTCAAATCTGGCCTTAGACACCAGCTGTGTGATCCCAGGCAAGCCACCTAACACTTTGCCTCTGGTTTCCTCATCTGTCAAATGAGCTGGAGAAGGAAATGGCAAAACGCTCCAGTCTTTTTGCCAAGAAAACCCCAAATGGGGTCGTGAAGAGTCAGACACAACTAAGCCACAACATACAGGAGCAATGTGATTTTGTGGACTGAGCCAGGAGACCTGGGTTCTAGTACTGTGTCTACCATGGACTTTGGCCTTAGCTACCTCATGTGGAAAATGAGTGCATTGACCTAGATGATCCAAATCTGACATCAAGAATCTTATAATTCTGAAACCAAGTGTTAGTGGTAAGGCATAATACAAGTAAAATTCCCTATACCTCAGTGAGAATAGAGGTGGGGAAAGGGAAATCAGCATCTTCATTACAGAGGAACTGGACCAGTTCCAGAGCTCAGTGATGGCCCTGGGACCAATAAAAGATGGGAATACACAAAAGATGGACTTGGGATCATCTGGGTACCTTGAGACCTGCCAGTCTAGACCCTGCTCTCTCATAGTATGTTACTATAAGCATGTGTCAGCATATCTGTGGGGAAGGGGTGGTGTCTCTCTGTAAGCATAAGTTAGAGTCTCAAGAGTACAGGCTACTGTATAAAGCAGGTCATTTCTGTTCTCTTCTTCTCTCCTTCTGCAGGGGGAAGAGTTTTGATGGGGATGGAACCTTCCCCTTATGCAGAAACCCTTTGATTGTCCTGGGGGTGGCAGAAGTTCATCTGTGTGTGTGTGTGTGTGTGTGTGTGTGTGTGTGTGTGTGTGTGTGTGTGTGTGTGTGTGTGTGTCTATATGTGTGTGTGTGAGAGAGAGACAGAGACAGAGAAAAAGAGAAAGACAAAGAAAGACAGAGAGAAAGACAGAAAGAGAAAAAGAGAAAGACAGAGAGAGAGAAAAAGAGAGAGAGAGAGAGAGAGAGTGTCTGTGGGCACTCTTCTCATGAACAAGGCCTGAGAACCAGGACTCTGAAGAGCTCTCCCTTCAAAGGATTTAACCTAGGTACTACCAGCCGGGGGATGCTGCTCTATATCCCCTTAGCTGTCTCCTCATCCTTTCATGACCATTTCTTTGAGTACTCTGAAGGCACAGCTCCCAAGGGTCCCTGGGTTTGGAAGTAATATTAATAATGAATAATGTTAATAATTAAAAACATTAATAATATTATTAATGATACTTATCTGCTTATTATCACATCTCTATTGTTTTTTTAAGGGGTAGCTACGTGGTACAATGGGTAAAGCACTGGGCCTGGAATCAGAAAAATCTGAGTTCCAGTCCGACCTTAGAACCTTACTAGCTGTGTGGGCAAGTCACTTAACCCCTATTTTCCTCAGTTCCTTGTCTGTAAAATGAGGACACACTGGAGAAGGAAATGGCAAGCCACTCCAGCGTCTTTGCCAAGAAAGTAGAGTCAAGTAGAGTCAGACATGATTGAACAACAATAATTCTTTAAGTTTTACAAATCAATTTCTGTACACCACCATTGTGAGGCAGGTCAGTACAAACAATATTATTGACATGTTACAGACAACCCAACTGAGATTCAGGGCAGTATTTGATTTCCTCATGGTCCTATTACTAAAAAATATAAGGGGAGGGAACTGGGAGGGAAGAGACACCTCCTACTTCCTCTTGCTCCCTCTTTCCAAGACCCACATACAACGTGGACTAGAGGACAGCCCCTCAACTGAGCTATCCAGAAAGAAGTGCTTACTTCTGTCTTACCTAAATCCATTCTGTTGGAGTTTCAATTATTTCCCTTGTCCCTGCTCTTCTGGAAGGAGACAGGCTGCCTCCTCACTTTTCTTCCTTAGGGGAAGGACCTTTTTCTGCAAGGCTGGGGGTAGGAGGGAAATTCCTTAAGCTGCCTTTCCTCTGCCTGCTTACTCTTCTGAGCCACATCAGTCCAGCTGCCCATACTCAGAGGTGCTGATGTGACTTCACTGGGAGTGGGTGGGGTGGGTTACCCTCTTACCAAGGGGAAGTCATCAGGGTCGATCCAAATAATGCTGAGATCAGGGTTTTCTGTGTTGTCCTGGGCCACAGATTTGAGGATCTCTAAGAACTCATAACCATCTAGGGGCAAATGGGGAAATCAGGTCAGGGAGGGGGAAGAAATGAATAAGGCAGAAGGGAGGAATAAATATTTTTTCCCATTCCAGGATAGCAGCCCCCTTCTAGATTGCCCATCTGGAGCAGCTAGGTGGTTCAATGGATGGAACACCAACCCTGAAGTCAGAAGGACCTGAGTTCAAATACAACCTCAGTCATATTATCGGGGTTACCCTGGAAAAGTCACTTAACCCCAGTTGCCTCCAAAACAACAAGATTCCCCATCTGCTTCTCCTTGCTGTTTCCAGAAGAGGCCTCTAATGCTACTTCCTCTCCCCCTACCTTCAGTCCCTGCCTATTCTTGGCCCCTTCACTGCTGCTCCTCTCCTTACCAGGGTCACTTTCCTCTGCAAAGGCCACAATATGGATGCCATCTAAGTCATCTTCCTGTAGAGTAAGAAAAGCCAGTGAAGGTTTGGGCAGGCCAGGATTCTGGCTATTTTTCCTGCACTTGGGATGCCCAGAAGAGGCTTTAGGGTTTTCCCGGAATTTTATGCCATTGTTGGAGGGTACAACTCCTGGACTTGAGGAAGGGTTTCAACAATTTTTCTGGGCTCCCAAAGCCTCGCTACCTCCATTCCCTTAGCTCCAAGATAATATCAGCAGGACCCAGAGGTTCCTCGAGATAGAAATGATTGAATTCTGGGTCCCCAATCTCTCTGTGCAGCAAGAAGGTCTTTCTGATTTATAACACAATTCCCTCTTCCTCTGGCCTTGGAGAACAGCTGGGCAGGATGTTTCTAAGTCTGAGTCTAGCTGTGTCTCCCTTCCCACCCCACCCCCATCCACAGTTCTGATTTAGGGTCCAGGCCTTGGCTGTAGGGGACTCACCCAGGTCTCGTACATACTTTCAGGTTTCAGCTTCCTCAGAGTTGACCTGGGAACAATGTAGGAAGTCTCAGTGAGAAGAGCTGTCCCTATCAGGGGCCACTCTCTAGTGTCTGGGGTCAGACCCAGGGCACAGACAGTTCATGACTTAGATCAGGATCCATCCATCTGGGTAAGAGGCCCATATCACTGTACATCTGTGGGGGAGGGAAGCTGACAGGTTATAGGCGCTTTACAGGCAGAAGGCCTGAGTTTGAGTACTGGTCCTGCAACTTTGTTTAAAGTCACAGATAACTCTGAGACTTTGGAAAATCCAATTCAAACATTTATTAAGCTCCCACTCTGTGCAATTAGTTAGTCAGTCAATAAGCACTGATTAAGCCCCTAGTATGTGCTATACACTAGGGATAGAAAGGAAGGCAAAAGACAATCCCTGATCTTAAGCAGCTATTGGGGGCATGTTGTCTTTACAGAGGCAAGACAAGACAAAACAAAAACTCCAGTCCTTGGCCTTGGGGTGCTTATGTTTTACTGGTGGCATATAATATGGAAACAGGTAAGAACATATGTTTTCATGTGTATGACTGTGAAGACTAAAAACTGTAGGGACCCAGAAAGACTGTTCCTTGGTAGCAGCACATAAGATCAGCCTTGTAGGAATTGGGAGTTTTTTTAGAGGTGAAGGTGAAAATAAAGAGAGAACATGTTCAAACCATGGGGGAAGGGGTACACAGCCTTTGCAAAGGCACAGAGATGGGAGATGAAATGTCCCGTGAAGAACAGGACAGTGTGACTGGACTGAAGAGTATGGGAGAAAGACAGGATTGATGATCTCTAAATTCCTTTCCAAGCTCTAACAACCTATAGGCTGAAGGACATGAGATGGGGGTGGGAGGCAAGAGTGAAGTTTGGGAATCTAGACATTATGTGACCAGCATGAAAATCCTCATCATCCTTGTCAACAGGCATTCACTGAATATCCATTCTGTGTGGAACCCCATGGCCAGTGTTGAAATGCAGGACCCTATGCAAACTGAATCAATGACAGGACACAATGGCCATGGGAACCTAGAGGCTTGTCTTTATGTTTGGCTCTATCCCTGGGTCATTCTGCAGCATGGAGGTGAGAGTGTGATGGACAGTGACCCTCCGCCTCCTTCTCCCCCTTCTTCTCCCCTTCCTCCCTTTCCCCCTCCTCTTTCCCCCATTTCCTCCCTGCTCTCTCTCCTTCCTCCCCCTTCCCTCTCCTCCCCCTTCTTCTCCTTTTCCAGCCTGAGGCTCCACAAGTCACCTCCCAGGCAAGGGCAGGAGCAGCTCCCAGAACAGCCCCACCTCTTATGCTTTTCCACAAAGCTGACAATCTCCTCCTCACTGTTGGGCTTGTCTGGGATGGTCACTGGCTCGTCCATGAAGGCTTCATAGAAATCAATCTCATTCAGCTTCAGGGTCAGCTTCTTAGCCACCTTTGGGGAAGGAGGAGGATGAAAGTGGGACATAGAACAGTGAGGACCTGGGGGAACAGTGAGAAACCTCAGCAGGTCTGGGGGGAGTGGTTTCTTTGAGAAGATTTCAGTGTGGAAGAGTGGAGAAAGGTTCTCCATTGGCCTTGGGTGGGGGGAGCTCAGGCTCTGAGAGTAGCAAATGACTTAATGAAGGTCGGTGAGAGGGAGAAGAAATGCATACCTTGCTGTCAAAGGTGGCAAAGAAGGGGATGTAGGGATGAAACTCTTCAGCTGCATCCTCGTAGGCCTTGTAATCTGGGGTGGGGGAGGCACAGTTGGTTCTATATCTTCATAGAAATCCCCCCATCCTGCCACCACGCCCCCCTCCACATCCCCAAGTCTTTCTTAACTAAGACAAACCTGGGGAGGTGAGAAATCCATGGAGACTTAGCCTTAGCCTGCCCCTCCCCCCTCAGCATTTTATCCTTTAGAATAAAACTGTCACAGAAGCTTTGTTTTAGGGAGTGCTGGTGGTGCTTAGAGAGCACTGAGGAGCCTTAGAGTAGAGGGAGAAAGGAACCTGGGACTTACCAGAGAGACACTCCTGAACAAAGGGATAGATGGCCTGAACTAGGAAGCTCTCTGTGGTGATAGTGGCAGGGAAACTGGGTAGGGGGGAGAGTCACGGGTTGAAGACTCAAGGAACTGGGATGCATTGGGAAGGGTTGGGACCAGTGAATTTAATAGGAGAGATAATTAGTTATGAGAGAGGGGGATGGGAGCTCTAGGAACAGTGGGGAACTGGGGGGAAAAGGGAGCTACCCACGTTCTGAGTCCTCATTCTTGAAGTAGCCGATCAGTTTGATCTCATCCTCAATGTTCTCAAAGGCCTGCAGCTCCCGCTCACCCTCGATTAGCTCTACAGGGTCCTCTAGGACCTGGTGGAAGAGAGGAAAGTGAATTCCCAAGCCATGATCTGGGAGCAGAGAGGATGGGGATATGCAGGTGAAAGGTGGAGATGAAAGGTGCTAAAGGTGGGGAGAGTTTGGGGGCAAGGGAAGGGGGTTACTGAGGAAAGTAAAGATTGAGATTAGGAAGGGACCAGGATCTTTCTCACATCAAGTAGAAACTCGACCAGGGTATCTGCAGATAATTCACCATCATATTCGATGACCTCATCCCCTTTGAACACGTACACACTGTCCTCCTCTATCAGACCTGGGAAATAAACTAAAAGTGAGTCTTGACCTCGAGACCCTCAGACCCAGTCCCTGGGGTTCAACGCTATTACCTGATTCATACTGGGCGCCCATCTCAGCCTCTATCTCAGGTCCTGCCCTCCCACCCCTTTGCCTGGGTCTTTTGGCTACAAACTTCCCCACCCCCCCACCCCATCATCACAAACATGGCACACCATTCTGCAAACCCAGATCCCAGTTTTGGAGGGTGGGGGCTTGTTAAGACAGAATGGGAAGGCTGCAAAAGTTAATCTCTCCTCTTTCTCCCTCTTCTAGCACAAGGTGCACCCCCACCCCAACCTTTCTTCTTCCTCTTCCTACCCTCCCAACTCAAGACTCAGGTACCTGGCTTCCATAAGTAGCCACTTCAACCCCGCCTAGTCACTATTATAGCTGACCTGCCACACCTTCCTCTATGTGACCTAGAGTCTAAAGCCAGCAATGCCCCCTGGTGGCCAAGCCCTGGAAGGTTTTCTGACTGCATCTCTCCCCAAGAAAGTGGGGGCGGCGTGGGGGAGGGGGAAGGGATGGGGAAGAACAGGGACTATACTGCTTCCCTTCCTCTCATTTTCCACTCCTCTAAGTTCCAGGGATGTGGCCTCAGATCGCTGCTACATAATAGCAACCTCAATGGCAACTGATACTCCTACAGTATGTTACCAGGGTCTGGGCTGAAGGATACAACTAGGATCTTTGGAGCTTGTGACGACACTCTCCTTAGTCAGTATTAATGATTGGAGCCACTCCCACCCCCACCACCTTCAGACCCTTCCACGAGAACATTTCATGATCTCACTTGTCTCTCGGACGGCTCAACAATCTCCATTTCTACAAAGCTGCAATGAATTCCATTATAGCCCATTTCAAACCTTTATGCCACCCCACCCCACCCCACCCCCACCCCCACGGAAATTCATCTTTGTTCTCTCCATGGCCCTTACCTCTCCCCTTCTCCATAAGTTTTTCATTTCCCCTTACCACCTTGCCCCCAGGTCTCTTTCCCCATTTACCCAGTTTCTTGGCCACAGCTGCATCTTTCTCTGAGTCCACCAGCCCGAAGCCAACTCCCTTATCTTCCAGGACTTGGGCCGCTAACTGGGGAAGGTATTCAAGTTAGAGCCCAGGGTCTCTAGGCTGAGTCCCCTCCCCCACCCCCCAAGGTTCAAGGAATGCTTGGGCTTAGAAATCAAAACGTTAGACTTGGTTAGACTTGGTCCTTAAAGACCATTTTGTGATAGGATCATAGCCCTACAATATTAAAGGACCTCAGAGTTCAGTCTCCTTATTTTACAGATGAGGAAACTGAGGCCCTAGGAGGTCAAGTGATTTGCCCAGCGTCACAAAGATAATAATGACTAGAGGTGAGATATGAACCCAGGTCCTCTGACTACAAAGTAACAATGTTATTTCCACTAACGTTTTCCTTTTATAAAAGAACTCTGAGGCATTCAGAATGATAGAATTTCAAAGTTGAAATGGACCTTAGACACCATCTATTCATTTCAAGCCTGAACAACTATGACTATGAGCAAGTCACTCAACCCTCAGTTTCCTCAACTGTAAAATGAGGATAAATATAGCACACACCTTGAGGGATTATAGGGAGGATCAAGTGAAATATATGTAAAGCCCTTTACAAATCTTAAAGCACTGGGTAAATGATAACTGTTATTGTTCTTGCTCTAGTTTTGCCCTCTGTAGCTAAGTAGAACAAGCCTAGTCCCTCTTTCCCACCAACGTCTTTCAAATATTTTAATAAATAATTAATTTAATTTAATTTAATTAATACATATAAATATAAATAAATTTAATAAATAATTTATAATAAAATATAAAACTAGCATTTATGTAAAGCTTTCTAAGTATTCTCCTTTGTTGGTTGTAAACAAACCATCCAGGTAAGTGGATTATCCCCATTTTGTAAGGGGAGGGGGGGTACCAAGGCTCAGAGAGGTCAAGGGACTTGTCCATGGTCCTAATTCATAAACATAGGAAGGGGAAGTTGAATCCAGGCATCCCCTGATGGTAGCACCTTTCCATTATCCTTCACTGCCTCTCAACAGCCTTGAGAGGTAGGTATTATTATCCCCATTTTACAGATTAGGCTCAGAGGTTAAATGATTGCCCAAAAGCACGTGACTAGTAGATGTCAGAGGAGGGACTCAAAGCCAGATCTTCATGTCTAATACTATCATGCTAGAAAACTCTGAAGACAGCCATTATCTCAATCTCAAGTTAGGAATTTTCCAGGCTAAAACTGCTGCAGTCTATTCGCCATCATAGTTGCCTCTCTCTGGATTGTACTTCACTTAAAAACATCCTTTCTAAAACTTACTTGTCTAGATTGAGCACAATTCTCAAAGACTGCAGGGCTAGTTAATTGGTGGAGGAGCCAGAATTCATAGATTCTTAGAGTAGAAAGAACCTGAGAGCTCATCTAGTCCAGCCATTACCAGAGGTGTGAACCCCCAGGTCTTAAGTATTCTGAGCCCACCCCAGTCAGGGATAGTGACACCTTTGCTTTCTCTGCCTCTCTGTTAAGCAGGGGTATCATGTCCCACTCTCAGCTTTTTGGCCTCATTCCATTTAGCAGTAGTAGGTTGAGGGGTCTGACAGCAAGGCAATGAGGGGCCGCCCTCCTTCCTCTAGGGGTTTAACCATGTTGTTAGGCTGTCAGAAAGGGAGGCCCTCCAGAAGTCCCCTCCTTCCTCCCCTTGGGGTTCATCAGCATGAGCTTAGCCTGCTGGAGTGCCACTTTCCTATTGGCTGTTGGGAAGTGGGGATGAGGACAGGGAGGTGGGGCAATAGAATCTTGTAGAATTAGGACAGAGTGAGACACCCTCGACCGGGGCTTCTTCACCCCCAGGAGTGAGGAAATAATGTGTCTCCTGACAGCTTTACAGAGTCTCTTTCTGCTTTCTTATACGCTAGAGGCCCTCCCTCCACCCCCACTCCCACCCCCTACATCTTCCATGGCCAAGAATGTTAAATGCTTAGGGACTGAAAGATTTGAAACTGTGGACTAAAGAGAAATCAGATTTCAGAGTCAGGCAGAAGAGGACTAATGGATTAAATTGCATTCCTAGGCCTGGCCTTATCCATTTTACAGCTCTGTGAGGTAGTGTATCACCCTCATTTTGTAGTTGGAGTAACTGAGGCAGAGGAGGAAGTGACTTGACAATAGTCACAGTAAATGGAGCTGCCATAGTGCAAACGTAGATCTTTTCACTTCGAATCCAGGGATCTTTCCCCTATATCACACTGTCTCTGGGGAATACTGGGGATTTCCAGAATGCTGAGCCTCAAGGTGCCAGGGATAGCCTTCACTGTACAACCTAGTGATTTTCCTTTTCTGAGGTTCCTCCTTTCTCTTATTCCTAGCCTCTCCTCACACCCCATGGGTGGGGGAGGGCTAGATAGGAATGAAGGGGGAAGAGAAGGGAAGCGGAGGGTGTTCTGGACCAGGAAGCTCTGGATAAGAGTATTGACTAAGGATCTCTCAACCCATTTTCTTTTCCTCCAACCTAGAGAGAGGTACAGTACCAGAGGCAGGGACCACCCCCCATGGCCATGAAATTCCTTTTCTTACTCCCAACCTCAACCTTCTCACTGAACAAGGGTTAAGGGAGGAGAGCCCTGGATGTTGGTGGGAGGAGGCACTGGAAATCCCCCTCCTCTCCTCTCAATCAAAACCTCAAGATTAGCTCCCCAGTCTGTGAGAGCAGCTACCAACTCCCCCAGCCCTAAATCAGATTGTTCCTAGCCCAGTTTTCTTTGTCCTGCTCAGACAGTTCTCCCTGTCCCTCCTCCCTGCCTCAATTCTTTTCTCCAGGCTCACTACCAGAACTCCTAAGGGACAGGGGATGAGGGAGTTGGCAGGTGGGTGGCCCTGGTATTCGGGGCACTTGGGATAAAAATACCCGCCTGTTAGACAGCAGAGCCCAACCCCTGGCCAGGAGGAGGGGAGGCAAGGAGAAGCTGTGGGGAAGGAAAAGGGGGTCTCTGTTCTCTCTGCCCCTATTCTAGACTCCCCTCTGGGGATTCTGAGGTGTTAAAAACTAGGGAGAAGAAATCCATTATCCCAGCTCCTAAAGAAATCATTGACTCTAAAATTCTGTCCCAACCTCCCCCAATACAGGCTCTTTCTTTTCCTTTTAGAGATTTCTTCCTCAACCTCAAGAGTCCCCCTTCTCACCCCACCCCACCTTCTCTATCAGTTTCATCAAGTATGACCTAAGCCTGAGGGACTAATAGGTTGGTGAGAAGTGTGCAACACACTAGGAAGAGGGTGGAAAGAGGCAAAAATCTAGAAGCTGGGAAGCCCAGTATGACCCTGCAGGGACTGGTGGGGAGGGCCCTGGATAAAGAGAAGGAGGCATGAAATGAATGACATCAACTGAGATGCCAGGTAGCAGGCAATATCTTGCATGATTTTGTCTTTCACTGGGCATTTTAACTCCTGGCTCAGCTGGAGAGTTTATGAGGGGGAATGGGTTTGAGGAAGTCACTGAGCTTCTGGGAGCAGGGTGAATGGTAAGGAAATCTAGACCCCAGAGAGGATAAGGCCACTGCTGACCCCACCCTCTATTCTTGGCTCCACCCCTCCAATAGCTCCAGGGCTCTCCAAACTCCAACCACACCTATTATTTCAAACCTGATAAAACTGAGGAGTTAAAATTAGAAGGAACTTTAGAGATTATGTAGTCCATCCCTTTCATTTTACATGGAGGAAACTAAGACCTAGAAAGATGAATTGTTATGTTCAGATTCACACAGTTAGCAAGTGGGGGAGTTGGGCCTTGATCTCATGTCTTCTCCAATACTACCAGCCAGAGTTCATAGCAAAGAGGCTCCCACTCCCCAAAGTACCTGCTATTCTCATTCCCTGGTGGTCCAGGTGAAATCCCTGCCTCTTGCTTCTATCTCAGCAAGCAAGAATCCCTGCTTATTGCCTATTCTGTGCCCAGAGATGCAGAAGAGGGTCCTGGTGCCTGCCAGAGTGGTGACTTTTGGAGAGGAGGGTCCATAAGGGGCCTTCAGTTCCTCCTCCCTCCTTTTTCCTCTCCCTCCCTCCTTCCCTTTCTCCATCCTTCCTCCCAACCACCCTCCCTCACCTCCAGGATTAGCTCCTCCATCTCAAATTGTCTCTGGGAAGCCTTGTCATCTTCAGGGGGCTCATGGTAGAGCAGGGCAAGCACCTCATACTTTTTGAGCATATTCTTGTAGTTCTTGGAATTGACGTTGACCACTCGATCCACACCATCATACTCGGGAAAGTCCAGTCCCTCCTCACCCTGTGCCCCTGGTATGGATGTCCTCAGCAGCAGCAGCAGCAGTGGCAACCAAAGAAATGGCACAGTCCCCATCCTGCTGCTTCTGAACCTGGCTCCTGGCTGGGGGGAGACTGGAAATGGCTTCTTGGTCCAGATGGGAAATGGATGGGAATGGAGGGGAGAGCCCTGGGCCCTGAGTCAGGGAGCACTAGGGGGAGGGGGAGGCCCAGAGCAGTAGGCAGGGGGCACAGTCTGGTCCTGGGGACACTGCTGACAGAGCCTAGAGAAAAATGGGCAGGAGGAGGAGTACCAATCTAGGGGCGGGGAAGGAACTGGAGCTGCCCCTGAAATTTGCAACCCCCCCTCCCCCTCCTCCAGACCCTATCCTGTCTCTCGTCCCCTCTACCAATCTTGTCCGATCTAAATATGTCTCTGTGGCTGATGGGAGGGGCAAAGCCCTCCCTGTGAGGCCAAGAAGACTTCATGGGGGACCTGTAACCTCCTGTCCAGACTTCCAGTGCCTCCCCCCACCAATGTCCAGGCTCCTCAGCCTGTGATCCCAAGTTGGCCTGAGAGCTCATCGCCATATTAAGAAAGGAAAGGAGAGATATGCTTGGGCTAAAAATAAGACCAGATGAGTCGGAGGTAAATGAAACTGGGAGGGGGGAGGAAGGGAGAGGAGGGACAGGGCAGGGGTAATTAGAGAGGGGAGAATAAGGGTAATTAGAGAGACAGAGGTTGGGGGAGGAGGGCAAAAAGAGCCAAACATTCAGGGAGTAAGATTGGATTGGCAATATAAGGTAAAAAGGGAATGAGATGAGGTATCAAGGATATAGCATTGCTGGTATAGTACAAAGAGCATTGAACTTGGAGTCAGAAGAGCTGGGTTTAAATGTCTGGTGTTCAAATTACACAGTCACTTATGAGCTCTGTGATTTTGAACAAATCAACCCACTTGGACCTCAGTTTCCTTATCTGTAAAATGAAGGGGTTATTATAATAGAGGATCTCTTATGATTACATATAATCTAGACTTCTCTGGATTGAGAACTGGACCTAAGGATGGGGTAAAATCTAACATACCTGGCCTTGAGGTAGTAGGAGCCAAAATACTGTGTTGCACATTTAAATTCTCTAATTAATTCCCTTCTAGGAACATAAGGAGTTCCCTTGGTTTTCATGGGGCAATACAGTGTGTTCAAGAAAAAAATTGATCTGAAAGAAAGAGATGCCCTGAACTACTTTGAAAGCTCTAAGGACATAAATGAGGCCAGGAATTGGGCATGAGTTAGGTTTGTGACCATTTAGCTTTGTTTTCTTCTATCTACATTCAGTATTCCTACTCATAGACCAGTAGGACCTAAGTCTCATATTCTTTAACAGAATCATCAAATCTCATCCTTAAAGGGACTTTAGAGGTTATCTAGTCCACATTGCAGACCAAAGTGTGAAGTCCATCCTTTTACTACACCAAGGTAGAAACGGAAAAATGGTTACTTCCCCCAGGACTATAGGACCAGAGACATCTAGGGATCTTTTCCCTCCTTTCCCTGCAATAGTTCCCTCTCCTTCCCTTTTCACTTTTCCTCTTCGCATG